>NW_027207508.1:0-300000 GCF_963455315.2 Globicephala melas | reverse complement strand
CCCGTCCCCTAACCCTAACCCTAGCCCGAACCCTAACCCTAACCCTTCCCCGAAGCCTGACCCTCACCCGTCCCCTAATCCTAACCCGTACGCTGACACTAACCCGCGCCCTCACACGTACGCTCCCCTTAAGCGTTGTCGTACCCTCAGCTGGACCCTAAACCGTCCCCGTCCCCTAACCCTAACCCTAGCCCTAACCCTAACCCTAACCCTTCCCCGAAGCCTGACCCTCACCCGTCCGCTAATCCTAACCCGTACGCTGACACTAACCCGCGCCCTCACACGTACGCTCCAATAAAGCGTTGTCGTACCCTCACCTGGACCCTAAACCGTCCCCGTCCCCTAACCCTAACCCTAGCCCGAACCCTAACCCTAACCCTTCCCCGAAGCCTGACCCTCACCCGTCCCCTAATCCTAACCCGTACGCGGACACTAACCCGCGCCCTCACACGTACGCTCCCCTAAAGCGTTGTCGTACCCTCACCTGGACCCTAAACCGTCCCCGTCCCCTAACCCTAACCGTAGTCTGAACCCTAACCCTAACCCTTCCCGAAGCCTGACCCTCACCCGTCCCCTAATCCTAACCCGTAGGCTGACACTAACCCGCGCCCTCACATGTACGCTCCCCCTAAAGCGTTGTCGTACCCTCACCTGGACCCTAAACCGTCCCCGTCCCCTAACCCTAACCCTAGCCCGAACCCTAACCCTAACCCTTCCCCGAAGCCTGACCCTCACCCGTCCCCTAATCCTAACCC
Organism: Globicephala melas; assembly: GCF_963455315.2. NCBI lineage: Eukaryota > Metazoa > Chordata > Mammalia > Artiodactyla > Delphinidae > Globicephala > Globicephala melas. Next base: position 299,245 of record NW_027207508.1, on the reverse strand, counting down.
GTATGCTGACACTAACCCGCGCCCTCACACGTACGCTCCCCCTAAAGCGTTGTCGTACCCTCACCTGGACCCTAAACCGTCCCCGTCCCCTAACCCTAACCCTAGCCCGAACCCTAACCCTAACCCTTCCCCGAAGCCTGACCCTCACCCGTCCCCTAATCCTAACCCGTACGCTGACACTAACCCGCGCCCTCACACGTACGCTCCCCCCTAAAGCGTTGTTGTACCCTCACCTGGACCCTAAACCGTCCCCGTCCCCTAACCCTAAACCTAGCCCGAACCCTAACCCTAACCCTTCCCCGAAGCCTGACACTCACCCTTCCCCTTATCCTAACCCGTACACTGACACTAACCCGCGCCCTCACACGTACGCTCCCCCTAAAGCGTTGTCGTACCCTCACCTGGACCCTAAACCGTCCCCGTCCCCTAACCCTAACCCTAGCCCGAACCCTAACCCTAACCCTTCCCCGAAGCCTGACCCTCACCCGTCCCCTAATCCTAACCCGTACGCTGACACTAACCGGCGCCCTCACACATACGCTCCCCCTAAAGCGTTGTCGTACCCTCACCTGGACCCTAAACCGTCCCCGTCCCCTAACCCTAACCCTAGCCCGAACCCTAACCCTAACCCTTCCCCGAAGCCTGACCCTCACCCGTCCCCTAATCGTAACCCGTACGCTGACACTAACCCGCGCCCTCACACGTACGCTCCCCCTAAAGCGTTGTCGTACCCTCACCTGGACCCCTAAACCGTCCCCGTCCCCTAACCCTAACCCTAGCCCGAACCCTAACCCTAACCTTCCCCGAAGCCTGACCCTCACCCGTCCCCTAATCCTAACCCGTACGCTGACACTAACCCGCGCCCTCACACGTACACTCCCCCTAAAGCGTTGTCGTACCCTCACCAGGACCCTAAACCTTCCCCGTCCCCTAACCCTAACCCTAGGCCGAAGCCTAACCCTAACCCTTCCCCGAAGCCTGACCCTCAGCCGTCCCCTAATCCTAACCCGTACGCTGACACTAACCCGCGCCCTCACACGTACGCTCCCCCTAGAGCGTTGTCGTACCCTCACCTGGACCCTAAACCGTCCCCGTCCCCTAACCCTAACCCTAGCCCGAACCCTAACCCTAACACTTCCCCGAAGCCTGACCCTCAGCCGTCCCCTAATCCTAACCCGTACGCTGACACTAACCCGCGCCCTCACACGTACGCTCCCCCTAGAGCATTGTCGTACCCTCACCTGGACCCGAAACCGTCCCCGTCCCCTAACCCTAACCCTAGCCCGAACCCTAACCCTAACCCTTCCCCGAAGCCTGACCCTCAGCCGTCCCCTAATCCTAACCCGTACGCTGACACTAACCCGCGCCCTCACACGTACGCTCCCCCTAGAGCGTTGTCGTACCCTCACCTGGACCCTAAACCGTCCCCGTCCCCTAACCCTAACCCTAGCCCGAACCCTATCCCTAACCCTTCCCCGAAGCCTGACCCTCAGCCGTCCCCTAATCCTAACCCGTACGCTGACACTAACCCACGCCCTCACACGTACGCTCCCCCTAGAGCGTTGTCGTACCCTCACCTGGACCCTAAACCGTCCCCGTCCCCTAACCCTAACCCTAGCCCGAACCCTAACCCTAACCCTTCCCCGAAGCCTGACCCTCAGCCGTCCCCTAATCCTAACCCGTACGCTGACACTAACCCACGCCCTCACACGTACGCTCCCCCTAGAGCGTTGTCGTACCCTCACCTGGACCCTAAACCGTCCCCGTCCCCTAACCCTAACCCTAGCCCGAACCCTAACCCTAACCCTTCCCTAAGCCTGACCCTCAGCCGTCCCCTAATCCTAACCCGTACGCTGACACTAACCCGCGACCTCACACGTACGCTCCCCCTAGCGTTGTCGTACCCTCACCTGGACCCTAAACCGTCCCGTCCCCGTCCCCTAACCCTAGCCCGAACCCTAACCATAACCCTTCCCCGAAGCCTGACCCTCAGCCGTCCCCTAATCCTAACCCGTACGCTGACACTAACCCGCGCCCTCACACGTACGCTCCCCCTAGAGCGTTGTCGTACCCTCACCTGGACCCTAAACCGTCCCCGTCCCCTAACCCTAACCCTAGCCCGAACCCTAACCCTAACCCTTCCCCGAAGTCTGACCCTCAGCCGTCCCCTAATCCTAACCCGTACGCTGACACTAACCCGCGCCCTCACACTTACGCTCCCCCAGAGCGTTGTCGTACCCTCACCTGGACCCTGAACCGTCCCCGTCCCCTAACCCTAACCCTAGCCCGAAACCTAACCCTAACACTTCCCCGAAGCCTGACCCTCAGCCGTCCCCTAATCCTAACCCGTACGCTGACACTAACCCGCGCCCTCACATGTACGCTCCCCCTAGAGCGTTGTCGTACCCTCACCTGGACCCTGAACCGCCCCCATCCCCTAACCCTAACCCTAGCCCGAACCCTAACCCTACCCCTTCCCAGAAGCCTGACCCTCAGCCGTCCCCTAATCCTAACCCGTACGCTGACACTAACCCGCGCCCTCACACGTACGCTCCCCCTAGAGCGTTGTCGTACCCTCACCTGGACCCTAAACCGTCCCCGTCCCCTAACCCTAACCCTAGCCCGAACCCTAACCCTAACCCTTCCCCGAAGCCTGACCCTCAGCCGTCCCCTAATCCTAACCCGTACGCTGACACTAACCCGCGCCCTCACACGTACGCTCCCCCTAGAGCGTTGTCGTACCCTCACCTGGACCCTAAACCCTCCCCGTCCCCTAACCCTAACCCTAGCCCGAACCCTAACCCTAACACTTCCCCGAAGCCTGACCCTCAGCCGTCCCCTAATCCTAACCCGTACGCTGACACTAACCCGCGCCCTCACACGTACGCTCCCCCTAGAGCGTTGTCGTACCCTCACCTGGACCCTAAACTGTCCCCGTCCCCTAACCCTAACCCTAGCCCGAACCCTAACCCTAACCCTTCCCCGAAGCCTGACCCTCAGCCGTCCCCTAATCCTAACCCGTACGCTGACACTAACCCACGCCCTCACACGTACGCTCCCCCTAGAGCGTTGTCGTACCCTCACCTGGACCCTGAACCGTCCCCGTCCCCTAACCCTAACCCTAGCCCGAACCCTAACCCTAACCCTTCCCCGAAGCCTGACCCTCAGCCGTCCCCTAATCCTAACCCGTACGCTGACACTAACCCGCGCCCTCACACGTACGCTCCCCCTAGAGCGTTGTCGTACCCTCACCTGGACCCTAAACCGTCCCCGTCCCCTAACCCTAACCCTAGCCCGAAACCTAACCCTAACCCTTCCCCGAAGCCTGACCCTCAGCCGTCCCCTAATCCTAACCCGTACGCTGACACTAACCCGCGCCCTCACACGTACGCTCCCCCTAGAGCGTTGTCGTACCCTCACCTGGAACCTAAACCGTCCCCGTCCCCTAACCCTAACCCTAGCCCGAACCCTAACCCTAACCCTTCCCCGAAGCCTGACCCTCAGCCGTCCCCTAATCCTAACCCGTACGCTGACACTAACCCGCGCCCTCACACGTACGCTCCCCCTAGAGCGTTGTCGTACCCTCACCTGGACCCTAAACCGTCCCCGTCCCCTAACCCTAACCCTAGCCCGAACCCTAACCCTAAACCTTCCCCGAAGCCTGACCCTCAGCCGTCCCCTAATCCTAACCCGTACGCTGACACTAACCCGCGCCCTCACACGTACGCTCCCCCTAGAGCGTTGTCGTACCCTCACCTGGACCCTAAACCGTCCCCGTCCCCTAACCCTAACCCTAGCCCGAACCCTAACCCTAACCCTTCCCCGAAGCCTGACCCTCAGCCGTCCCCTAATCCTAAACCGTACGCTGACACTAACCCGCGCCCTCACACGTACGCTCCCCCTAGAGCGTTGTCGTACCCTCACCTGGACCCTAAACCGTCCCCGTCCCCTAACCCTAACCCTAGCCCGAACCCTAACCCTAACCCTTCCCCGAAGCCTGACCCTCAGCCGTCCCCTAATCCTAACCCGTACGCTGACACTAACCCGCGCCCTCACACGTACGCTCCCCCTAGAGCGTTGTCGTACCCTCACCTGGACCCTGAACCGTCCCCGTCCCCTAACCCTAACCCTAGCCCGAACCCTAACCCTAACACTTCCCCGAAGCCTGACCCTCAACCGTCCCCTAATCCTAACCCGTACGCTGACACTAACCCGCGCCCTCACACGTACGCTCCCCCTAGAGCGTTGTCGTACCCTCACCTGGACCCTAAACCGTCCCCGTCCCCTAACCCTAACCCTAGCCCGAACCCTAACCCTAACCCTTCCCCGAAGCCTGACCCTCAGCCGTCCCCTAATCCTAACCCGTACGCTGACACTAACCCGCGCCCTCACACGTACGCTCCCCCTAGAGCGTTGTCATACCCTCACCTGGACCCTAAACCGTCCCCGTCCCCTAACCCTAACCCTAGCCCGAACCCTAACCCTAACCCTTCCCCGAAGCCTGACCCTCAGCCGTCCCCTAATCCTAACCCGTACGCTGACACTAACCCACGCCCTCACACGTACGCTCCCCCTCGAGCGTTGTCGTACCCTCACCTGGACCCTGAACCGCCCCCGTCCCCTAACCCTAACCCTAGTCCGAACCCTAAACCTAACCCTTCCCCGAAGCCTGACCCTCAGCCGTCCCCTAATCCTAACCCGTACGCTGACACTAACCCGCGCCCTCACACGTACGCTCTCCCTAGAGCGTTGTCGTACCCTCACCTGGACCCTGAACCGTCCCCGTCCCCTAACCCTAACCCTAGCCCGAACCCTAACCCTAACCCTTCCCCGAAGCCTGACCCTCAGCCGTCCCCTAATCCTAACCCGTACGCTGACACTAACCCGCGCCCTCACACGTACGCTCCCCCCTAGAGCGTTGTCGTACCCTCACCTGGACCCTAAACCGTCCCCGTCCCCTAACCCTAACCCTAGCCCGAACCCTAACCCTAACCCTTCCCCGAAGCCTGACCCTCAGCTGTCCCCTAATCCTAACCCGTACGCTGACACTAACCCGCGCCCTCACACGTACGCTCCCCCTAGAGCGTTGTCGTACCCTCACCTGGACCCTGAACCGTCCCCGTCCCCTAACCCTAACCCTAGCCCGAACCCTAACCCTAACCCTTCCCCGAAGCCTGACCCTCAGCCGTCCCCTAATCCTAACCCGTACGCTGACACTAACCCGCGCCCTCACACGTACGCTCCCCCTAGAGCGTTGTCGTACCCTCACCTGGACCCTGAACCGTCCCCGTCCCCTAACCGTAACCCTAGGCCGAAGCCTAACCCTAACCCTTCCCCGAAGCCTGACCCTCAGCCGTCCCCTAATCCTAACCCGTACGCTGACACTAACCCGCGCCCTCACACGTACGCTCCCCCTAGAGCATTGTCGTACCCTCACCTGGACCCTAAACCGTCCCCGTCCCCTAACCCTAACCCTAGCCCGAACCCTAACCCTAACCCTTCCCCGAAGCCTGACCCTCAGCCGTCCCCTAATCCTAACCCGTACGCTGACACTAACCCGCGCCCTCACACGTACGCTCCCCCTAGAGCGTTGTCGTACCCTCACCTGGACCCTGAACCGTCCCCGTCCTCTAACCCTAACCCTAGGCCGAAGCCTAACCCTAACACTTCCCCGAAGCCTGACCCTCAGCCGTCCCCTAATCCTAACCCGTACGCTGACACTAACCCGCACCCTCACACGTAGGCTCCCCCTAGAGCGTTGTCGTACCCTCACCTAGACCCTAAACCGTCCCCGTCCCCTAACCCTAAACCTAGCCCGAACCCTAACCCTAACACTTCCCCGAAGCCTGACCCTCAGCCGTCCCCTAATCCTAACCCGTACGCTGACACTAACCCACGCCCTCACACGTACGCTCCCCCTAGAGCGTTGTCGTACCCTCACCTGGACCCTGAACCGTCCCCGTCCCCTAACCCTAACCCTAGGCCGAAGCCTAACCCTAACCCTTCCCCGAAGCCTGACCCTCAGCCGTCCCCTAATCCTAACCCGTACGCTGACACTAACCCGCGCCCTCACACGTACGCTCCCCCTAGAGCGTTGTCGTACCCTCACCTGGACCCTGAACCGTCCCCGTCCCCTAACCCTAACCCTAGGCCGAAGCCTAATCCTAACCCTTCCCCGAAGCCTGACTCTCAGCCGTCCCCTAATCCTAACCCGTACGCTGACACTAACCCGCGCCCTCACACGTACGCTCCCCATAGAGCGTTGTCGTACCCTCACCTGGACCCTGAACAGTCCCAGTCCCCTAACCCTAACCCTAGCCCGAACCCTAACCCTAACCCTTCCCCGAAGCCTGACCCTCAGCCGTCCCCTAATCCTAACCTGTACGCTGACACTAACCCGCGCCCTCACACGTACGCTCCCCCTAGAGCGTTGTCGTACCCTCACCTGGACCCTGAACCGTCCCCGTCCCCTAACCCTAACCCTAGCCCGAACCCTAACCCTAACACTTTCCCGAAGCCTGACCCTCAGCCGTCCCCTAATCCTAACCCGTACGCTGACACTAACCCGCGCCCTCACACGTACGCTCCCCCTAGAGCGTTGTCGTACCCTCACCTGGAACCTGAACCGTCCCCGTCCCCTAACCCTAACCCTAGCCCGAACCCTAACCCTAACCCTTCCCCGAAGCCTGACCCTCAGCCGTCCCCTAATCCTAACCCGTACGCTGACACTAACCCGCGCCCTCACACGTACGCTCCCCCTAGAGCGTTGTCGTACCCTCACCTGGACCCTGAACCGTCCCCGTCCCCTAACCCTAACCCTAGCCCGAACCCTAACCCTAACCCTTCCCCGAAGCCTGACCCTCAGCCGTCCCGTAATCCTAACCCGTACGCTGACACTAACCCGCGCCCTCACACGTACGCTCCCCCTAGAGCGTTGTCGTACCCTCACCTGGACCCTGAACCGTCCCCGTCCCCTAACCGTAACACTAGGCCGAAGCCTAACCCTAACCCTTCCCCGAAGCCTGACCCTCAGCCGTCCCCTAATCCTAACCCGTACGCTGACACTAACCCGCGCCCTCACACGTACGCTCCCCCTAGAGCGTTGTCGTACCCTCACCTGGACCCTGAACCGTCCCCGTCCCCTAACCCTAACCCTAGGCCGAAGCCTAACCTTAACCCTTCCCCGAAGCCTGACCCTCAGCCGTCCCCTAATCCTAACCCGTACGCTGACACTTTCCCGCGCCCTCACACGTACGCTCCCCCTAGAGTGTTGTCGTACCCTCACCTGGACCCTAAACCGTCCCCATCCCCTAACCCTAACCCTAGCCCGAACCCTAACCCTAACCCTTCCCCGAAGCCTGACCCTCAGCCGTCCCCTAATCCTAACCCGTACGCTGACACTAACCCGCGCCCTCACACGTACGCTCCCCCTAGAGCGTTGTCGTACCCTCACCTGGACCCTAAACCGTCCCCGTCCCCTAACCCTAACCCTAGCCCGAACCCTAACCCTAACCCTTCCCCGAAGCCTGACCCTCAGCCGTCCCCTAATCCTAACCCGTACGTTGACACTAACCCGCGCCCTCACACGTACGCTCCCCCTAGAGCGTTGTCGTACCCTCACCTGGACCCTAAACCGTCCCCGTCCCCTAACCCTAACCCTAGCCCGAACCCTAACCCTAACCCTTCCCCGAAGCCTGACCCTCAGCCGTCCCCTAATCCTAACCCGTACGCTGACACTAACCCGCGCCCTCACACGTACGCTCCCCCTAGAGCGTTGTCGTACCCTCACCTGGACCCTAAACCGTCCCCGTCCCCTAACCCTAACCCTAGCCCGAACCCTAACCCTAACCCTTCCCCGAAGCCTGACCCTCAGCCGTCCCCTAATCCTAACCCGTACGCTGACACTAACCCGCGCCCTCACACGTACGCTCCCCCTAGAGCGTTGTCGTACCCTCACCTGGACCCTAAACCGTCCCCGTCCCCTAACCCTAACCCTAGCCCGAACCCTAACCCTAACCCTTCCCCGAAGCCTGACCCTCAGCCGTCCCCTAATCCTAACCCGTACGCTGACACTAACCCGCGCCCTCACACGTACGCTCCCCCTAGAGCGTTGTCGTACCCTCACCTGGACCCTGAACCGTCCCCGTCCCCTAACCCTAACCCTAGGCCGAAGCCTAACCCTAACACTTCCCCGAAGCCTGACCCTCAGCCGTCCCCTAATCCTAACCCGTACGCTGACACTAACCCGCGCCCTCACACGTACGCTCCCCCTAGAGCGTTGTCGTATCCTCACCTGGACCCTGAACCGTCCCCGTCCCCTAACCCTAACCCTAGGCCGAAGCCTAACCCTAACCCTTCCCCGAAGCCTGACCCTCAGCCGTCCCCTAATCCTAACCTGTATGCTGACACTAACCCGCGCCCTCACACGTACGCTCCCCCTAGAGCGTTGTCGTACCCTCACCTGGACCCTGAACCGTCCCCGTCCCCTAACCGTAACCCTAGGCCGAAGCCTAACCCTAACCCTTCCCCGAAGCCTGACCCTCAGCCGTCCCCTAATCCTAACCCGTACGCTGACACTAACCCGCGCCCTCACACGTACGCTCCCCCTAGAGCGTTGTCGTACCCTCACCTGGACCCTAAACCGTCCCCGTCCCCTAACCGTAACCCTAGGCCGAAGCCTAACCCTAACCCTTCCCCGAAGCCTGACCCTCAGCCGTCCCCTAATCCTAACCCGTACGCTGACACTAACCCGCGCCCTCACACGTACGCTCCCCCTAGAGCGTTGTCGTACCCTCACCTGGACCCTGAACCGTCCCCGTCCCCTAACCCTAACCCTAGGCCGAAGGCTAACCCTAACCCTTCCCCGAAGCCTGACCCTCAGCCGTCCCCTAATCCTAACCCGTACGCTGACACTAACCCGCGCCCTCACACGTACGCTCCCCCTAGAGCGTTGTCGTACCCTCACCTGGACCCTGAACCGTCCCCGTCCCCTAACCCTAACCCTAGGTCGAAGCCTAATCCTAACCCTTCCCCGAAGCCTGACCCTCAGCCGTTCCCTAATCCTAACCCGTACGCTGACACTAACCCGCGCCCTCACACATACGCTCCCCCTAGAGCGTTGTCGTATCCTCAGCTGGACCCTAAACCGTCCCCGTCCCCTAACCCTAACCCTAGCCCGAACCCTAACCCTAACCCTTCCCCGAAGCCTGACCCTCAGCCGTCCCCTAATCCTAACCCGTAAGCTGACACTAACCCGCGCCCTCACACGTACGCTCCCCCTAGAGCGTTGTCGTACCCTCACCTGGACCCTAAAGCGTCCCCGTCCCCTAACCCTAACCCTAGCCCGAACCCTAACCCTAACCCTTCCCCGAAGCCTGACCCTCAGCCGTCCCCTAATCCTAACCCGTACGCTGACACTAACCCGCGCCCTCACACGTACGCTCCCCCTAGAGCGTTGTCGTACCCTCACCTGGACCCTAAACCGTCCCCGTCCCCTAACCCTAACCCTAGCCCGAACCCTAACCCTAACCCTTCCCCGAAGCCTGACCCTCAGCCGTCCCCTAATCCTAACCCGTACGCTGACACTAACCCGCGCCCTCACACGTATGCTCCCCCTAGAGCGTTGTCGTACCCTCACCTGGACCCTGAACCGTCCCCGTCCCCTAACCGTAACCCTAGGCCGAAGCCTAACCCTAACACTTCCCCGAAGCCTGACCCTCAGCCGTCCCCTAATCCTAACCCGTACGCTGACACTAACCCGCGCCCTCACACGTACGCTCCCCCTAGAGCGTTGTCGTACCCTCACCTGGACCCTGAACCGTCCCCGTCCCCTAACCCTAACCCTAGGCCGAAGGCTAACCCTAACCCTTCCCCGAAGCCTGACCCTCAGCCGTCCCCTAATCCTAACCCGTACGCTGACACTAACCTGCGCCCTCACACGTACGCTCCCCCTAGAGCGTTATCGTACCCTCACCTGGACCCTGAACCGTCCCCGTCCCCTAACCCTAACCCTAGGCCGAAGCCTAACCCTAACACTGCCCCGAAGCCTGACCCTCAGCCGTCCCCTAATCCTAACCCGTACGCTGACACTAACCCGCGCCCTCACACGTACGCTCCCCCTAGAGCGTTGTCGTATCCTCACCTGGACCCTGAACCGTCCCCGTCCCCTAACCCTAACCCTAGGCCGAAGCCTAACCCTAACCCTTCCCCGAAGCCTGACCCTCAGCCGTCCCATAATCCTAACCCGTACGCTGACACTAACCCGCGCCCTCACATGTACGCTCCCCCTAGAGCGTTGTCGTACCCTCACCTGGACCCTGAACCGTCCCCGTCCCCTAACCCTAACCCTAGCCCGAACCCTAACCCTAACCCTTCCCCGAAGCCTGACCCTCAGCCGTCCCCTAATCCTAACCCGTACGCTGACACTAACCCGCGCCCTCACACGTACGCTCCCCCTAGAGCTTTGTCGTACCCTCACCTGGACCCTAAACCGTCCCCGTCCCCTAACCCTAACCCTAGCCCGAACCCTAACCCTAACCCTTCCCCGAAGCCTGACCCTCAGCCGTCCCCTAATCCTAAACCGTACGCTGACACTAACCCGCGCCCTCACACGTACGCTCCCCCTAGAGCGTTGTCGTACCCTCACCTGGACCCTAAACCGTCCCCGTCCCCTAACCCTAACCCTAGCCCGAACCCTAACCCTAACCCTTCCCCGAAGCCTGACCCTCAGCCGTCCCCTAATCCTAACCCGTACGCTGACACTAACCCGCGCCCTCACACGTACGCTCCCCCTAGAGCGTTGTCGTACCCTCACCTGGACCCTAAACCGTCCCCGTCCCCTAACCCTAACCCTAGCCCGAACCCTAACCCTAACCCTTCCCCGAAGCCTGACCCTCAGCCGTCCCCTAATCCTAACCCGTACGCTGACACTAACCCGCGCCCTCACACGTACGCTCCCCCTAGAGCGTTGTCGTACCCTCACCTGGACCCTAAACCGTCCCCGTCCCCTAACCCTAACCCTAGCCCGAACCCTAACCCTAACCCTTCCCCGAAGCCTGACCCTCAGCCGTCCCCTAATCCTAACCCGTACGCTGACACTAACCCGCGCCCTCACACGTACGCTCCCCCTAGAGCGTTGTCGTACCCTCACCTGGACCCTGAACCGTCCCCGTCCCCTAACCCTAACCCTAGCCCGAACCCTAACCCTAACCCTTCCCCGAAGCCTGACCCTCAGCCGTCCCCTAATCCTAACCCGTACGCTGACACTAACCCGCGCCCTCACACGTACGCTCCCCCTAGAGCGTTGTCGTACCCTCACCTGGACCCTGAACCGTCCCCGTCCCCTAACCGTAACCCTAGGCCGAAGCCTAACCCTAACCCTTCCCCGAAGCCTGACCCTCAGCCGTCCCCTAATCCTAACCCGTACGCTGACACTAACCCGCGCCCTCACACGTACGCTCCCCCTAGAGCATTGTCGTACCCTCACCTGGACCCTAAACCGTCCCCGTCCCCTAACCCTAACCCTAGCCCGAACCCTAACCCTAACCCTTCCCCGAAGCCTGACCCTCAGCCGTCCCCTAATCCTAACCCGTACGCTGACACTAACCCGCGCCCTCACACGTACGCTCCCCCTAGAGCGTTGTCGTACCCTCACCTGGACCCTGAACCGTCCCCGTCCTCTAACCCTAACCCTAGGCCGAAGCCTAACCCTAACACTTCCCCGAAGCCTGACCCTCAGCCGTCCCCTAATCCTAACCCGTACGCTGACACTAACCCGCACCCTCACACGTAGGCTCCCCCTAGAGCGTTGTCGTACCCTCACCTAGACCCTAAACCGTCCCCGTCCCCTAACCCTAAACCTAGCCCGAACCCTAACCCTAACACTTCCCCGAAGCCTGACCCTCAGCCGTCCCCTAATCCTAACCCGTACGCTGACACTAACCCACGCCCTCACACGTACGCTCCCCCTAGAGCGTTGTCGTACCCTCACCTGGACCCTGAACCGTCCCCGTCCCCTAACCCTAACCCTAGGCCGAAGCCTAACCCTAACCCTTCCCCGAAGCCTGACCCTCAGCCGTCCCCTAATCCTAACCCGTACGCTGACACTAACCCGCGCCCTCACACGTACGCTCCCCCTAGAGCGTTGTCGTACCCTCACCTGGACCCTGAACCGTCCCCGTCCCCTAACCCTAACCCTAGGCCGAAGCCTAATCCTAACCCTTCCCCGAAGCCTGACTCTCAGCCGTCCCCTAATCCTAACCCGTACGCTGACACTAACCCGCGCCCTCACACGTACGCTCCCCATAGAGCGTTGTCGTACCCTCACCTGGACCCTGAACAGTCCCAGTCCCCTAACCCTAACCCTAGCCCGAACCCTAACCCTAACCCTTCCCCGAAGCCTGACCCTCAGCCGTCCCCTAATCCTAACCTGTACGCTGACACTAACCCGCGCCCTCACACGTACGCTCCCCCTAGAGCGTTGTCGTACCCTCACCTGGACCCTGAACCGTCCCCGTCCCCTAACCCTAACCCTAGCCCGAACCCTAACCCTAACACTTTCCCGAAGCCTGACCCTCAGCCGTCCCCTAATCCTAACCCGTACGCTGACACTAACCCGCGCCCTCACACGTACGCTCCCCCTAGAGCGTTGTCGTACCCTCACCTGGAACCTGAACCGTCCCCGTCCCCTAACCCTAACCCTAGCCCGAACCCTAACCCTAACCCTTCCCCGAAGCCTGACCCTCAGCCGTCCCCTAATCCTAACCCGTACGCTGACACTAACCCGCGCCCTCACACGTACGCTCCCCCTAGAGCGTTGTCGTACCCTCACCTGGACCCTGAACCGTCCCCGTCCCCTAACCCTAACCCTAGCCCGAACCCTAACCCTAACCCTTCCCCGAAGCCTGACCCTCAGCCGTCCCGTAATCCTAACCCGTACGCTGACACTAACCCGCGCCCTCACACGTACGCTCCCCCTAGAGCGTTGTCGTACCCTCACCTGGACCCTGAACCGTCCCCGTCCCCTAACCGTAACACTAGGCCGAAGCCTAACCCTAACCCTTCCCCGAAGCCTGACCCTCAGCCGTCCCCTAATCCTAACCCGTACGCTGACACTAACCCGCGCCCTCACACGTACGCTCCCCCTAGAGCGTTGTCGTACCCTCACCTGGACCCTGAACCGTCCCCGTCCCCTAACCCTAACCCTAGGCCGAAGCCTAACCTTAACCCTTCCCCGAAGCCTGACCCTCAGCCGTCCCCTAATCCTAACCCGTACGCTGACACTTTCCCGCGCCCTCACACGTACGCTCCCCCTAGAGTGTTGTCGTACCCTCACCTGGACCCTAAACCGTCCCCATCCCCTAACCCTAACCCTAGCCCGAACCCTAACCCTAACCCTTCCCCGAAGCCTGACCCTCAGCCGTCCCCTAATCCTAACCCGTACGCTGACACTAACCCGCGCCCTCACACGTACGCTCCCCCTAGAGCGTTGTCGTACCCTCACCTGGACCCTAAACCGTCCCCGTCCCCTAACCCTAACCCTAGCCCGAACCCTAACCCTAACCCTTCCCCGAAGCCTGACCCTCAGCCGTCCCCTAATCCTAACCCGTACGTTGACACTAACCCGCGCCCTCACACGTACGCTCCCCCTAGAGCGTTGTCGTACCCTCACCTGGACCCTAAACCGTCCCCGTCCCCTAACCCTAACCCTAGCCCGAACCCTAACCCTAACCCTTCCCCGAAGCCTGACCCTCAGCCGTCCCCTAATCCTAACCCGTACGCTGACACTAACCCGCGCCCTCACACGTACGCTCCCCCTAGAGCGTTGTCGTACCCTCACCTGGACCCTAAACCGTCCCCGTCCCCTAACCCTAACCCTAGCCCGAACCCTAACCCTAACCCTTCCCCGAAGCCTGACCCTCAGCCGTCCCCTAATCCTAACCCGTACGCTGACACTAACCCGCGCCCTCACACGTACGCTCCCCCTAGAGCGTTGTCGTACCCTCACCTGGACCCTAAACCGTCCCCGTCCCCTAACCCTAACCCTAGCCCGAACCCTAACCCTAACCCTTCCCCGAAGCCTGACCCTCAGCCGTCCCCTAATCCTAACCCGTACGCTGACACTAACCCGCGCCCTCACACGTACGCTCCCCCTAGAGCGTTGTCGTACCCTCACCTGGACCCTGAACCGTCCCCGTCCCCTAACCCTAACCCTAGGCCGAAGCCTAACCCTAACACTTCCCCGAAGCCTGACCCTCAGCCGTCCCCTAATCCTAACCCGTACGCTGACACTAACCCGCGCCCTCACACGTACGCTCCCCCTAGAGCGTTGTCGTATCCTCACCTGGACCCTGAACCGTCCCCGTCCCCTAACCCTAACCCTAGGCCGAAGCCTAACCCTAACCCTTCCCCGAAGCCTGACCCTCAGCCGTCCCCTAATCCTAACCTGTATGCTGACACTAACCCGCGCCCTCACACGTACGCTCCCCCTAGAGCGTTGTCGTACCCTCACCTGGACCCTGAACCGTCCCCGTCCCCTAACCGTAACCCTAGGCCGAAGCCTAACCCTAACCCTTCCCCGAAGCCTGACCCTCAGCCGTCCCCTAATCCTAACCCGTACGCTGACACTAACCCGCGCCCTCACACGTACGCTCCCCCTAGAGCGTTGTCGTACCCTCACCTGGACCCTAAACCGTCCCCGTCCCCTAACCGTAACCCTAGGCCGAAGCCTAACCCTAACCCTTCCCCGAAGCCTGACCCTCAGCCGTCCCCTAATCCTAACCCGTACGCTGACACTAACCCGCGCCCTCACACGTACGCTCCCCCTAGAGCGTTGTCGTACCCTCACCTGGACCCTGAACCGTCCCCGTCCCCTAACCCTAACCCTAGGCCGAAGGCTAACCCTAACCCTTCCCCGAAGCCTGACCCTCAGCCGTCCCCTAATCCTAACCCGTACGCTGACACTAACCCGCGCCCTCACACGTACGCTCCCCCTAGAGCGTTGTCGTACCCTCACCTGGACCCTGAACCGTCCCCGTCCCCTAACCCTAACCCTAGGTCGAAGCCTAATCCTAACCCTTCCCCGAAGCCTGACCCTCAGCCGTTCCCTAATCCTAACCCGTACGCTGACACTAACCCACGCCCTCACACATACGCTCCCCCTAGAGCGTTGTCGTATCCTCAGCTGGACCCTAAACCGTCCCCGTCCCCTAACCCTAACCCTAGCCCGAACCCTAACCCTAACCCTTCCCCGAAGCCTGACCCTCAGCCGTCCCCTAATCCTAACCCGTAAGCTGACACTAACCCGCGCCCTCACACGTACGCTCCCCCTAGAGCGTTGTCGTACCCTCACCTGGACCCTAAAGCGTCCCCGTCCCCTAACCCTAACCCTAGCCCGAACCCTAACCCTAACCCTTCCCCGAAGCCTGACCCTCAGCCGTCCCCTAATCCTAACCCGTACGCTGACACTAACCCGCGCCCTCACACGTACGCTCCCCCTAGAGCGTTGTCGTACCCTCACCTGGACCCTAAACCGTCCCCGTCCCCTAACCCTAACCCTAGCCCGAACCCTAACCCTAACCCTTCCCCGAAGCCTGACCCTCAGCCGTCCCCTAATCCTAACCCGTACGCTGACACTAACCCGCGCCCTCACACGTATGCTCCCCCTAGAGCGTTGTCGTACCCTCACCTGGACCCTGAACCGTCCCCGTCCCCTAACCGTAACCCTAGGCCGAAGCCTAACCCTAACACTTCCCCGAAGCCTGACCCTCAGCCGTCCCCTAATCCTAACCCGTACGCTGACACTAACCCGCGCCCTCACACGTACGCTCCCCCTAGAGCGTTGTCGTACCCTCACCTGGACCCTGAACCGTCCCCGTCCCCTAACCCTAACCCTAGGCCGAAGGCTAACCCTAACCCTTCCCCGAAGCCTGACCCTCAGCCGTCCCCTAATCCTAACCCGTACGCTGACACTAACCTGTGCCCTCACACGTACGCTCCCCCTAGAGCGTTATCGTACCCTCACCTGGACCCTGAACCGTCCCCGTCCCCTAACCCTAACCCTAGGCCGAAGCCTAACCCTAACACTGCCCCGAAGCCTGACCCTCAGCCGTCCCCTAATCCTAACCCGTACGCTGACACTAACCCGCGCCCTCACACGTACGCTCCCCCTAGAGCGTTGTCGTATCCTCACCTGGACCCTGAACCGTCCCCGTCCCCTAACCCTAACCCTAGGCCGAAGCCTAACCCTAACCCTTCCCCGAAGCCTGACCCTCAGCCGTCCCATAATCCTAACCCGTACGCTGACACTAACCCGCGCCCTCACATGTACGCTCCCCCTAGAGCGTTGTCGTACCCTCACCTGGACCCTGAACCGTCCCCGTCCCCTAACCCTAACCCTAGCCCGAACCCTAACCCTAACCCTTCCCCGAAGCCTGACCCTCAGCCGTCCCCTAATCCTAACCCGTACGCTGACACTAACCCGCGCCCTCACACGTACGCTCCCCCTAGAGCTTTGTCGTACCCTCACCTGGACCCTAAACCGTCCCCGTCCCCTAACCCTAACCCTAGCCCGAACCCTAACCCTAACCCTTCCCCGAAGCCTGACCCTCAGCCGTCCCCTAATCCTAAACCGTACGCTGACACTAACCCGCGCCCTCACACGTACGCTCCCCCTAGAGCGTTGTCGTACCCTCACCTGGACCCTGAACCGTCCCCGTCCCCTAACCGTAACCCTAGGCCGAAGCCTAACCCTAACCCTTCCCCGAAGCCTGACCCTCAGCCGTCCCCTAATCCTAACCCGTACGCTGACACTAACCCGCGCCCTCACACGTACGCTCCCCCTAGAGCATTGTCGTACCCTCACCTGGACCCTAAACCGTCCCCGTCCCCTAACCCTAACCCTAGCCCGAACCCTAACCCTAACCCTTCCCCGAAGCCTGACCCTCAGCCGTCCCCTAATCCTAACCCGTACGCTGACACTAACCCGCGCCCTCACACGTACGCTCCCCCTAGAGCGTTGTCGTACCCTCACCTGGACCCTGAACCGTCCCCGTCCTCTAACCCTAACCCTAGGCCGAAGCCTAACCCTAACACTTCCCCGAAGCCTGACCCTCAGCCGTCCCCTAATCCTAACCCGTACGCTGACACTAACCCGCACCCTCACACGTAGGCTCCCCCTAGAGCGTTGTCGTACCCTCACCTAGACCCTAAACCGTCCCCGTCCCCTAACCCTAAACCTAGCCCGAACCCTAACCCTAACACTTCCCCGAAGCCTGACCCTCAGCCGTCCCCTAATCCTAACCCGTACGCTGACACTAACCCACGCCCTCACACGTACGCTCCCCCTAGAGCGTTGTCGTACCCTCACCTGGACCCTGAACCGTCCCCGTCCCCTAACCCTAACCCTAGGCCGAAGCCTAACCCTAACCCTTCCCCGAAGCCTGACCCTCAGCCGTCCCCTAATCCTAACCCGTACGCTGACACTAACCCGCGCCCTCACACGTACGCTCCCCCTAGAGCGTTGTCGTACCCTCACCTGGACCCTGAACCGTCCCCGTCCCCTAACCCTAACCCTAGGCCGAAGCCTAACCCTAACCCTTCCCCGAAGCCTGACCCTCAGCCGTCCCCTAATCCTAACCCGTACGCTGACACTAACCCGCGCCCTCACACGTACGCTCCCCCTAGAGCGTTGTCGTACCCTCACCTGGACCCTGAACCGTCCCCGTCCCCTAACCCTAACCCTAGGCCGAAGCCTAATCCTAACCCTTCCCCGAAGCCTGACTCTCAGCCGTCCCCTAATCCTAACCCGTACGCTGACACTAACCCGCGCCCTCACACGTACGCTCCCCATAGAGCGTTGTCGTACCCTCACCTGGACCCTGAACAGTCCCAGTCCCCTAACCCTAACCCTAGCCCGAACCCTAACCCTAACCCTTCCCCGAAGCCTGACCCTCAGCCGTCCCCTAATCCTAACCTGTACGCTGACACTAACCCGCGCCCTCACACGTACGCTCCCC
Source organism: Globicephala melas (assembly GCF_963455315.2). NCBI lineage: Eukaryota > Metazoa > Chordata > Mammalia > Artiodactyla > Delphinidae > Globicephala > Globicephala melas. The sequence goes on along the minus strand of NW_027207508.1, from coordinate 281,231 downwards.
CTAGAGCGTTGTCGTACCCTCACCTGGACCCTGAACCGTCCCCGTCCCCTAACCCTAACCCTAGCCCGAACCCTAACCCTAACACTTTCCCGAAGCCTGACCCTCAGCCGTCCCCTAATCCTAACCCGTACGCTGACACTAACCCGCGCCCTCACACGTACGCTCCCCCTAGAGCGTTGTCGTACCCTCACCTGGAACCTGAACCGTCCCCGTCCCCTAACCCTAACCCTAGCCCGAACCCTAACCCTAACCCTTCCCCGAAGCCTGACCCTCAGCCGTCCCCTAATCCTAACCCGTACGCTGACACTAACCCGCGCCCTCACACGTACGCTCCCCCTAGAGCGTTGTCGTACCCTCACCTGGACCCTGAACCGTCCCCGTCCCCTAACCCTAACCCTAGCCCGAACCCTAACCCTAACCCTTCCCCGAAGCCTGACCCTCAGCCGTCCCGTAATCCTAACCCGTACGCTGACACTAACCCGCGCCCTCACACGTACGCTCCCCCTAGAGCGTTGTCGTACCCTCACCTGGACCCTGAACCGTCCCCGTCCCCTAACCGTAACACTAGGCCGAAGCCTAACCCTAACCCTTCCCCGAAGCCTGACCCTCAGCCGTCCCCTAATCCTAACCCGTACGCTGACACTAACCCGCGCCCTCACACGTACGCTCCCCCTAGAGCGTTGTCGTACCCTCACCTGGACCCTGAACCGTCCCCGTCCCCTAACCCTAACCCTAGGCCGAAGCCTAACCTTAACCCTTCCCCGAAGCCTGACCCTCAGCCGTCCCCTAATCCTAACCCGTACGCTGACACTTTCCCGCGCCCTCACACGTACGCTCCCCCTAGAGTGTTGTCGTACCCTCACCTGGACCCTAAACCGTCCCCATCCCCTAACCCTAACCCTAGCCCGAACCCTAACCCTAACCCTTCCCCGAAGCCTGACCCTCAGCCGTCCCCTAATCCTAACCCGTACGCTGACACTAACCCGCGCCCTCACACGTACGCTCCCCCTAGAGCGTTGTCGTACCCTCACCTGGACCCTAAACCGTCCCCGTCCCCTAACCCTAACCCTAGCGCGAACCCTAACCCTTCCCCGAAGCCTGACCCTCAGCCGTCCCCTAATCCTAACCCGTACGCTGACACTAACCCGCGCCCTCACACGTACGCTCCCCCTAGAGCGTTGTCGTACCCTCACCTGGACCCTAAATCGTCCCCGTCCCCTAACCCTAACCCTAGCCCGAACCCTAACCCTAACCCTTCCCCGAAGCCAGACCCTCAGTCGTCCCCTAATCCTAACCCGTACGCTGACACTAACCCGCGCCCTCACACATACGCTCCCCCTAGAGCGTTGTCGTACCCTCACCTGGACCCTAAACCGTCCCCGTCCCCTAACCCTAACCCTAGCCCGAACCCTAACCCTAACCCTTCCCCGAAGCCTGACCCTCAGCCGTCCCCTAATCCTAACCCCTACGCTGACACTAACCCGCGCCCTCACACGTACGCTCCCCCTAGAGCGTTGTCGTACCCTCACCTGGACCCTGAACCGTCCCCGTCCCCTAACCCTAACCCTAGCCCGAACCCTAACCCTAACCCTTCCCCTAAGCCTGACCCTCAGCCGTCCCCTAATCCTAACCCGTACGCTGACACTAACCCGCGCCCTCACACGTACGCTCCCCCTAGAGCGTTGTCGTACCCTCACCTGGACCCTAAACCGTCCCCGTCCCCTAACCCTAACCCTAGCCCGAACCCTAACCCTTCCCCGAAGCCTGACCCTCAGCCGTCCCCTAATCCTAACCCGTACGCTGACACTAACCCGCGCCCTCACACGTACGCTCCCCCTAGAGCGTTGTCGTACCCTCACCTGGACCCTAAACCGTCCCCGTCCCCTAACCCTAATCCTAGCCCGAACCCTAACCCTAACCCTTCCCCGAAGCCTGACCCTCAGCCGTCCCCTTATCCTAACCCGTACGCTGACACTAACCCGCGCCCTCACACGTACGCTCCCCCTAGAGCGTTGTCGTACCCTCACCTGGACCCTAAACCGTCCCCGTCCCCTAACCCTAACCCTAGCCCGAACCCTAACCCTAACCCTTCCCCGAAGCCTGACCCTCAGCCGTCCCCTAATCCTAACCCGTACGCTGACACTAACCCGCGCCCTCACACGTACGCTCCCCCTAGAGCGTTGTCGTACCCTCACCTGGACCCTAAACCGTCCCCGTCCCCTAACCCTAACCCTAGGCCGAAGCCTAACCCTAACCCTTCCCCGAAGCCTGACCCTCAGCCGTCCCCTAATCCTAACCCGTACGCTGACACTAACCCGCGGCCTCACACTTACGCTCCCCCTAGAGCGTTGTCGTACCCTCACCTGGACCCTAAACCGTCCCCGTCCCCTAACCCTAACCCTAGCCCGAACCCTATCCCTAACCCTTCCCCGAAGCCTGGCCCTCAGCCGTCCCCTAATCCTAACCCGTACGCTGACACTAACCCGCGCCCTCACACGTACGCTCCCCCTAGAGCGTTGTCGTACCCTCACCTGGACCCTGAACCGTCCCCGTCCCCTAACCCTAACCCTAGCCCGAACCCTAACCCTAACCCTTCCCCTAAGCCTGACCCTCAGCCGTCCCCTAATCCTAACCCGTACGCTGACACTAACCCGCGCCCTCACACGTACGCTCCCCCTAGAGCGTTGTCGTACCCTCACCTGGACCCTAAACCGTCCCCGTCCCCTAACCCTAACCCTAGCGCGAACCCTAACCCTTCCCCGAAGCCTGACCCTCAGCCGTCCCCTAATCCTAACCCGTACGCTGACACTAACCCGCGCCCTCACACGTACGCTCCCCCTAGAGCGTTGTCGTACCCTCACCTGGACCCTAAATCGTCCCCGTCCCCTAACCCTAACCCTAGCCCGAACCCTAACCCTAACCCTTCCCCGAAGCCAGACCCTCAGTCGTCCCCTAATCCTAACCCGTACGCTGACACTAACCCGCGCCCTCACACATACGCTCCCCCTAGAGCGTTGTCGTACCCTCACCTGGACCCTAAACCGTCCCCGTCCCCTAACCCTAACCCTAGCCCGAACCCTAACCCTAACCCTTCCCCTAAGCCTGACCCTCAGCCGTCCCCTAATCCTAACCCGTACGCTGACACTAACCCGCGCCCTCACACGTACGCTCCCCCTAGAGCGTTGTCGTACCCTCACCTGGACCCTAAACCGTCCCCGTCCCCTAACCCTAACCCTAGCCCGAACCCTAACCCTAACCCTTCCCCGAAGCCTGACCCTCAGCCGTCCCCTAATCCTAACCCGTACGCTGACACTAACCCGCGCCCTCACACGTACACTCCCCCTAGAGCGTTGTCGTACCCTCACCTGGACCCTAAACCGTCCCCGTCCCCTAACCCTAACCCTAGCCCGAACCCTAACCCTAACCCTTCCCCGAAGCCTGACCCTCAGCCGTCCCCTAATCCTAACCCGTACGCTGACACTAACCCGCGCCCTCACACGTACGCTCCCCCTAGAGCGTTGTCGTACCCTCACCTGGACCCTAAACCGTCCCCGTCCCCTAACCCTAACCCTAGCCCGAACCCTAACCCTAACCCTTCCCCGAAGCCTGACCCTCAGCCGTCCCCTAATCCTAACCCGTACGCTGACACTAACCCGCGCCCTCACACGTACGCTCCCCCTAGAGCGTTGTCGTACCCTCACCTGGACCCTAAACCGTCCCCGTCCCCTAACCCTAACCCTAGCCCGAACCCTAACCCTAACCCTTCCCCGAAGCCTGACCCTCAGCCGTCCCCTAATCCTAACCCGTACGCTGACACTAACCCGCGCCCTCACACGTACGCTCCCCCTAGAGCGTTGTCGTACCCTCACCTGGACCCTGAACCGTCCCCGTCCCCTAACCCTAACCCTAGCCCGAACCCTAACCCTAACACTTCCCCGAAGCCTGACCCTCAGCCGTCCCCTAATCCTAACCCGTACGCTGACACTAACCCGCGCCCTCACACGTACGCTCCCCCTAGAGCGTTGTCGTACCCTCACCTGGACCCTGAACCGCCCCCGTCCCCTAACCCTAACCCTAGCCCGAACCCTAACCCTAACCCTTCCCCGAAGCCTGACCCTCAGCCGTCCCCTAATCCTAACCCGTACGCTGACACTAACCCGCGCCCTCACACGTACGCTCCCCCTAGAGCGTTGTCGTACCCTCACCTGGACCCTAAACCGTCCCCGTCCCCTAACCCTAACCCTAGCCCGAACCCTAACCCTAACCCTTCCCCGAAGCCTGACCCTCAGCCGTCCGCTAATCCTAACCCGTACGCTGACACTAACCCGCGCCCTCACACGTACGCTCCCCCTAGAGCGTTGTCGTACCCTCACCTGAACCCTAAACCGTCCCCGTCCCCTAACCCTAACCCTAGCCCGAACCCTAACCCTAACCCTTCCCCGAAGCCTGACCCTCAGCCGTCCCCTAATCCTAACCCGTACGCTGACACTAACCCGCGCCCTCACACGTACGCTCCCCCTAGAGCGTTGTCGTACCCTCACCTGGACCCTAAACCCTCCCCGTCCCCTAACCCTAACCCTAGCCCGAACCCTAACCCTAACACTTCCCCGAAGCCTGACCCTCAGCCGTCCCCTAATCCTAACCCGTACGCTGACACTAACCCGCGCCCTCACACGTACGCTCCCCCTAGAGCGTTGTCGTACCCTCACCTGGACCCTAAACCGTCCCCGTCCCCTAACCCTAACACTAGCCCGAACCCTAACCCTAACACTTCCCCGAAGCCTGACCCTCAGCCGTCCCCTAATCCTAACCCGTACGCTGACACTAACCCGCACCCTCACACGTACGCTCCCCCTAGAGCGTTGTCGTACCCTCACGCGGACCCTAAACCGTCCCCGTCCCCTAACCCTAAACCTAGCCCGAACCCTAACCCTAACCCTTCCCCGAAGCCTGACCCTCACCCGTCCCCTAATCCTAACCCGTACGCTGACACTAACCCGCGCCCTCACACGTACGCTCCCCCTAGAGCGTTGTCGTACCCTCACCTGGACCCTGAACCGTCCCCGTCCCCTAACCCTAACCCTAGCCCGAACCCTAACCCTAACCCTTCCCCGAAGCCTGACCCTCAGCCGTCCCCTAATCCTAACCCGTACGCTGACACTAACCCGCGCCCTCACACGTACGCTCCCCCTAGAGCGTTGTCGTACCCTCACCTGGACCCTAAACCGTCCCCGTCCCCTAACCCTAACCCTAGCCCGAACCCTAACCCTAACCCTTCCCCGAAGCCTGACCCTGAGCCGTCCCCTAATCCTAACCCGTACGCTGACACTAACCCGCGCCCTCACACGTACGCTCCCCCTAGAGCGTTGTCGTACCCTCACCTGGACCCTGAACCGTCCCCGTCCCCTAACCCTAACCCTAGCCCGAACCCTAACCCTAACCCTTCCCCGAAGCCTGACCCTCAGCCGTCCACTAAACCTAACCCGTACGCTGACACCAACCCGCGCCCTCACACGTACGCTCCCCCTAGAGCGTTGTCGTACCCTCACCTGGACCCTAAACCGTCCCCGTCCCCTAACCCTAACCCTAGCCCGAACCCTAACCCTAACCCTTCCCCGAAGCCTGACCCTCAGCCGTCCCCTAATCCTAACCCGTACGCTGACACTAACCCGCGCCCTCACACGTACGCTCCCCCCTAGAGCGTTGTCGTACCCTCACCTGGACCCTAAACCGTCCCCGTCCCCTAACCCTAACCCTAGCCCGAACCCTAACCCTAACCCTTCCCCGAAGCCTGACCCTCAGCCGTCCCCTAATCCTAACCCGTACGCTGACACTAACCCGCGCCCTCACACGTACGCTCCCCCTAGAGCGTTGTCGTACCCTCACCTGGACCCTGAACCGTCCCCGTCCCCTAACCCTAACCCTAGCCCGAACACTAACCCTAACCCTTCCCCGAAGCCTGACCCTCAGCCGTCCCCTAATCCTAACCCGTACGCTGACACTAACCCGCGCCCTCACACGTACGCTCCCCCTAGAGCGTTGTCGTACCCTCACCTGGACCCTGAACCGTCCCCGTCCCCTAACCGTAACCCTAGGCCGAAGCCTAACCCTAACCCTTCCCCGAAGCCTGACCCTCAGCCGTCCCCTAATCCTAACCCGTACGCTGACACTAACCCGCGCCCTCACACGTACACTCCCCCTAGAGCGTTGTCGTACCCTCACCTGGACCCTAAACCGTCCCCGTCCCCTAACCCTAACCCTAGCCCGAACCCTAACCCTAACCCTTCCCCGAAGCCTGACCCTCAGCCGTCCCCTAATCCTAACCCGTACGCTGACACTAACCCGCGCCCTCACACGTACGCTCCCCCTAGAGCTTTGTCGTACCCTCACCTGGAACCTGAACCGTCCCCGTCCCCTAACCCTAACCCTAGGCCGAAGCCTAACCCTAACCCTTCCCCGAAGCCTGACCCTCAGCCGTCCCCTAATCCTAACCCGTACGCTGACACTAACCCGCGCCCTCACACGTACGCTCTCCCTAGAGCGTTGTCGTACCCTCACCTGGACCCTAAACCGTCCCCGTCCCCTAACCCTAACCCTAGCCCGAACCCTAACCCTAACCCTTCCCCGAAGCCTGACCCTCAGCCGTCCCCTAATCGTAACCCGTACACTGACACTAACCCGCGCCCTCACACGTACGCTCCCCCTAGAGCGTTGTCGTACCCTCACCTGGACCCTAAACCGTCCCCGTCCCCTAACCCTAACCCTAGCCCGAACCCTAACCCTAACCCTTCCCCGAAGCCTGACCCTCAGCCGTCCCCTAATCCTAACCCGTACGCTGACACTAACCCGCGCCCTCACACGTACGCTCCCCCTAGAGCGTTGTCGTACCCTCACCTGGACCCTAAACCGTCCCCGTCCCCTAACCCTAACCCTAGCCCGAACCCTATCCCTAACCCTTCCCCGAAGCCTGACCCTCAGCCGTCCCCTAATCCTAACCCGTACGCTGACACTAACCCACGCCCTCACACGTACGCTCCCCCTAGAGCGTTGTCGTACCCTCACCTGGACCCTAAACCGTCCCCGTCCCCTAACCCTAACCCTAGCCCGAACCCTAACCCTAACCCTTCCCCGAAGCCTGACCCTCAGCCGTCCCCTAATCCTAACCCGTACGCTGACACTAACCCGCACCCTCACACGTACGCTCCCCCTATAGCGTTGTCGTACCCTCACGCGGACCCTAAACCGTCCCCGTCCCCTAACCCTAACCCTAGCCCGAACCCTAACCCTAACCCTTCCCCGAAGCCTGACCCTCAGCCGTCCCCTAATCCTAACCCGTACGCTGACACTAACCCGCGCCCTCACACGTACGCTCCCCCTAGAGCGTTGTCGTACCCTCACCTGGACCCTAAACCGTCCCCGTCCCCTAACCCTAACCCTAGCCCGAACCCTAACCCTAACCCTTCCCCCAAGCCTGACCCTCAGCCGTCCCCTAATCCTAACCCGTACGCTGACACTAACCCGCGCCCTCACACGTACGCTACCCCTAGAGCGTTGTCGTACCCTCACCTGGACCCTAAACCGTCCCCGTCCCCTAACCCTAACCCTAGCCCGAACCCTAACCCTAACCCTTCCCCGAAGCCTGACCCTCAGCCGTCCCCTAATCCTAACCCGTACGCTGACACTAACCCGCGCCCTCACACGTACGCTCCCCCTAGAGCGGTGTCGTACCCTCACCTGGACCCTAAACCGTCCCCGTCCCCTAACCCTAACCCTAGCCCGAACCCTAACCCTAACCCTTCCCCCAATCCTGACCCTCAGCCGTCCCCTAATCCTAACCCGTACACTGACACTAACACGCGCCCTCACACGTACGCTCCCCCTAGAGCGTTGTCGTACCCTCACCTGGACCCTAAACCGTCCCCGTCCCCTAACCCTAACCCTAGCCCGAACCCTAAACCTAACCCTTCCCCGAAGCCTGACCCTCAGCCGTCCCCTAATCCTAACCCGTACGCTGACACTAACCCGCGCCCTCACACGTACGCTCCCCCTAGAGCGTTGTCGTACCCTCACCTGGACCCTAAACCGTCCCCGTCCCCTAACCCTAACCCTAGCCCGAACCCTAACCCTAACCCTTCCCCGAAGCCTGACCCTCAGCCGTCCCCTAATCCTAACCCGTACGCTGACACTAACCCGCGCCCTCACACGTACGCTCCCCCTAGAGCGTTGTCGTACCCTCACCTGGACCCTAAACCGTCCCCGTCCCCTAACCCTAACCCTAGCCCGAACCCTAACCCTAACCCTTCCCCGAAGCCTGACCGTCAGCCGTCCCCTAATCCTAACCCGTACGCTGACACTAACCCGCGCCCTCACACGTACGCTCCCCCTAGAGCGTTGTCGTACCCTCACCTGGACCCTGAACCGTCCCCGTCCCCTAACCCTAACCCTAGCCCGAACCCTAACCCTAACCCTTCCCCGAAGCCTGACCCTCAGCCGTCCACTAATCCTAACCCGTACGCTGACACCAACCCGCGCCCTCACACGTACGCTCCCCCTAGAGCGTTGTCGTACCCTCACCTGGACCCTAAACCGTCCCCGTCCCCTAACCCTAACCCTAGCCCGAACCCTAACCCTAACCCTTCCCCGAAGCCTGACCCTCAGCCGTCCCCTAATCCTAACCCGTACGCTGACACTAACCCGCGCCCTCACACGTACGCTCCCCCCTAGAGCGTTGTCGTACCCTCACCTGGACCCTAAACCGTCCCCGTCCCCTAACCCTAACCCTAGGCCGAAGCCTAACCCTAACCCTTCCCCGAAGCCTGACCCTCAGCCGTCCCCTAATCCTAACCCGTACGCTGACACTAACCCGCGCCCTCACACGTACGCTCCCCCTAGAGCGTTGTCGTACCCTCACCTGGACCCTAAACCGTCCCCGTCCCCTAACCCTAACCCTAGCCCGAACCCTAACCCTAACCCTTCCCCGAAGCCTGACCCTCAGCCGTCCCCTAATCCTAACCCGTACGCTGACACTAACCCGCGCCCTCACACGTACGCTCCCCCTAGAGCATTGTCGTACCCTCACCTGGACCCGAAACCGTCCCCGTCCCCTAACCCTAACCCTAGCCCGAACCCTAACCCTAACCCTTCCCCGAAGCCTGACCCTCAGCCGTCCCCTAATCCTAACCCGTACGCTGACACTAACCCGCGCCCTCACACGTACGCTCCCCCTAGAGCGTTGTCGTACCCTCACCTGGACCCTAAACCGTCCCCGTCCCCTAACCCTAACCCTAGCCCGAACCCTATCCCTAACCCTTCCCCGAAGCCTGACCCTCAGCCGTCCCCTAATCCTAACCCGTACGCTGACACTAACCCACGCCCTCACACGTTCGCTCCCCCTAGAGCGTTGTCGTACCCTCACCTGGACCCTAAACCGTCCCCGTCCCCTAACCCTAACCCTAGCCCGAACCCTAACCCTAACCCTTCCCCGAAGCCTGACCCTCAGCCGTCCCCTAATCCTAACCCGTACGCTGACACTAACCCACGCCCTCACACGTACGCTCCCCCTAGAGCGTTGTCGTACCCTCACCTGGACCCTAAACCGTCCCCGTCCCCTAACCCTAACCCTAGCCCGAACCCTAACCCTAACCCTTCCCTAAGCCTGACCCTCAGCCGTCCCCTAATCCTAACCCGTACGCTGACACTAACCCGCGACCTCACACGTACGCTCCCCCTAGCGTTGTCGTACCCTCACCTGGACCCTAAACCGTCCCGTCCCCGTCCCCTAACCCTAGCCCGAACCCTAACCATAACCCTTCCCCGAAGCCTGACCCTCAGCCGTCCCCTAATCCTAACCCGTACGCTGACACTAACCCGCGCCCTCACACGTACGCTCCCCCTAGAGCGTTGTCGTACCCTCACCTGGACCCTAAACCGTCCCCGTCCCCTAACCCTAACCCTAGCCCGAACCCTAACCCTAACCCTTCCCCGAAGTCTGACCCTCAGCCGTCCCCTAATCCTAACCCGTACGCTGACACTAACCCGCGCCCTCACACTTACGCTCCCCCAGAGCGTTGTCGTACCCTCACCTGGACCCTGAACCGTCCCCGTCCCCTAACCCTAACCCTAGCCCGAAACCTAACCCTAACACTTCCCCGAAGCCTGACCCTCAGCCGTCCCCTAATCCTAACCCGTACGCTGACACTAACCCGCGCCCTCACATGTACGCTCCCCCTAGAGCGTTGTCGTACCCTCACCTGGACCCTGAACCGCCCCCATCCCCTAACCCTAACCCTAGCCCGAACCCTAACCCTACCCCTTCCCAGAAGCCTGACCCTCAGCCGTCCCCTAATCCTAACCCGTACGCTGACACTAACCCGCGCCCTCACACGTACGCTCCCCCTAGAGCGTTGTCGTACCCTCACCTGGACCCTAAACCGTCCCCGTCCCCTAACCCTAACCCTAGCCCGAACCCTAACCCTAACCCTTCCCCGAAGCCTGACCCTCAGCCGTCCCCTAATCCTAACCCGTACGCTGACACTAACCCGCGCCCTCACACGTACGCTCCCCCTAGAGCGTTGTCGTACCCTCACCTGGACCCTAAACCCTCCCCGTCCCCTAACCCTAACCCTAGCCCGAACCCTAACCCTAACACTTCCCCGAAGCCTGACCCTCAGCCGTCCCCTAATCCTAACCCGTACGCTGACACTAACCCGCGCCCTCACACGTACGCTCCCCCTAGAGCGTTGTCGTACCCTCACCTGGACCCTAAACTGTCCCCGTCCCCTAACCCTAACCCTAGCCCGAACCCTAACCCTAACCCTTCCCCGAAGCCTGACCCTCAGCCGTCCCCTAATCCTAACCCGTACGCTGACACTAACCCACGCCCTCACACGTACGCTCCCCCTAGAGCGTTGTCGTACCCTCACCTGGACCCTGAACCGTCCCCGTCCCCTAACCCTAACCCTAGCCCGAACCCTAACCCTAACCCTTCCCCGAAGCCTGACCCTCAGCCGTCCCCTAATCCTAACCCGTACGCTGACACTAACCCGCGCCCTCACACGTACGCTCCCCCTAGAGCGTTGTCGTACCCTCACCTGGACCCTAAACCGTCCCCGTCCCCTAACCCTAACCCTAGCCCGAAACCTAACCCTAACCCTTCCCCGAAGCCTGACCCTCAGCCGTCCCCTAATCCTAACCCGTACGCTGACACTAACCCGCGCCCTCACACGTACGCTCCCCCTAGAGCGTTGTCGTACCCTCACCTGGAACCTAAACCGTCCCCGTCCCCTAACCCTAACCCTAGCCCGAACCCTAACCCTAACCCTTCCCCGAAGCCTGACCCTCAGCCGTCCCCTAATCCTAACCCGTACGCTGACACTAACCCGCGCCCTCACACGTACGCTCCCCCTAGAGCGTTGTCGTACCCTCACCTGGACCCTAAACCGTCCCCGTCCCCTAACCCTAACCCTAGCCCGAACCCTAACCCTAAACCTTCCCCGAAGCCTGACCCTCAGCCGTCCCCTAATCCTAACCCGTACGCTGACACTAACCCGCGCCCTCACACGTACGCTCCCCCTAGAGCGTTGTCGTACCCTCACCTGGACCCTAAACCGTCCCCGTCCCCTAACCCTAACCCTAGCCCGAACCCTAACCCTAACCCTTCCCCGAAGCCTGACCCTCAGCCGTCCCCTAATCCTAAACCGTACGCTGACACTAACCCGCGCCCTCACACGTACGCTCCCCCTAGAGCGTTGTCGTACCCTCACCTGGACCCTAAACCGTCCCCGTCCCCTAACCCTAACCCTAGCCCGAACCCTAACCCTAACCCTTCCCCGAAGCCTGACCCTCAGCCGTCCCCTAATCCTAACCCGTACGCTGACACTAACCCGCGCCCTCACACGTACGCTCCCCCTAGAGCGTTGTCGTACCCTCACCTGGACCCTGAACCGTCCCCGTCCCCTAACCCTAACCCTAGCCCGAACCCTAACCCTAACACTTCCCCGAAGCCTGACCCTCAACCGTCCCCTAATCCTAACCCGTACGCTGACACTAACCCGCGCCCTCACACGTACGCTCCCCCTAGAGCGTTGTCGTACCCTCACCTGGACCCTAAACCGTCCCCGTCCCCTAACCCTAACCCTAGCCCGAACCCTAACCCTAACCCTTCCCCGAAGCCTGACCCTCAGCCGTCCCCTAATCCTAACCCGTACGCTGACACTAACCCGCGCCCTCACACGTACGCTCCCCCTAGAGCGTTGTCATACCCTCACCTGGACCCTAAACCGTCCCCGTCCCCTAACCCTAACCCTAGCCCGAACCCTAACCCTAACCCTTCCCCGAAGCCTGACCCTCAGCCGTCCCCTAATCCTAACCCGTACGCTGACACTAACCCACGCCCTCACACGTACGCTCCCCCTCGAGCGTTGTCGTACCCTCACCTGGACCCTGAACCGCCCCCGTCCCCTAACCCTAACCCTAGTCCGAACCCTAAACCTAACCCTTCCCCGAAGCCTGACCCTCAGCCGTCCCCTAATCCTAACCCGTACGCTGACACTAACCCGCGCCCTCACACGTACGCTCTCCCTAGAGCGTTGTCGTACCCTCACCTGGACCCTGAACCGTCCCCGTCCCCTAACCCTAACCCTAGCCCGAACCCTAACCCTAACCCTTCCCCGAAGCCTGACCCTCAGCCGTCCCCTAATCCTAACCCGTACGCTGACACTAACCCGCGCCCTCACACGTACGCTCCCCCCTACAGCGTTGTCGTACCCTCACCTGGACCCTAAACCGTCCCCGTCCCCTAACCCTAACCCTAGCCCGAACCCTAACCCTAACCCTTCCCCGAAGCCTGACCCTCAGCTGTCCCCTAATCCTAACCCGTACGCTGACACTAACCCGCGCCCTCACACGTACGCTCCCCCTAGAGCGTTGTCGTACCCTCACCTGGACCCTGAACCGTCCCCGTCCCCTAACCCTAACCCTAGCCCGAACCCTAACCCTAACCCTTCCCCGAAGCCTGACCCTCAGCCGTCCCCTAATCCTAACCCGTACGCTGACACTAACCCGCGCCCTCACACGTACGCTCCCCCTAGAGCGTTGTCGTACCCTCACCTGGACCCTGAACCGTCCCCGTCCCCTAACCGTAACCCTAGGCCGAAGCCTAACCCTAACCCTTCCCCGAAGCCTGACCCTCAGCCGTCCCCTAATCCTAACCCGTACGCTGACACTAACCCGCGCCCTCACACGTACGCTCCCCCTAGAGCATTGTCGTACCCTCACCTGGACCCGAAACCGTCCCCGTCCCCTAACCCTAACCCTAGCCCGAACCCTAACCCTAACCCTTCCCCGAAGCCTGACCCTCAGCCGTCCCCTAATCCTAACCCGTACGCTGACACTAACCCGCGCCCTCACACGTACGCTCCCCCTAGAGCGTTGTCGTACCCTCACCTGGACCCTAAACCGTCCCCGTCCCCTAACCCTAACCCTAGCCCGAACCCTATCCCTAACCCTTCCCCGAAGCCTGACCCTCAGCCGTCCCCTAATCCTAACCCGTACGCTGACACTAACCCACGCCCTCACACGTACGCTCCCCCTAGAGCGTTGTCGTACCCTCACCTGGACCCTAAACCGTCCCCGTCCCCTAACCCTAACCCTAGCCCGAACCCTAACCCTAACCCTTCCCCGAAGCCTGACCCTCAGCCGTCCCCTAATCCTAACCCGTACGCTGACACTAACCCACGCCCTCACACGTACGCTCCCCCTAGAGCGTTGTCGTACCCTCACCTGGACCCTAAACCGTCCCCGTCCCCTAACCCTAACCCTAGCCCGAACCCTAACCCTAACCCTTCCCTAAGCCTGACCCTCAGCCGTCCCCTAATCCTAACCCGTACGCTGACACTAACCCGCGACCTCACACGTACGCTCCCCCTAGCGTTGTCGTACCCTCACCTGGACCCTAAACCGTCCCGTCCCCGTCCCCTAACCCTAGCCCGAACCCTAACCATAACCCTTCCCCGAAGCCTGACCCTCAGCCGTCCCCTAATCCTAACCCGTACGCTGACACTAACCCGCGCCCTCACACGTACGCTCCCCCTAGAGCGTTGTCGTACCCTCACCTGGACCCTAAACCGTCCCCGTCCCCTAACCCTAACCCTAGCCCGAACCCTAACCCTAACCCTTCCCCGAAGTCTGACCCTCAGCCGTCCCCTAATCCTAACCCGTACGCTGACACTAACCCGCGCCCTCACACTTACGCTCCCCCAGAGCGTTGTCGTACCCTCACCTGGACCCTGAACCGTCCCCGTCCCCTAACCCTAACCCTAGCCCGAAACCTAACCCTAACACTTCCCCGAAGCCTGACCCTCAGCCGTCCCCTAATCCTAACCCGTACGCTGACACTAACCCGCGCCCTCACATGTACGCTCCCCCTAGAGCGTTGTCGTACCCTCACCTGGACCCTGAACCGCCCCCATCCCCTAACCCTAACCCTAGCCCGAACCCTAACCCTACCCCTTCCCAGAAGCCTGACCCTCAGCCGTCCCCTAATCCTAACCCGTACGCTGACACTAACCCGCGCCCTCACACGTACGCTCCCCCTAGAGCGTTGTCGTACCCTCACCTGGACCCTAAACCGTCCCCGTCCCCTAACCCTAACCCTAGCCCGAACCCTAACCCTAACCCTTCCCCGAAGCCTGACCCTCAGCCGTCCCCTAATCCTAACCCGTACGCTGACACTAACCCGCGCCCTCACACGTACGCTCCCCCTAGAGCGTTGTCGTACCCTCACCTGGACCCTAAACCCTCCCCGTCCCCTAACCCTAACCCTAGCCCGAACCCTAACCCTAACACTTCCCCGAAGCCTGACCCTCAGCCGTCCCCTAATCCTAACCCGTACGCTGACACTAACCCGCGCCCTCACACGTACGCTCCCCCTAGAGCGTTGTCGTACCCTCACCTGGACCCTAAACTGTCCCCGTCCCCTAACCCTAACCCTAGCCCGAACCCTAACCCTAACACTTCCCCGAAGCCTGACCCTCAGCCGTCCCCTAATCCTAACCCGTACGCTGACACTAACCCACGCCCTCACACGTACGCTCCCCCTAGAGCGTTGTCGTACCCTCACCTGGACCCTGAACCGTCCCCGTCCCCTAACCCTAACCCTAGCCCGAACCCTAACCCTAACCCTTCCCCGAAGCCTGACCCTCAGCCGTCCCCTAATCCTAACCCGTACGCTGACACTAACCCGCGCCCTCACACGTACGCTCCCCCTAGAGCGTTGTCGTACCCTCACCTGGACCCTAAACCGTCCCCGTCCCCTAACCCTAACCCTAGCCCGAAACCTAACCCTAACCCTTCCCCGAAGCCTGACCCTCAGCCGTCCCCTAATCCTAACCCGTACGCTGACACTAACCCGCGCCCTCACACGTACGCTCCCCCTAGAGCGTTGTCGTACCCTCACCTGGAACCTAAACCGTCCCCGTCCCCTAACCCTAACCCTAGCCCGAACCCTAACCCTAACCCTTCCCCGAAGCCTGACCCTCAGCCGTCCCCTAATCCTAACCCGTACGCTGACACTAACCCGCGCCCTCACACGTACGCTCCCCCTAGAGCGTTGTCGTACCCTCACCTGGACCCTAAACCGTCCCCGTCCCCTAACCCTAACCCTAGCCCGAACCCTAACCCTAAACCTTCCCCGAAGCCTGACCCTCAGCCGTCCCCTAATCCTAACCCGTACGCTGACACTAACCCGCGCCCTCACACGTACGCTCCCCCTAGAGCGTTGTCGTACCCTCACCTGGACCCTAAACCGTCCCCGTCCCCTAACCCTAACCCTAGCCCGAACCCTAACCCTAACCCTTCCCCGAAGCCTGACCCTCAGCCGTCCCCTAATCCTAAACCGTACGCTGACACTAACCCGCGCCCTCACACGTACGCTCCCCCTAGAGCGTTGTCGTACCCTCACCTGGACCCTAAACCGTCCCCGTCCCCTAACCCTAACCCTAGCCCGAACCCTAACCCTAACCCTTCCCCGAAGCCTGACCCTCAGCCGTCCCCTAATCCTAACCCGTACGCTGACACTAACCCGCGCCCTCACACGTACGCTCCCCCTAGAGCGTTGTCGTACCCTCACCTGGACCCTGAACCGTCCCCGTCCCCTAACCCTAACCCTAGCCCGAACCCTAACCCTAACACTTCCCCGAAGCCTGACCCTCAACCGTCCCCTAATCCTAACCCGTACGCTGACACTAACCCGCGCCCTCACACGTACGCTCCCCCTAGAGCGTTGTCGTACCCTCACCTGGACCCTAAACCGTCCCCGTCCCCTAACCCTAACCCTAGCCCGAACCCTAACCCTAACCCTTCCCCGAAGCCTGACCCTCAGCCGTCCCCTAATCCTAACCCGTACGCTGACACTAACCCGCGCCCTCACACGTACGCTCCCCCTAGAGCGTTGTCATACCCTCACCTGGACCCTAAACCGTCCCCGTCCCCTAACCCTAACCCTAGCCCGAACCCTAACCCTAACCCTTCCCCGAAGCCTGACCCTCAGCCGTCCCCTAATCCTAACCCGTACGCTGACACTAACCCACGCCCTCACACGTACGCTCCCCCTCGAGCGTTGTCGTACCCTCACCTGGACCCTGAACCGCCCCCGTCCCCTAACCCTAACCCTAGTCCGAACCCTAAACCTAACCCTTCCCCGAAGCCTGACCCTCAGCCGTCCCCTAATCCTAACCCGTACGCTGACACTAACCCGCGCCCTCACACGTACGCTCTCCCTAGAGCGTTGTCGTACCCTCACCTGGACCCTGAACCGTCCCCGTCCCCTAACCCTAACCCTAGCCCGAACCCTAACCCTAACCCTTCCCCGAAGCCTGACCCTCAGCCGTCCCCTAATCCTAACCCGTACGCTGACACTAACCCGCGCCCTCACACGTACGCTCCCCCCTAGAGCGTTGTCGTACACTCACCTGGACCCTAAACCGTCCCCGTCCCCTAACCCTAACCCTAGCCCGAACCCTAACCCTAACCCTTCCCCGAAGCCTGACCCTCAGCTGTCCCCTAATCCTAACCCGTACGCTGACACTAACCCGCGCCCTCACACGTACGCTCCCCCTAGAGCGTTGTCGTACCCTCACCTGGACCCTGAACCGTCCCCGTCCCCTAACCCTAACCCTAGCCCGAACCCTAACCCTAACCCTTCCCCGAAGCCTGACCCTCAGCCGTCCCCTAATCCTAACCCGTACGCTGACACTAACCCGCGCCCTCACACGTACGCTCCCCCTAGAGCGTTGTCGTACCCTCACCTGGACCCTGAACCGTCCCCGTCCCCTAACCGTAACCCTAGGCCGAAGCCTAACCCTAACCCTTCCCCGAAGCCTGACACTCAGCCGTCCCCTAATCCTAACCCGTACGCTGACACTAACCCGCGCCCTCACACGTACGCTCCCCCTAGAGCATTGTCGTACCCTCACCTGGACCCTAAACCGTCCCCGTCCCCTAACCCTAACCCTAGCCCGAACCCTAACCCTAACCCTTCCCCGAAGCCTGACCCTCAGCCGTCCCCTAATCCTAACCCGTACGCTGACACTAACCCGCGCCCTCACACGTACGCTCCCCCTAGAGCGTTGTCGTACCCTCACCTGGACCCTGAACCGTCCCCGTCCTCTAACCCTAACCCTAGGCCGAAGCCTAACCCTAACACTTCCCCGAAGCCTGACCCTCAGCCGTCCCCTAATCCTAACCCGTACGCTGACACTAACCCGCACCCTCACACGTAGGCTCCCCCTAGAGCGTTGTCGTACCCTCACCTAGACCCTAAACCGTCCCCGTCCCCTAACCCTAAACCTAGCCCGAACCCTAACCCTAACACTTCCCCGAAGCCTGACCCTCAGCCGTCCCCTAATCCTAACCCGTACGCTGACACTAACCCACGCCCTCACACGTACGCTCCCCCTAGAGCGTTGTCGTACCCTCACCTGGACCCTGAACCGTCCCCGTCCCCTAACCCTAACCCTAGGCCGAAGCCTAACCCTAACCCTTCCCCGAAGCCTGACCCTCAGCCGTCCCCTAATCCTAACCCGTACGCTGACACTAACCCGCGCCCTCACACGTACGCTCCCCCTAGAGCGTTGTCGTACCCTCACCTGGACCCTGAACCGTCCCCGTCCCCTAACCCTAACCCTAGGCCGAAGCCTAATCCTAACCCTTCCCCGAAGCCTGACTCTCAGCCGTCCCCTAATCCTAACCCGTACGCTGACACTAACCCGCGCCCTCACACGTACGCTCCCCATAGAGCGTTGTCGTACCCTCACCTGGACCCTGAACAGTCCCAGTCCCCTAACCCTAACCCTAGCCCGAACCCTAACCCTAACCCTTCCCCGAAGCCTGACCCTCAGCCGTCCCCTAATCCTAACCTGTACGCTGACACTAACCCGCGCCCTCACACGTACGCTCCCCCTAGAGCGTTGTCGTACCCTCACCTGGACCCTGAACCGTCCCCGTCCCCTAACCCTAACCCTAGCCCGAACCCTAACCCTAACACTTTCCCGAAGCCTGACCCTCAGCCGTCCCCTAATCCTAACCCGTACGCTGACACTAACCCGCGCCCTCACACGTACGCTCCCCCTAGAGCGTTGTCGTACCCTCACCTGGAACCTGAACCGTCCCCGTCCCCTAACCCTAACCCTAGCCCGAACCCTAACCCTAACCCTTCCCCGAAGCCTGACCCTCAGCCGTCCCCTAATCCTAACCCGTACGCTGACACTAACCCGCGCCCTCACACGTACGCTCCCCCTAGAGCGTTGTCGTACCCTCACCTGGACCCTGAACCGTCCCCGTCCCCTAACCCTAACCCTAGCCCGAACCCTAACCCTAACCCTTCCCCGAAGCCTGACCCTCAGCCGTCCCGTAATCCTAACCCGTACGCTGACACTAACCCGCGCCCTCACACGTACGCTCCCCCTAGAGCGTTGTCGTACCCTCACCTGGACCCTGAACCGTCCCCGTCCCCTAACCGTAACACTAGGCCGAAGCCTAACCCTAACCCTTCCCCGAAGCCTGACCCTCAGCCGTCCCCTAATCCTAACCCGTACGCTGACACTAACCCGCGCCCTCACACGTACGCTCCCCCTAGAGCGTTGTCGTACCCTCACCTGGACCCTGAACCGTCCCCGTCCCCTAACCCTAACCCTAGGCCGAAGCCTAACCTTAACCCTTCCCCGAAGCCTGACCCTCAGCCGTCCCCTAATCCTAACCCGTACGCTGACACTTTCCCGCGCCCTCACACGTACGCTCCCCCTAGAGTGTTGTCGTACCCTCACCTGGACCCTAAACCGTCCCCGTCCCCTAACCCTAACCCTAGCCCGAACCCTAACCCTAACCCTTCCCCGAAGCCTGACCCTCAGCCGTCCCCTAATCCTAACCCGTACGCTGACACTAACCCGCGCCCTCACACGTACGCTCCCCCTAGAGCGTTGTCGTACCCTCACCTGGACCCTAAACCGTCCCCGTCCCCTAACCCTAACCCTAGCCCGAACCCTAACCCTAACCCTTCCCCGAAGCCTGACCCTCAGCCGTCCCCTAATCCTAACCCGTACGTTGACACTAACCCGCGCCCTCACACGTACGCTCCCCCTAGAGCGTTGTCGTACCCTCACCTGGACCCTAAACCGTCCCCGTCCCCTAACCCTAACCCTAGCCCGAACCCTAACCCTAACCCTTCCCCGAAGCCTGACCCTCAGCCGTCCCCTAATCCTAACCCGTACGCTGACACTAACCCGCGCCCTCACACGTACGCTCCCCCTAGAGCGTTGTCGTACCCTCACCTGGACCCTAAACCGTCCCCGTCCCCTAACCCTAACCCTAGCCCGAACCCTAACCCTAACCCTTCCCCGAAGCCTGACCCTCAGCCGTCCCCTAATCCTAACCCGTACGCTGACACTAACCCGCGCCCTCACACGTACGCTCCCCCTAGAGCGTTGTCGTACCCTCACCTGGACCCTAAACCGTCCCCGTCCCCTAACCCTAACCCTAGCCCGAACCCTAACCCTAACCCTTCCCCGAAGCCTGACCCTCAGCCGTCCCCTAATCCTAACCCGTACGCTGACACTAACCCGCGCCCTCACACGTACGCTCCCCCTAGAGCGTTGTCGTACCCTCACCTGGACCCTGAACCGTCCCCGTCCCCTAACCCTAACCCTAGGCCGAAGCCTAACCCTAACACTTCCCCGAAGCCTGACCCTCAGCCGTCCCCTAATCCTAACCCGTACGCTGACACTAACCCGCGCCCTCACACGTACGCTCCCCCTAGAGCGTTGTCGTATCCTCACCTGGACCCTGAACCGTCCCCGTCCCCTAACCCTAACCCTAGGCCGAAGCCTAACCCTAACCCTTCCCCGAAGCCTGACCCTCAGCCGTCCCCTAATCCTAACCTGTATGCTGACACTAACCCGCGCCCTCACACGTACGCTCCCCCTAGAGCGTTGTCGTACCCTCACCTGGACCCTGAACCGTCCCCGTCCCCTAACCGTAACCCTAGGCCGAAGCC
This sequence comes from Globicephala melas, assembly GCF_963455315.2. Lineage (NCBI taxonomy): Eukaryota > Metazoa > Chordata > Mammalia > Artiodactyla > Delphinidae > Globicephala > Globicephala melas. The sequence continues at coordinate 260,686 of NW_027207508.1, read as the reverse complement.
TAACCCTAACCCTTCCCCGAAGCCTGACCCTCAGCCGTCCCCTAATCCTAACCCGTACGCTGACACTAACCCGCGCCCTCACACGTACGCTCCCCCTAGAGCGTTGTCGTACCCTCACCTGGACCCTAAACCGTCCCCGTCCCCTAACCGTAACCCTAGGCCGAAGCCTAACCCTAACCCTTCCCCGAAGCCTGACCCTCAGCCGTCCCCTAATCCTAACCCGTACGCTGACACTAACCCGCGCCCTCACACGTACGCTCCCCCTAGAGCGTTGTCGTACCCTCACCTGGACCCTGAACCGTCCCCGTCCCCTAACCCTAACCCTAGGCCGAAGGCTAACCCTAACCCTTCCCCGAAGCCTGACCCTCAGCCGTCCCCTAATCCTAACCCGTACGCTGACACTAACCCGCGCCCTCACACGTACGCTCCCCCTAGAGCGTTGTCGTACCCTCACCTGGACCCTGAACCGTCCCCGTCCCCTAACCCTAACCCTAGGTCGAAGCCTAATCCTAACCCTTCCCCGAAGCCTGACCCTCAGCCGTTCCCTAATCCTAACCCGTACGCTGACACTAACCCGCGCCCTCACACATACGCTCCCCCTAGAGCGTTGTCGTATCCTCAGCTGGACCCTAAACCGTCCCCGTCCCCTAACCCTAACCCTAGCCCGAACCCTAACCCTAACCCTTCCCCGAAGCCTGACCCTCAGCCGTCCCCTAATCCTAACCCGTACGCTGACACTAACCCGCGCCCTCACACGTATGCTCCCCCTAGAGCGTTGTCGTACTCTCACCTGGACCCTGAACCGTCCCCGTCCCCTAACCGTAACCCTAGGCCGAAGCCTAACCCTAACACTTCCCCGAAGCCTGACCCTCAGCCGTCCCCTAATCCTAACCCGTACGCTGACACTAACCCGCGCCCTCACACGTACGCTCCCCCTAGAGCGTTGTCGTACCCTCACCTGGACCCTGAACCGTCCCCGTCCCCTAACCCTAACCCTAGGCCGAAGGCTAACCCTAACCCTTCCCCGAAGCCTGACCCTCAGCCGTCCCCTAATCCTAACCCGTACGCTGACACTAACCTGCGCCCTCACACGTACGCTCCCCCTAGAGCGTTATCGTACCCTCACCTGGACCCTGAACCGTCCCCGTCCCCTAACCCTAACCCTAGGCCGAAGCCTAACCCTAACACTGCCCCGAAGCCTGACCCTCAGCCGTCCCCTAATCCTAACCCGTACGCTGACACTAACCCGCGCCCTCACACGTACGCTCCCCCTAGAGCTTTGTCGTACCCTCACCTGGACCCTAAACCGTCCCCGTCCCCTAACCCTAACCCTAGCCCGAACCCTAACCCTAACCCTTCCCCGAAGCCTGACCCTCAGCCGTCCCCTAATCCTAAACCGTACGCTGACACTAACCCGCGCCCTCACACGTACGCTCCCCCTAGAGCGTTGTCGTACCCTCACCTGGACCCTAAACCGTCCCCGTCCCCTAACCCTAACCCTAGCCCGAACCCTAACCCTAACCCTTCCCCGAAGCCTGACCCTCAGCCGTCCCCTAATCCTAACCCGTACGCTGACACTAACCCGCGCCCTCACACGTACGCTCCCCCTAGAGCGTTGTCGTACCCTCACCTGGACCCTAAACCGTCCCCGTCCCCTAACCCTAACCCTAGCCCGAACCCTAACCCTAACCCTTCCCCGAAGCCTGACCCTCAGCCGTCCCCTAATCCTAACCCGTACGCTGACACTAACCCGCGCCCTCACACGTACGCTCCCCCTAGAGCGTTGTCGTACCCTCACCTGGACCCTAAACCGTCCCCGTCCCCTAACCCTAACCCTAGCCCGAACCCTAACCCTAACCCTTCCCCGAAGCCTGACCCTCAGCCGTCCCCTAATCCTAACCCGTACGCTGACACTAACCCGCGCCCTCACACGTACGCTCCCCCTAGAGCGTTGTCGTACCCTCACCTGGACCCTGAACCGTCCCCGTCCCCTAACCCTAACCCTAGCCCGAACCCTAACCCTAACCCTTCCCCGAAGCCTGACCCTCAGCCGTCCCCTAATCCTAACCCGTACGCTGACACTAACCCGCGCCCTCACACGTACGCTCCCCCTAGAGCGTTGTCGTACCCTCACCTGGACCCTGAACCGTCCCCGTCCCCTAACCGTAACCCTAGGCCGAAGCCTAACCCTAACCCTTCCCCGAAGCCTGACCCTCAGCCGTCCCCTAATCCTAACCCGTACGCTGACACTAACCCGCGCCCTCACACGTACGCTCCCCCTAGAGCATTGTCGTACCCTCACCTGGACCCTAAACCGTCCCCGTCCCCTAACCCTAACCCTAGCCCGAACCCTAACCCTAACCCTTCCCCGAAGCCTGACCCTCAGCCGTCCCCTAATCCTAACCCGTACGCTGACACTAACCCGCGCCCTCACACGTACGCTCCCCCTAGAGCGTTGTCGTACCCTCACCTGGACCCTGAACCGTCCCCGTCCTCTAACCCTAACCCTAGGCCGAAGCCTAACCCTAACACTTCCCCGAAGCCTGACCCTCAGCCGTCCCCTAATCCTAACCCGTACGCTGACACTAACCCGCACCCTCACACGTAGGCTCCCCCTAGAGCGTTGTCGTACCCTCACCTAGACCCTAAACCGTCCCCGTCCCCTAACCCTAAACCTAGCCCGAACCCTAACCCTAACACTTCCCCGAAGCCTGACCCTCAGCCGTCCCCTAATCCTAACCCGTACGCTGACACTAACCCACGCCCTCACACGTACGCTCCCCCTAGAGCGTTGTCGTACCCTCACCTGGACCCTGAACCGTCCCCGTCCCCTAACCCTAACCCTAGGCCGAAGCCTAACCCTAACCCTTCCCCGAAGCCTGACCCTCAGCCGTCCCCTAATCCTAACCCGTACGCTGACACTAACCCGCGCCCTCACACGTACGCTCCCCCTAGAGCGTTGTCGTACCCTCACCTGGACCCTGAACCGTCCCCGTCCCCTAACCCTAACCCTAGGCCGAAGCCTAATCCTAACCCTTCCCCGAAGCCTGACTCTCAGCCGTCCCCTAATCCTAACCCGTACGCTGACACTAACCCGCGCCCTCACACGTACGCTCCCCATAGAGCGTTGTCGTACCCTCACCTGGACCCTGAACAGTCCCAGTCCCCTAACCCTAACCCTAGCCCGAACCCTAACCCTAACCCTTCCCCGAAGCCTGACCCTCAGCCGTCCCCTAATCCTAACCTGTACGCTGACACTAACCCGCGCCCTCACACGTACGCTCCCCCTAGAGCGTTGTCGTACCCTCACCTGGACCCTGAACCGTCCCCGTCCCCTAACCCTAACCCTAGCCCGAACCCTAACCCTAACACTTTCCCGAAGCCTGACCCTCAGCCGTCCCCTAATCCTAACCCGTACGCTGACACTAACCCGCGCCCTCACACGTACGCTCCCCCTAGAGCGTTGTCGTACCCTCACCTGGAACCTGAACCGTCCCCGTCCCCTAACCCTAACCCTAGCCCGAACCCTAACCCTAACCCTTCCCCGAAGCCTGACCCTCAGCCGTCCCCTAATCCTAACCCGTACGCTGACACTAACCCGCGCCCTCACACGTACGCTCCCCCTAGAGCGTTGTCGTACCCTCACCTGGACCCTGAACCGTCCCCGTCCCCTAACCCTAACCCTAGCCCGAACCCTAACCCTAACCCTTCCCCGAAGCCTGACCCTCAGCCGTCCCGTAATCCTAACCCGTACGCTGACACTAACCCGCGCCCTCACACGTACGCTCCCCCTAGAGCGTTGTCGTACCCTCACCTGGACCCTGAACCGTCCCCGTCCCCTAACCGTAACACTAGGCCGAAGCCTAACCCTAACCCTTCCCCGAAGCCTGACCCTCAGCCGTCCCCTAATCCTAACCCGTACGCTGACACTAATCCGCGCCCTCACACGTACGCTCCCCCTAGAGCGTTGTCGTACCCTCACCTGGACCCTGAACCGTCCCCGTCCCCTAACCCTAACCCTAGGCCGAAGCCTAACCTTAACCCTTCCCCGAAGCCTGACCCTCAGCCGTCCCCTAATCCTAACCCGTACGCTGACACTTTCCCGCGCCCTCACACGTACGCTCCCCCTAGAGTGTTGTCGTACCCTCACCTGGACCCTAAACCGTCCCCATCCCCTAACCCTAACCCTAGCCCGAACCCTAACCCTAACCCTTCCCCGAAGCCTGACCCTCAGCCGTCCCCTAATCCTAACCCGTACGCTGACACTAACCCGCGCCCTCACACGTACGCTCCCCCTAGAGCGTTGTCGTACCCTCACCTGGACCCTAAACCGTCCCCGTCCCCTAACCCTAACCCTAGCCCGAACCCTAACCCTAACCCTTCCCCGAAGCCTGACCCTCAGCCGTCCCCTAATCCTAACCCGTACGTTGACACTAACCCGCGCCCTCACACGTACGCTCCCCCTAGAGCGTTGTCGTACCCTCACCTGGACCCTAAACCGTCCCCGTCCCCTAACCCTAACCCTAGCCCGAACCCTAACCCTAACCCTTCCCCGAAGACTGACCCTCAGCCGTCCCCTAATCCTAACCCGTACGCTGACACTAACCCGCGCCCTCACACGTACGCTCCCCCTAGAGCGTTGTCGTACCCTCACCTGGACCCTAAACCGTCCCCGTCCCCTAACCCTAACCCTAGCCCGAACCCTAACCCTAACCCTTCCCCGAAGCCTGACCCTCAGCCGTCCCCTAATCCTAACCCGTACGCTGACACTAACCCGCGCCCTCACACGTACGCTCCCCCTAGAGCGTTGTCGTACCCTCACCTGGACCCTAAACCGTCCCCGTCCCCTAACCCTAACCCTAGCCCGAACCCTAACCCTAACCCTTCCCCGAAGCCTGACCCTCAGCCGTCCCCTAATCCTAACCCGTACGCTGACACTAACCCGCGCCCTCACACGTACGCTCCCCCTAGAGCGTTGTCGTACCCTCACCTGGACCCTGAACCGTCCCCGTCCCCTAACCCTAACCCTAGGCCGAAGCCTAACCCTAACACTTCCCCGAAGCCTGACCCTCAGCCGTCCCCTAATCCTAACCCGTACGCTGACACTAACCCGCGCCCTCACACGTACGCTCCCCCTAGAGCGTTGTCGTATCCTCACCTGGACCCTGAACCGTCCCCGTCCCCTAACCCTAACCCTAGGCCGAAGCCTAACCCTAACCCTTCCCCGAAGCCTGACCCTCAGCCGTCCCCTAATCCTAACCTGTATGCTGACACTAACCCGCGCCCTCACACGTACGCTCCCCCTAGAGCGTTGTCGTACCCTCACCTGGACCCTGAACCGTCCCCGTCCCCTAACCGTAACCCTAGGCCGAAGCCTAACCCTAACCCTTCCCCGAAGCCTGACCCTCAGCCGTCCCCTAATCCTAACCCGTACGCTGACACTAACCCGCGCCCTCACACGTACGCTCCCCCTAGAGCGTTGTCGTACCCTCACCTGGACCCTAAACCGTCCCCGTCCCCTAACCGTAACCCTAGGCCGAAGCCTAACCCTAACCCTTCCCCGAAGCCTGACCCTCAGCCGTCCCCTAATCCTAACCCGTACGCTGACACTAACCCGCGCCCTCACACGTACGCTCCCCCTAGAGCGTTGTCGTACCCTCACCTGGACCCTGAACCGTCCCCGTCCCCTAACCCTAACCCTAGGCCGAAGGCTAACCCTAACCCTTCCCCGAAGCCTGACCCTCAGCCGTCCCCTAATCCTAACCCGTACGCTGACACTAACCCGCGCCCTCACACGTACGCTCCCCCTAGAGCGTTGTCGTACCCTCACCTGGACCCTGAACCGTCCCCGTCCCCTAACCCTAACCCTAGGTCGAAGCCTAATCCTAACCCTTCCCCGAAGCCTGACCCTCAGCCGTTCCCTAATCCTAACCCGTACGCTGACACTAACCCGCGCCCTCACACATACGCTCCCCCTAGAGCGTTGTCGTATCCTCAGCTGGACCCTAAACCGTCCCCGTCCCCTAACCCTAACCCTAGCCCGAACCCTAACCCTAACCCTTCCCCGAAGCCTGACCCTCAGCCGTCCCCTAATCCTAACCCGTAAGCTGACACTAACCCGCGCCCTCACACGTACGCTCCCCCTAGAGCGTTGTCGTACCCTCACCTGGACCCTAAAGCGTCCCCGTCCCCTAACCCTAACCCTAGCCCGAACCCTAACCCTAACCCTTCCCCGAAGCCTGACCCTCAGCCGTCCCCTAATCCTAACCCGTACGCTGACACTAACCCGCGCCCTCACACGTACGCTCCCCCTAGAGCGTTGTCGTACCCTCACCTGGACCCTAAACCGTCCCCGTCCCCTAACCCTAACCCTAGCCCGAACCCTAACCCTAACCCTTCCCCGAAGCCTGACCCTCAGCCGTCCCCTAATCCTAACCCGTACGCTGACACTAACCCGCGCCCTCACACGTATGCTCCCCCTAGAGCGTTGTCGTACCCTCACCTGGACCCTGAACCGTCCCCGTCCCCTAACCGTAACCCTAGGCCGAAGCCTAACCCTAACACTTCCCCGAAGCCTGACCCTCAGCCGTCCCCTAATCCTAACCCGTACGCTGACACTAACCCGCGCCCTCACACGTACGCTCCCCCTAGAGCGTTGTCGTACCCTCACCTGGACCCTGAACCGTCCCCGTCCCCTAACCCTAACCCTAGGCCGAAGGCTAACCCTAACCCTTCCCCGAAGCCTGACCCTCAGCCGTCCCCTAATCCTAACCCGTACGCTGACACTAACCTGCGCCCTCACACGTACGCTCCCCCTAGAGCGTTATCGTACCCTCACCTGGACCCTGAATCGTCCCCGTCCCCTAACCCTAACCCTAACCCTAACCCTAACCCTAACCCTAACCCTAACCCTAACCCTAACCCTAACCCTAACCCTAGGCCGAAGCCTAACCCTAACCCTTCCCCGAAGCCTGACCCTCAGCCGTCCCCTAATCCTAACCCGTACGCTGACACTAACCCGCGCCCTCACACGTACGCTCCCCCTAGAGCTTTGTCGTACCCTCACCTGGACCCTAAACCGTCCCCGTCCCCTAACCCTAACCCTAGCCCGAACCCTAACCCTAACCCTTCCCCGAAGCCTGACCCTCAGCCGTCCCCTAATCCTAAACCGTACGCTGACACTAACCCGCGCCCTCACACGTACGCTCCCCCTAGAGCGTTGTCGTACCCTCACCTGGACCCTGAACCGTCCCCGTCCCCTAACCGTAACCCTAGGCCGAAGCCTAACCCTAACCCTTCCCCGAAGCCTGACCCTCAGCCGTCCCCTAATCCTAACCCGTACGCTGACACTAACCCGCGCCCTCACACGTACGCTCCCCCTAGAGCATTGTCGTACCCTCACCTGGACCCTAAACCGTCCCCGTCCCCTAACCCTAACCCTAGCCCGAACCCTAACCCTAACCCTTCCCCGAAGCCTGACCCTCAGCCGTCCCCTAATCCTAACCCGTACGCTGACACTAACCCGCGCCCTCACACGTACGCTCCCCCTAGAGCGTTGTCGTACCCTCACCTGGACCCTGAACCGTCCCCGTCCTCTAACCCTAACCCTAGGCCGAAGCCTAACCCTAACACTTCCCCGAAGCCTGACCCTCAGCCGTCCCCTAATCCTAACCCGTACGCTGACACTAACCCGCACCCTCACACGTAGGCTCCCCCTAGAGCGTTGTCGTACCCTCACCTAGACCCTAAACCGTCCCCGTCCCCTAACCCTAAACCTAGCCCGAACCCTAACCCTAACACTTCCCCGAAGCCTGACCCTCAGCCGTCCCCTAATCCTAACCCGTACGCTGACACTAACCCACGCCCTCACACGTACGCTCCCCCTAGAGCGTTGTCGTACCCTCACCTGGACCCTGAACCGTCCCCGTCCCCTAACCCTAACCCTAGGCCGAAGCCTAACCCTAACCCTTCCCCGAAGCCTGACCCTCAGCCGTCCCCTAATCCTAACCCGTACGCTGACACTAACCCGCGCCCTCACACGTACGCTCCCCCTAGAGCGTTGTCGTACCCTCACCTGGACCCTGAACCGTCCCCGTCCCCTAACCCTAACCCTAGGCCGAAGCCTAATCCTAACCCTTCCCCGAAGCCTGACTCTCAGCCGTCCCCTAATCCTAACCCGTACGCTGACACTAACCCGCGCCCTCACACGTACGCTCCCCATAGAGCGTTGTCGTACCCTCACCTGGACCCTGAACAGTCCCAGTCCCCTAACCCTAACCCTAGCCCGAACCCTAACCCTAACCCTTCCCCGAAGCCTGACCCTCAGCCGTCCCCTAATCCTAACCTGTACGCTGACACTAACCCGCGCCCTCACACGTACGCTCCCCCTAGAGCGTTGTCGTACCCTCACCTGGACCCTGAACCGTCCCCGTCCCCTAACCCTAACCCTAGCCCGAACCCTAACCCTAACACTTTCCCGAAGCCTGACCCTCAGCCGTCCCCTAATCCTAACCCGTACGCTGACACTAACCCGCGCCCTCACACGTACGCTCCCCCTAGAGCGTTGTCGTACCCTCACCTGGAACCTGAACCGTCCCCGTCCCCTAACCCTAACCCTAGCCCGAACCCTAACCCTAACCCTTCCCCGAAGCCTGACCCTCAGCCGTCCCCTAATCCTAACCCGTACGCTGACACTAACCCGCGCCCTCACACGTACGCTCCCCCTAGAGCGTTGTCGTACCCTCACCTGGACCCTGAACCGTCCCCGTCCCCTAACCCTAACCCTAGCCCGAACCCTAACCCTAACCCTTCCCCGAAGCCTGACCCTCAGCCGTCCCGTAATCCTAACCCGTACGCTGACACTAACCCGCGCCCTCACACGTACGCTCCCCCTAGAGCGTTGTCGTACCCTCACCTGGACCCTGAACCGTCCCCGTCCCCTAACCGTAACACTAGGCCGAAGCCTAACCCTAACCCTTCCCCGAAGCCTGACCCTCAGCCGTCCCCTAATCCTAACCCGTACGCTGACACTAACCCGCGCCCTCACACGTACGCTCCCCCTAGAGCGTTGTCGTACCCTCACCTGGACCCTGAACCGTCCCCGTCCCCTAACCCTAACCCTAGGCCGAAGCCTAACCTTAACCCTTCCCCGAAGCCTGACCCTCAGCCGTCCCCTAATCCTAACCCGTACGCTGACACTTTCCCGCGCCCTCACACGTACGCTCCCCCTAGAGTGTTGTCGTACCCTCACCTGGACCCTAAACCGTCCCCATCCCCTAACCCTAACCCTAGCCCGAACCCTAACCCTAACCCTTCCCCGAAGCCTGACCCTCAGCCGTCCCCTAATCCTAACCCGTACGCTGACACTAACCCGCGCCCTCACACGTACGCTCCCCCTAGAGCGTTGTCGTACCCTCACCTGGACCCTAAACCGTCCCCGTCCCCTAACCCTAACCCTAGCGCGAACCCTAACCCTTCCCCGAAGCCTGACCCTCAGCCGTCCCCTAATCCTAACCCGTACGCTGACACTAACCCGCGCCCTCACACGTACGCTCCCCCTAGAGCGTTGTCGTACCCTCACCTGGACCCTAAATCGTCCCCGTCCCCTAACCCTAACCCTAGCCCGAACCCTAACCCTAACCCTTCCCCGAAGCCAGACCCTCAGTCGTCCCCTAATCCTAACCCGTACGCTGACACTAACCCGCGCCCTCACACATACGCTCCCCCTAGAGCGTTGTCGTACCCTCACCTGGACCCTAAACCGTCCCCGTCCCCTAACCCTAACCCTAGCCCGAACCCTAACCCTAACCCTTCCCCGAAGCCTGACCCTCAGCCGTCCCCTAATCCTAACCCCTACGCTGACACTAACCCGCGCCCTCACACGTACGCTCCCCCTAGAGCGTTGTCGTACCCTCACCTGGACCCTGAACCGTCCCCGTCCCCTAACCCTAACCCTAGCCCGAACCCTAACCCTAACCCTTCCCCTAAGCCTGACCCTCAGCCGTCCCCTAATCCTAACCCGTACGCTGACACTAACCCGCGCCCTCACACGTACGCTCCCCCTAGAGCGTTGTCGTACCCTCACCTGGACCCTAAACCGTCCCCGTCCCCTAACCCTAACCCTAGCCCGAACCCTAACCCTTCCCCGAAGCCTGACCCTCAGCCGTCCCCTAATCCTAACCCGTACGCTGACACTAACCCGCGCCCTCACACGTACGCTCCCCCTAGAGCGTTGTCGTACCCTCACCTGGACCCTAAACCGTCCCCGTCCCCTAACCCTAATCCTAGCCCGAACCCTAACCCTAACCCTTCCCCGAAGCCTGACCCTCAGCCGTCCCCTTATCCTAACCCGTACGCTGACACTAACCCGCGCCCTCACACGTACGCTCCCCCTAGAGCGTTGTCGTACCCTCACCTGGACCCTAAACCGTCCCCGTCCCCTAACCCTAACCCTAGCCCGAACCCTAACCCTAACCCTTCCCCGAAGCCTGACCCTCAGCCGTCCCCTAATCCTAACCCGTACGCTGACACTAACCCGCGCCCTCACACGTACGCTCCCCCTAGAGCGTTGTCGTACCCTCACCTGGACCCTAAACCGTCCCCGTCCCCTAACCCTAACCCTAGGCCGAAGCCTAACCCTAACCCTTCCCCGAAGCCTGACCCTCAGCCGTCCCCTAATCCTAACCCGTACGCTGACACTAACCCGCGGCCTCACACTTACGCTCCCCCTAGAGCGTTGTCGTACCCTCACCTGGACCCTAAACCGTCCCCGTCCCCTAACCCTAACCCTAGCCCGAACCCTATCCCTAACCCTTCCCCGAAGCCTGGCCCTCAGCCGTCCCCTAATCCTAACCCGTACGCTGACACTAACCCGCGCCCTCACACGTACGCTCCCCCTAGAGCGTTGTCGTACCCTCACCTGGACCCTGAACCGTCCCCGTCCCCTAACCCTAACCCTAGCCCGAACCCTAACCCTAACCCTTCCCCTAAGCCTGACCCTCAGCCGTCCCCTAATCCTAACCCGTACGCTGACACTAACCCGCGCCCTCACACGTACGCTCCCCCTAGAGCGTTGTCGTACCCTCACCTGGACCCTAAACCGTCCCCGTCCCCTAACCCTAACCCTAGCGCGAACCCTAACCCTTCCCCGAAGCCTGACCCTCAGCCGTCCCCTAATCCTAACCCGTACGCTGACACTAACCCGCGCCCTCACACGTACGCTCCCCCTAGAGCGTTGTCGTACCCTCACCTGGACCCTAAATCGTCCCCGTCCCCTAACCCTAACCCTAGCCCGAACCCTAACCCTAACCCTTCCCCGAAGCCAGACCCTCAGTCGTCCCCTAATCCTAACCCGTACGCTGACACTAACCCGCGCCCTCACACATACGCTCCCCCTAGAGCGTTGTCGTACCCTCACCTGGACCCTAAACCGTCCCCGTCCCCTAACCCTAACCCTAGCCCGAACCCTAACCCTAACCCTTCCCCGAAGCCTGACCCTCAGCCGTCCCCTAATCCTAACCCCTACGCTGACACTAACCCGCGCCCTCACACGTACGCTCCCCCTAGAGCGTTGTCGTACCCTCACCTGGACCCTGAACCGTCCCCGTCCCCTAACCCTAACCCTAGCCCGAACCCTAACCCTAACCCTTCCCCTAAGCCTGACCCTCAGCCGTCCCCTAATCCTAACCCGTACGCTGACACTAACCCGCGCCCTCACACGTACGCTCCCCCTAGAGCGTTGTCGTACCCTCACCTGGACCCTAAACCGTCCCCGTCCCCTAACCCTAACCCTAGCCCGAACCCTAACCCTTCCCCGAAGCCTGACCCTCAGCCGTCCCCTAATCCTAACCCGTACGCTGACACTAACCCGCGCCCTCACACGTACGCTCCCCCTAGAGCGTTGTCGTACCCTCACCTGGACCCTAAACCGTCCCCGTCCCCTAACCCTAATCCTAGCCCGAACCCTAACCCTAACCCTTCCCCGAAGCCTGACCCTCAGCCGTCCCCTTATCCTAACCCGTACGCTGACACTAACCCGCGCCCTCACACGTACGCTCCCCCTAGAGCGTTGTCGTACCCTCACCTGGACCCTAAACCGTCCCCGTCCCCTAACCCTAACCCTAGCCCGAACCCTAACCCTAACCCTTCCCCGAAGCCTGACCCTCAGCCGTCCCCTAATCCTAACCCGTACGCTGACACTAACCCGCGCCCTCACACGTACGCTCCCCCTAGAGCGTTGTCGTACCCTCACCTGGACCCTAAACCGTCCCCGTCCCCTAACCCTAACCCTAGCCCGAACCCTAACCCTAACCCTTCCCCGAAGCCTGACCCTCAGCCGTCCCCTAATCCTAACCCGTACGCTGACACTAACCCGCGCCCTCACACGTACGCTCCCCCTAGAGCGTTGTCGTACCCTCACCTGGACCCTAAACCGTCCCCGTCCCCTAACCCTAACCCTAGCCCGAACCCTAACCCTAACCCTTCCCCGAAGCCTGACCCTCAGCCGTCCCCTAATCCTAACCCGTACGCTGACACTAACCCGCGCCCTCACACGTACGCTCCCCCTAGAGCGTTGTCGTACCCTCACCTGGACCCTAAACCGTCCCCGTCCCCTAACCCTAACCCTAGCCCGAACCCTAACCCTAACCCTTCCCCGAAGCCTGACCCTCAGCCGTCCCCTAATCCTAACCCGTACGCTGACACTAACCCGCGCCCTCACACGTACGCTCCCCCTAGAGCGTTGTCGTACCCTCACCTGGACCCTGAACCGTCCCCGTCCCCTAACCCTAACCCTAGCCCGAACCCTAACCCTAACACTTCCCCGAAGCCTGACCCTCAGCCGTCCCCTAATCCTAACCCGTACGCTGACACTAACCCGCGCCCTCACACGTACGCTCCCCCTAGAGCGTTGTCGTACCCTCACCTGGACCCTGAACCGCCCCCGTCCCCTAACCCTAACCCTAGCCCGAACCCTAACCCTAACCCTTCCCCGAAGCCTGACCCTCAGCCGTCCCCTAATCCTAACCCGTACGCTGACACTAACCCGCGCCCTCACACGTACGCTCCCCCTAGAGCGTTGTCGTACCCTCACCTGGACCCTAAACCGTCCCCGTCCCCTAACCCTAACCCTAGCCCGAACCCTAACCCTAACCCTTCCCCGAAGCCTGACCCTCAGCCGTCCGCTAATCCTAACCCGTACGCTGACACTAACCCGCGCCCTCACACGTACGCTCCCCCTAGAGCGTTGTCGTACCCTCACCTGAACCCTAAACCGTCCCCGTCCCCTAACCCTAACCCTAGCCCGAACCCTAACCCTAACCCTTCCCCGAAGCCTGACCCTCAGCCGTCCCCTAATCCTAACCCGTACGCTGACACTAACCCGCGCCCTCACACGTACGCTCCCCCTAGAGCGTTGTCGTACCCTCACCTGGACCCTAAACCCTCCCCGTCCCCTAACCCTAACCCTAGCCCGAACCCTAACCCTAACACTTCCCCGAAGCCTGACCCTCAGCCGTCCCCTAATCCTAACCCGTACGCTGACACTAACCCGCGCCCTCACACGTACGCTCCCCCTAGAGCGTTGTCGTACCCTCACCTGGACCCTAAACCGTCCCCATCCCCTAACCCTAACACTAGCCCGAACCCTAACCCTAACACTTCCCCGAAGCCTGACCCTCAGCCGTCCCCTAATCCTAACCCGTACGCTGACACTAACCCGCACCCTCACACGTACGCTCCCCCTAGAGCGTTGTCGTACCCTCACGCGGACCCTAAACCGTCCCCGTCCCCTAACCCTAAACCTAGCCCGAACCCTAACCCTAACCCTTCCCCGAAGCCTGACCCTCACCCGTCCCCTAATCCTAACCCGTACGCTGACACTAACCCGCGCCCTCACACGTACGCTCCCCCTAGAGCGTTGTCGTACCCTCACCTGGACCCTGAACCGTCCCCGTCCCCTAACCCTAACCCTAGCCCGAACCCTAACCCTAACCCTTCCCCGAAGCCTGACCCTCAGCCGTCCCCTAATCCTAACCCGTACGCTGACACTAACCCGCGCCCTCACACGTACGCTCCCCCTAGAGCGTTGTCGTACCCTCACCTGGACCCTAAACCGTCCCCGTCCCCTAACCCTAACCCTAGCCCGAACCCTAACCCTAACCCTTCCCCGAAGCCTGACCCTGAGCCGTCCCCTAATCCTAACCCGTACGCTGACACTAACCCGCGCCCTCACACGTACGCTCCCCCTAGAGCGTTGTCGTACCCTCACCTGGACCCTGAACCGTCCCCGTCCCCTAACCCTAACCCTAGCCCGAACCCTAACCCTAACCCTTCCCCGAAGCCTGACCCTCAGCCGTCCACTAAACCTAACCCGTACGCTGACACCAACCCGCGCCCTCACACGTACGCTCCCCCTAGAGCGTTGTCGTACCCTCACCTGGACCCTAAACCGTCCCCGTCCCCTAACCCTAACCCTAGCCCGAACCCTAACCCTAACCCTTCCCCGAAGCCTGACCCTCAGCCGTCCCCTAATCCTAACCCGTACGCTGACACTAACCCGCGCCCTCACACGTACGCTCCCCCCTAGAGCGTTGTCGTACCCTCACCTGGACCCTAAACCGTCCCCGTCCCCTAACCCTAACCCTAGCCCGAACCCTAACCCTAACCCTTCCCCGAAGCCTGACCCTCAGCCGTCCCCTAATCCTAACCCGTACGCTGACACTAACCCGCGCCCTCACACGTACGCTCCCCCTAGAGCGTTGTCGTACCCTCACCTGGACCCTGAACCGTCCCCGTCCCCTAACCCTAACCCTAGCCCGAACACTAACCCTAACCCTTCCCCGAAGCCTGACCCTCAGCCGTCCCCTAATCCTAACCCGTACGCTGACACTAACCCGCGCCCTCACACGTACGCTCCCCCTAGAGCGTTGTCGTACCCTCACCTGGACCCTGAACCGTCCCCGTCCCCTAACCGTAACCCTAGGCCGAAGCCTAACCCTAACCCTTCCCCGAAGCCTGACCCTCAGCCGTCCCCTAATCCTAACCCGTACGCTGACACTAACCCGCGCCCTCACACGTACACTCCCCCTAGAGCGTTGTCGTACCCTCACCTGGACCCTAAACCGTCCCCGTCCCCTAACCCTAACCCTAGCCCGAACCCTAACCCTAACCCTTCCCCGAAGCCTGACCCTCAGCCGTCCCCTAATCCTAACCCGTACGCTGACACTAACCCGCGCCCTCACACGTACGCTCCCCCTAGAGCTTTGTCGTACCCTCACCTGGAACCTGAACCGTCCCCGTCCCCTAACCCTAACCCTAGGCCGAAGCCTAACCCTAACCCTTCCCCGAAGCCTGACCCTCAGCCGTCCCCTAATCCTAACCCGTACGCTGACACTAACCCGCGCCCTCACACGTACGCTCTCCCTAGAGCGTTGTCGTACCCTCACCTGGACCCTAAACCGTCCCCGTCCCCTAACCCTAACCCTAGCCCGAACCCTAACCCTAACCCTTCCCCGAAGCCTGACCCTCAGCCGTCCCCTAATCCTAACCCGTACACTGACACTAACCCGCGCCCTCACACGTACGCTCCCCCTAGAGCGTTGTCGTACCCTCACCTGGACCCTAAACCGTCCCCGTCCCCTAACCCTAACCCTAGCCCGAACCCTAACCCTAACCCTTCCCCGAAGCCTGACCCTCAGCCGTCCCCTAATCCTAACCCGTACGCTGACACTAACCCGCGCCCTCACACGTACGCTCCCCCTAGAGCGTTGTCGTACCCTCACCTGGACCCTAAACCGTCCCCGTCCCCTAACCCTAACCCTAGCCCGAACCCTATCCCTAACCCTTCCCCGAAGCCTGACCCTCAGCCGTCCCCTAATCCTAACCCGTACGCTGACACTAACCCACGCCCTCACACGTACGCTCCCCCTAGAGCGTTGTCGTACCCTCACCTGGACCCTAAACCGTCCCCGTCCCCTAACCCTAACCCTAGCCCGAACCCTAACCCTAACCCTTCCCCGAAGCCTGACCCTCAGCCGTCCCCTAATCCTAACCCGTACGCTGACACTAACCCGCACCCTCACACGTACGCTCCCCCTATAGCGTTGTCGTACCCTCACGCGGACCCTAAACCGTCCCCGTCCCCTAACCCTAACCCTAGCCCGAACCCTAACCCTAACCCTTCCCCGAAGCCTGACCCTCACCCGTCCCCTAATCCTAACCCGTACGCTGACACTAACCCGCGCCCTCACACGTACGCTCCCCCTAGAGCGTTGTCGTACCCTCACCTGGACCCTGAACCGTCCCCGTCCCCTAACCCTAACCCTAGCCCGAACCGTAACCCTAACCCTTCCCCGAAGCCTGACCCTCAGCCGTCCCCTAATCCTAACCCGTACGCTGACACTAACCCGCGCCCTCACACGTACGCTCCCCCTAGAGCGTTGTCGTACCCTCACCTGGACCCTAAACCGTCCCCGTCCCCTAACCCTAACCCTAGCCCGAACCCTAACCCTAACCCTTCCCCGAAGCCTGACCCTCAGCCGTCCCCTAATCCTAACCCGTACGCTGACACTAACCCGCGCCCTCACACGTACGCTCCCCCTAGAGCGTTGTCGTACCCTCACCTGGACCCTAAACCGTCCCCGTCCCCTAACCCTAACCCTAGCCCGAACCCTAACCCTAACCCTTCCCCGAAGCCTGACCCTCAGCCGTCCCCTAATCCTAACCCGTACGCTGACACTAACCCGCGCCCTCACACGTACGCTCCCCCTAGAGTGTTGTCGTACCCTCACCTGGACCCTAAACCGTCCCCGTCCCCTAACCCTAACCCTAGCCCGAACCCTAACCCTAACCCTTCCCCGAAGCCTGACCCTCAGCCGTCCCCTAATCCTAACCCGTACGCTGACACTAACCCGCGCCCTCACACGTACGCTCCCCCTAGAGCGTTGTCGTACCCTCACCTGGACCCTAAACCGTCCCCGTCCCCTAACCCTAACCCTAGCCCGAACCCTAACCCTAACCCTGCCCCAAAGCCTGACCCTCACCCGTCCCCTAATCCTAACCCGTACGCTGACACTAACCCGCGCCCTCACACGTACGCTCCCCCTAGAGCGTTGTCGTACCCTCACCTGGACCCTGAACCGTCCCCGTCCCCTAACCCTAACCCTAGCCCGAACCCTAACCCTAACCCTTCCCCGAAGCCTGACCCTCAGCCGTCCCCTAATCCTAACCCGTACGCTGACACTAACCCGTGCCCTCACACGTACGCTCCCCCTAGAGCGTTGTCGTACACTCACCTGGACCCTAAACCGTCCCTGTCCCCTAACCCTAACCCTAGCCCGAACCCTAACCCTAACCCTTCCCCGAAGCCTGACCCTCAGCCGTCCCCTAATCCTAACCCGTACACTGACACTAACCCGCGCCCTCACACGTACGCTCCCCCTAGAGCGTTGTCGTACCCTCACCTGGACCCTAAACCGTCCCCGTCCCCTAACCCTAACCCTAGCCCGAACCCTAACCCTAACCCTTCCCCGAAGCCTGACCCTCAGCCGTCCCCTAATCCTAACCCGTACGCTGACACTAACCCGCGCCCTCACACGTACGCTCCCCCTAGAGCGTTGTCGTACCCTCACCTGGACCCTAAACCGTCCCCGTCCCCTAACCCTAACCCTAGCCCGAACCCTAACCCTAACCCTTCCCCGAAGCCTGACCCTCAGCCGTCCCCAATCCTAACCCGTACGCTGACACTAACCCGCGCCCTCACACGTACGCTCCCCCTAGAGCGTTGTCGTACCCTCACCTGGACCCTAAACCGTCCCCGTCCCCTAACCCTAACCCTAGGCCGAAGCCTAACCCTAACCCTTCCCCGAAGCCTGACCCTCAGCCGTCCCCTAATCCTAACCCGTACGCTGACACTAACCCGCGCCCTCACACGTACGCTCCCCCTAGAGCGTTGTCGTACCCTCACCTGGACCCTAAACCGTCCCCGTCCCCTAACCCTAACCCTAGCCCGAACCCTAACCCTAACCCTTCCCCGAAGCCTGACCCTCAGCCGTCCCCTAATCCTAACCCGTACGCTGACACTAACCCGCGCCCTCACACGTACGCTCCCCCTAGAGCGTTGTCGTACCCTCACCTGGACCCTAAACCGTCCCCGTCCCCTAACCCTAACCCTAGCCCGAACCCTAACCCTAACCCTTCCCCGAAGCCTGACCCTCAGCCGTCCCGTAATCCTAACCCGTACGCTGACACTAACCCGCGCCCTCACACGTACGCTCCCCCTAGAGCGTTGTCGTACCCTCACCTGGACCCTAAACCGTCCCCGTCCCCTAACCCTAACCCTAGCCCGAACCCTAACCCTAACCCTTCCCCGAAGCCTGACCCTCAGCCGTCCCCTAATCCTAACCCGTACGCTGACACTAACCCGCGCCCTCACACGTACGCTCCCCCTAGAGCGTTGTCGTACCCTCACCTGGACCCTAAACCGTCCCCGTCCCCTAACCCTAACCCTAGCCCGAACCCTATCCCTAACCCTTCCCCGAAGCCTGACCCTCAGCCGTCCCCTAATCCTAACCCGTACGCTGACACTAACCCACGCCCTCACACGTACGCTCCCCCTAGAGCGTTGTCGTACCCTCACCTGGACCCTAAACCGTCCCCGTCCCCTAACCCTAACCCTAGCCCGAACCCTAACCCTAACCCTTCCCCGAAGCCTGACCCTCAGCCGTCCCCTAATCCTAACCCGTACGCTGACACTAACCCGCGCCCTCACACGTACGCTCCCCCTAGAGCTTTGTCGTACCCTCACCTGGAACCTGAACCGTCCCCGTCCCCTAACCCTAACCCTAGGCCGAAGCCTAACCCTAACCCTTCCCCGAAGCCTGACCCTCAGCCGTCCCCTAATCCTAACCCGTACGCTGACACTAACCCGCGCCCTCACACGTACGCTCTCCCTAGAGCGATGTCGTACCCTCACCTGGACCCTAAACCGTCCCCGTCCCCTAACCCTAACCCTAGCCCGAACCCTAACCCTAACCCTTCCCCGAAGCCTGACCCTCAGCCGTCCCCTAATCCTAACCCGTACACTGACACTAACCCGCGCCCTCACACGTACGCTCCCCCTAGAGCGTTGTCGTACCCTCACCTGGACCCTAAACCGTCCCCGTCCCCTAACCCTAACCCTAGCCTGAACCCTAACCCTAACCCTTCCCCGAAGCCTGACCCTCAGCCGTCCCCTAATCCTAACCCGTACGCTGACACTAACCCGCGCCCTCACACGTACGCTCCCCCTAGAGCGTTGTCGTACCCTCACCTGGACCCTAAACCGTCCCCGTCCCCTAACCCTAACCCTAGCCCGAACCCTATCCCTAACCCTTCCCCGAAGCCTGACCCTCAGCCGTCCCCTAATCCTAACCCGTACGCTGACACTAACCCACGCCCTCACACGTACGCTCCCCCTAGAGCGTTGTCGTACCCTCACCTGGACCCTAAACCGTCCCCGTCCCCTAACCCTAACCCTAGCCCGAACCCTAACCCTAACCCTTCCCCGAAGCCTGACCCTCAGCCGTCCCCTAATCCTAACCCGTACGCTGACACTAACCCGCACCCTCACACGTACGCTCCCCCTAGAGCGTTGTCGTACCCTCACGCGGACCCTAAACCGTCCCCGTCCCCTAACCCTAACCCTAGCCCGAACCCTAACCCTAACCCTTCCCCGAAGCCTGACCCTCACCCGTCCCCTAATCCTAACCCGTACGCTGACACTAACCCGCGCCCTCACACGTACGATCCCCCTAGAGCGTTGTCGTACCCTCACCTGGACCCTGAACCGTCCCCGTCCCCTAACCCTAACCCTAGCCCGAACCGTAACCCTAACCCTTCCCCGAAGCCTGACCCTCAGCCGTCCCCTAATCCTAACCCGTACGCTGACACTAACCCGCGCCCTCACACGTACGCTCCCCCTAGAGCGTTGTCGTACCCTCACCTGGACCCTAAACCGTCCCCGTCCCCTAACCCTAACCCTAGCCCGAACCCTAACCCTAACCCTTCCCCGAAGCCTGACCCTCAGCCGTCCCCTAATCCTAACCCGTACGCTGACACTAACCCGCGCCCTCACACGTACGCTCTCCCTAGAGCGTTGTCGTACCCTCACCTGGACCCTAAACCGTCCCCGTCCCCTAACCCTAACCCTAGGCCGAAGCCTAACCCTAACCCTTCCCCGAAGCCTGACCCTCAGCCGTCCCCTAATCCTAACCCGTACGCTGACACTAACCCGCGCCCTCACATGTACGCTCCCCCTAGAGCGTTGTCGTACCCTCACCTGGACCCTAAACCGTCCCCGTCCCCTAACCCTAACCCTAGCCCGAACCCTAACTCTAACCCTTCCCCGAAGCCTGACCCTCAGCCGTCCCCTAATCCTAACCCGTACGCTGACACTAACCCGCGCCCTCACACGTACGCTCCCCCTAGAGTGTTGTCGTACCCTCACCTGGACCCTAAACCGTCCCCGTCCCCTAACCCTAACCCTAGCCTGAACCCTAACCCTAACCCTTCCCCGAAGCCTGACCCTCAGCCGTCCCCTAATCCTAACCCGTACGCTGACACTAACCCGCGCCCTCACACGTACGCTCCCCCTAGAGCGTTGTCGTACCCTCACCTGGACCCTAAACCGTCCCCGTCCCCTAACCCTAACCCTAGCCCGAACCCTAACCCTAACCCTGCCCCAAAGCCTGACCCTCACCCGTCCCCTAATCCTAACCCGTACGCTGACACTAACCCGCGCCCTCACACGTACGCTCCCCCTAGAGCGTTGTCGTACCCTCACCTGGACCCTGAACCGTCCCCGTCCCCTAACCCTAACCCTAGCCCGAAGCCTAACCCTAACCCTTCCCCGAAGCCTGACCCTCAGCCGTCCCCTAATCCTAACCCGTACGCTGACACTAACCCGCGCCCTCACACGTACGCTCCCCCTAGAGCGTTGTCGTACCCTCACCTGGACCCTAAACCGTCCCCGTCCCCTAACCCTAACCCTAGCCCGAACCCTAACCCTAACCCTTCCCCGAAGCCTGACCCTCAGCCGTCCCCTAATCCTAACCCGTACGCTGACACTAACCCGCGCCCTCACACGTACGCTCCCCCTAGAGCGTTGTCGTACCCTCACCTGGACCCTAAACCGTCCCCGTCCCCTAACCCTAACCCTAGCCCGAACCCTAACCCTAACCCTTCCCCGAAGCCTGACCCTCAGCCGTCCCCTAATCCTAACCCGTACGCTGACACTAACCCGCGCCCTCACACGTACGCTCCCCATAGAGCGTTGTCGTACCCTCACCTGGACCCTGAACCGTCCCCGTCCCCTAACCCTAACCCTAGCCCGAACCCTAACCCTAACCCTTCCCCGAAGCCTGACCCTCAGCCGTCCCCTAATCCTAACCCGTACGCTGACACTAACCCGCGCCCTCACACGTACGCTCCCCCTAGAGCGTTGTCGTACCCTCACCTGGACCCTAAACCGTCCCCGTCCCCTAACCCTAACCCTAGCCCGAACCCTAACCCTAACCCTTCCCCGAAGCCTGACCCTCAGCCGTCCCCTAATCCTAACCCGTACGCTGACAGTAACCCGCGCCCTCACACGTACGCTCCCCCTAGAGCGTTGTCGTACCCTCACCTGGACCCTAAACCGTCCCCGTCCCCTAACCCTAACCCTAGCCCGAACCCTAACCCTAACCCTTCCCCGAAGCCTGACCCTCAGCCGTCCCCTAATCCTAACCCGTACGCTGACACTAACCCGCGCCCTCACACGTACCCTCCCCCTAGAGCGTTGTCGTACCCTCACCTGGACCCTAAACCGTCCCCGTCCCCTAACCCTAACCCTAGCCCGAACCCTAACCCTAACCCTTCCCCGAAGCCTGACCCTCAGCCGTCCCCTAATCCTAACCCGTACGCTGACACTAACCCGCGCCCTCACACGTACGCTCCCCCTAGAGCGTTGTCGTACCCTCACCTGGACCCTAAACCGTCCCCGTCCCCTAACCCTAACCCTAGCCCGAACCCTAACCCTAACCCTTCCCCGAAGCCTGACCCTCAGCCGTCCCCTAATCCTAACCCGTACGCTGACACTAACCCGCGCCCTCACACGTACGCTCCCCCTAGAGCGTTGTCGTACCCTCACCTGGACCCTAAACCGTCCCCGTCCCCTAACCCTAACCCTAGCCCGAACCCTAACCCTAACCCTTCCCCGAAGCCTGACCCTCAGCCGTCCCCTAATCCTAACCCGTACGCTGACACTAACCCGCGCCCTCACACGTACGCTCCCCCTAGAGCGTTGTCGTACCCTCACCTGGACCCTGAACCGTCCCCGTCCCCTAACCCTAACCCTAGCCCGAACCCTAACCCTAACCCTTCCCCGAAGCCTGACCCTCAAACGTCCCCTAATCCTAACCCGTACGCTGACACTAACCCGCGCCCTCACACGTACGCTCCCCCTAGAGCGTTGTCGTACCCTCACCTGGACCCTAAACCGTCCCCGTCCCCTAACCCTAACCCTAGCCCGAACCCTAACCCTAACCCTTCCCCGAAGCCTGACCCTCAGCCGTCCCCTAATCCTAACCCGTACGCTGACACTAACCCACGCCCTCACACGTACGCTCCCCCTAGAGCGTTGTCGTACCCTCACCTGGACCCTAAACCGTCCCCGTCCCCTTACCCTAACCCTAGCCCGAACCCTAACCCTAACAATTCCCCGAAGCCTGACCCTCAGCCGTCCCCTAATCCTAACCCGTACGCTGACACTAACCCGCGCCCTCACACGTACGCTCCCCCTAGAGCGTTGTTGTACCCTCACCTGGACCCTAAACCGTCCCCGTCCCCTAACCCTAACCCTAGCCCGAACCCTAAACCTAACCCTTCCCCGAAGCCTGACCCTCAGCCGTCCCCTAATCCTAACCCGTACGCTGACACTAACCCGCGCCCTCACACGTACGCTCCCCCTAGAGCGTTGTCGTACCCTCACCTGGACCCGAAACCGTCCCCGTCCCCTAACCCTAACCCTAGCCCGAACCCTAACCCTAACCCTTCCCCGAAGCCTGACCCTCAGCCGTCCCCTAATCCTAACCCGTACGCTGACACTAACCCGCGCCCTCACACGTACGCTCCCCCTAGAGCGTTGTCGTACCCTCACCTGGACCCTAAACCGTCCCCGTCCCCTAACCCTAACCCTAGCCCGAACCCTAAACCTAACCCTTCCCCGAAGCCTGACCCTCAGCCGTCCCCTAATCCTAACCCGTACGCTGACACTAACCCACGCCCTCACACGTACGCTCCCCCTCGAGCGTTGTTGTACCCTCACCTGGACCCTGAACCGCCCCCGTCCCCTAACCCTAACCCTAGTCCGAACCCTAAACCTAACCCTTCCCCGAAGCCTGACCCTCAGCCGTCCCCTAATCCTAACCCGTACGCTGACACTAACCCGCGCCCTCACACGTACGCTCCCCCTAGAGCGTTGTCGTACCCTCACCTGGACCCTGAACCGTCCCCGTCCCCTAACCCTAACCCTAGCCCGAACCCTAACCCTAACCCTTCCCCGAAGCCTGACCCTCAGCCGTCCCCTAATCCTAACCCGTACGCTGACACTAACCCGCGCCCTCACACGTACGCTCCCCCTAGAGCGTTGTCGTACCCTCACCTGGACCCTGAACCGTCCCCGTCCCCTAACCCTAACCCTAGCCCGAACCCTAACCCTAACCCTTCCCCGAAGCCTGACCCTCAGCCGTCCCCTAATCCTAACCCGTACGCTGACACTAACCCGCGCCCTCACACGTACCCTCCCCCTAGAGCGTTGTCGTACCCTCACCTGGACCCTAAACCGTCCCCGTCCCCTAACCCTAACCCTAGCCCGAACCCTAACCCTAACCCTTCCCCGAAGCCTGACCCTCAGCCGTCCCCTAATCCTAACCCGTACGCTGACACTAACCCGCGCCCTCACACGTACGCTCCCCCTAGAGCGTTGTCGTACCCTCACCTGGACCCTAAACCGTCCCCGTCCCCTAACCCTAACCCTAGCCCGAACCCTAACCATAACCCTTCCCCGAAGCCTGACCCTCAGCCGTCCCCTAATCCTAACCCGTACGCTGACACTAACCCACGCCCTCACACGTACGCTCCCCCTAGAGCGTTGTCGTACCCTCACCTGGACCCTAAACCGTCCCCGTCCCCTTACCCTAACCCTAGCCCGAACCCTAACCCTAACACTTCCCCGAAGCCTGACCCTCAGCCGTCCCCTAATCCTAACCCGTACGCTGACACTAACCCGCGCCCTCACACGTACGCTCCCCCTAGAGCGTTGTCGTACCCTCACCTGGACCCTAAACCGTCCCCGTCCCCTAACCCTAACCCTAGCCCGAACCCTAACCCTAACCCTTCCCCGAAGCCTGACCCTCAGCCGTCCCCTAATCCTAACCCGTACGCTGACACTAACCCGCGCCCTCACACGTACGCTCCCCCTAGAGCGTTGTCGTACCCTCACCTGGACCCTAAACCGTCCCCGTCCCCTAACCCTAACCCTAGCCCGAACCCTAACCCTAACCCTTCCCCGAAGCCTGACCCTCAGCCGTCCCCTAATCCTAACCCGTACGCTGACACTAACCCGCGCCCTCACACGTACGCTCCCCCTCGAGCGTTGTCGTACCCTCACCTGGACCCTGAACCGCCCCCGTCCCCTAACCCTAACCCTAGTCCGAACCCTAAACCTAACCGTTCCCCGAAGCCTGACCCTCAGCCGTCCCCTAATCCTAACCCGTACGCTGACACTAACCCGCGCCCTCACACGTACACTCCCCCTAGAGCGTTGTCGTACCCTCACCTGGACCCTGAACCGTCCCCGTCCCCTAACCCTAACCCTAGCCCGAACCCTAACCCTAACCCTTCCCCGAAGCCTGACCCTCAGCCGTCCCCTAATCCTAACCCGTACGCTGACACTAACCCACGCCCTCACACGTACGCTCCCCCTCGAGCATTGTCGTACCCTCACCTGGACCCTGACCCGCCCCCGTCCCCTAACCCTAACCCTAGTCCGAACCCTAAACCTAACCCTTCCCCGAAGCCTGACCCTCAGCCGTCCCCTAATCCTAACCCGTACGCTGACACTAACCCGCGCCCTCACACGTACGCTCCCCCTAGAGCGTTGTCGTACCCTCACCTGGACCCTGAACCGTCCCCGTCCCCTAACCCTAACCCTAGCCCGAACCCTAACCCTAACCCTTCCCCGAAGCCTGACCCTCAGCCGTCCCCTAATCCTAACCCGTACGCTGACACTAACCCGCGCCCTCACACGTACGCTCCCCCTAGAGCGTTGTCGTACCCTCACCTGGACCCTGAACCGTCCCCGTCCCATAACCCTAACCCTAGCCCGAACCCTAACCCTAACCCTTCCCCGAAGCCTGACCCTCAGCCGTCCCCTAATCCTAACCCGTACGCTGACACTAACCCGCGCCCTCACACGTACGCTCCCCCCTAGAGCGTTGTCGTACCCTCACCTGGACCCTAAACCGTCCCCGTCCCCTAACCCTAACCCTAGCCTGAACCCTAACCCTAACCCTTCCCCGAAGCCTGACCCTCAGCTGTTCCCTAATCCTAACCCGTACGCTGACACTAACCCGCGCCCTCACACGTACGCTCCCCCTAGAGCGTTGTCGTACCCTCACCTGGACCCTGAACCGTCCCCGTCCCCTAACCCTAACCCTAGCCCGAACCCTAACCCTAACCCTTCCCCGAAGCCTGACCCTCAGCCGTCCCCTAATCCTAACCCGTACGCTGACACTAACCCGCGCCCTCACACGTACGCTCCCCCTAGAGCGTTGTCGTACCCTCACCTGGACCCTGAACCGTCCCCGTCCCCTAACCGTAACCCTAGGCCGAAGCCTAACCCTAACCCTTCCCCGAAGCCTGACCCTCAACCGTCCCCTAATCCTAAACCGTACGCTGACACTAACCCGCGCCCTCACACGTACGCTCCCCCTAGAGCGTTGTCGTACCCTCACCTGGACCCTAAACCGTCCCCGTCCCCTAACCCTAACCCTAGCCCGAACCCTAACCCTAACCCTTCCCCGAAGCCTGACCCTCAGCCGTCCCCTAATCCTAACCCGTACGCTGACACTAACCCACGCCCTCACACGTACGCTCCCCCTAGAGCATTGTCGTACCCTCACCTGGACCCTAAACCGTCCCCGTCCCCTAACCCTAACCCTAGCCCGAACCCTAACCCTAAGCCTTCCCCGAAGCCTGACCCTCAGCCGTCCCCTAATCCTAACCCGAAAGCTGACACTAACCCGCGCCCTCACACGTACGCTCCCCCTAGAGCGTTGTCGTACCCTCACCTGGACCCTAAACCGTCCCGTCCCCGTCCCCTAACCCTAGCCCGAACCCTAACCATAACCCTTCCCCGAAGCCTGACCCTCAGCCGTCCCCTAATCCTAACCCGTACGCTGACACTAACCCGCGCCCTCACACGTACGCTCCCCCTAGAGCGTTGTCGTACCCTCACCTGGACCCTAAACCGTCCCCGTCCCCTAACCCTAACCCTAGCCCGAACCCTAACCCTAACCCTTCCCCGAAGTCTGACCCTCAGCCGTCCCCTAATCCTAACCCGTACGCTGACACTAACCCGCGCCCTCACACTTACGCTCCCCCAGAGCGTTGTCGTACCCTCACCTGGACCCTGAACCGTCCCCGTCCCCTAACCCTAACCCTAGCCCGAAACCTAACCCTAACAATTCCCCGAAGCCTGACCCTCAGCCGTCCCCTAATCCTAACCCGTACGCTGACACTAACCCGCGCCCTCACATGTACGCTCCCCCTAGAGCATTGTCGTACCCTCACCTGGACCCTGAACCGCCCCCATCCCCTAACCCTAACCCTAGCCCGAACCCTAACCCTAACCCTTCCCCGAAGCCTGACCCTCAGCCGTCCCCTAATCCTAACCCGTACGCTGACACTAACCCGCGCCCTCACACGTACGCTCCCCCTAGAGCGTTGTCGTACCCTCACCTGGACCCTGAACCGTCCCCGTCCCCTAACCCTAACCCTAGCCCGAACCCTAACCCTAACCCTTCCCCGAAGCCTGACCCTCAGCCGTCCCCTAATCCTAACCCGTACGCTGACACTAACCCGCGCCCTCACACGTACGCTCCCCATAGAGCGTTGTCGTACCCTCACCTGGACCCTGAACCATCCCCGTCCCCTAACCCTAACCCTAGCCCGAACCCTAACCCTAACCCTTCCCCGAAGCCTGACCCTCAGCCGTCCCCTAATCCTAACCCGTACGCTGACACTAACCCGCGCCCTCACACGTACGCTCCCCCTAGATCGTTGTCGTACCCTCACATGGACCCTAAACCGTCCCCGTCCCCTAACCCTAACCCTAGCCCGAACCCTAACCCTAACCCTTCCCCGAAGCCTGACCTTCAGCCGTCCCCTAATCCTAACCCGTACGCTGACAGTAACCCGCGCCCTCACACGTACGCTCCCCCTAGAGCGTTGTCGTACCCTCACCTGGACCCTAAACCCTCCCCGTCCCCTAACCCTAACCCTAGCCCGAACCCTAACCCTAACCTTCCCCGAAGCCTGACCCTCAGCCGTCCCCTAATCCTAACCCGTACGCTGACACTAACCCGCGCCCTCACACGTACGCTCCCCCTAGAGCGTTGTCGTACCCTCACCTGGACCCTAAACCGTCCCCGTCCCCTGACCCTAACCCTAGCCCGAACCCTAACCCTAACCCTTCCCCGAAGCCTGACCCTCAGCCGTCCCCTAATCCTAACCCGTACGCTGACACTAACCCACGCCTTGACACGTACGCTCCCCCTAGAGCGTTGTCGTACCCTCACCTGGACCCTGAACCGTCCCCGTCCCCTAACCCTAACCCTAGCCCGAACCCTAACCCTAACCCTTCCCCGAAGCCTGACCCTCAGCCGTCCCCTAATCCTAACCCGTACGCTGACACTAACCCGCGCCCTCACACGTACGCTCCCCCTAGAGCGTTGTCGTACCCTCACCTGGACCCTAAACCGTCCCCGTCCCCTAACCCTAACCCTAGCCCGAACCCTAACCCTAACCCTTCCCCGAAGCCTGACCCTCAGCCGTCCCCTAATCCTAACCCGTACGCTGACACTAACCCGCGCCCTCACACGTACGCTCCCCCTAGAGCGTTGTCGTACCCTCACCTGGACCCTAAACCGTCCCCGTCCCCTAACCCTAACCCTAGCCCGAACCCTAACCCTAACCCTTCCCCGAAGCCTGACCCTCAGCCGTCCCCTAATCCTAACCCGTACGCTGACACTAACCCGCGCCCTCACACGTACCCTCCCCCTAGAGCGTTGTCGTACCCTCACCTGGACCCTAAACCGTCCCCGTCCCCTAACCCTAACCCTAGCCCGAACCCTAACCCTAACCCTTCCCCGAAGCCTGACCCTCAGCCGTCCCCTAATCCTAACCCGTACGCTGACACTAACCCGCGCCCTCACACGTACGCTCCCCCTAGAGCGTTGTCGTACCCTCACCTGGACCCTAAACCGTCCCCGTCCCCTAACCCTAACCCTAGCCCGAACCCTAACCCTAACCCTTCCCCGAAGCCTGACCCTCAGCCGTCCCCTAATCCTAACCCGTACGCTGACACTAACCCGCGCCCTCACACGTACGCTCCCCCTAGAGCGTTGTCGTACCCTCACCTGGACCCTGAACCGTCCCCGTCCCCTAACCCTAACCCTAGCCCGAACCCTAACCCTAACCCTTCCCCGAAGCCTGACCCTCAACCGTCCTCTAATCCTAACCCGTACGCTGACACTAACCCGCGCCCTCACACGTACGCTCCCCCTAGAGCGTTGTCGTACCCTCACCTGGACCCTAAACCGTCCCCGTCACCTAACCCTAACCCTAGCCCGAACCCTAACCCTAACCCTTCCCCGAAGCCTGACCCTCAGCCGTCCCCTAATCCTAACCCGTACGCTGACACTAACCCGCGCCCTCACACGTACGCTCCCCCTAGATCGTTGTCGTACCCTCACCTGGACCCTAAACCGTCCCCGTCCCCTAACCCTAACCCTAGACCGAACCCTAACCCTAACCCTTCCCCGAAGCCTGACCCTCAGCCGTCCCCTAATTCTAACCCGTACGCTGACACTAACCCGCGCCCTCACACGTACGCTCCCCCTAGAGCGTTGTCGTACCCTCACCTGGACCCTAAACCCTCCCCGTCCCCTAACCCTAACCCTAGCCCGAACCCTAACCCTAACGCTTCCCCGAAGCCTGACCCTCAGCCGTCCCCTAATCCTAACCCGTACGCTGACACTAACCCGCGCCCTCACACGTACGCTCCCCCTAGAGCGTTGTCGTACCCTCACCTGGACCCTAAACCGTCCCCGTCCCCTAACCCTAACCCTAGCCCGAACCCTAACCCTAACCCTTCCCCGAAGCCTGACCCTCAGCCGTCCCCTAATCCTAACCCGTACGCTGACACTAACCCACGCCTTCACACGTACGCTCCCCCTAGAGCGTTGTCGTACCCTCACCTAGACCCTGAACCGTCCCCGTCCCCTAACCCTAACCCTAGCCCGAACCCTAACCCTAACCCTTCCCCGAAGCCTGACCCTCAGCCGTCCCCTAATCCTAACCCGTACGCTGACACTAACCCGCGCCCTCACACGTACGCTCCCCCTAGAGCGTTGTCGTACCCTCACCTGGACCCTAAACCGTCCCCGTCCCCTAACCCTAACCCTAGCCCGAACCCTAACCCTAACCCTTCCCCGAAGCCTGACCCTCAGCCGTCCCCTAATCCTAACCCGTACGCTGAAACTAACCCGCGCCCTCACACGTACGCTCCCCCTAGAGCGTTGTCGTACCCTCACCTGGACCCTAAACCGTCCCCGTCCCCTAACCCTAACCCTAGCCCGAACCCTAACCCTAACCCTTCCCCGAAGCCTGACCCTCAGCCGTCCCCTAATCCTAACCCGTACGCTGACACTAACCCGCGCCCTCACACGTACCCTCCCCCTAGAGCGTTGTCGTACCCTCACCTGGACCCTAAACCGTCCCCGTCCCCTAACCCTAACCCTAGCCCGAACCCTAACCCTAACCCTTCCCCGAAGCCTGACCCTCAGCCGTCCCCTAATCCTAACCCGTACGCTGACACTAACCCGCGCCCTCACACGTACACTCCCCCTAGAGCGTTGTCGTACCCTCACCTGGACCCTAAACCGTCCCCGTCCCCTAACCCTAACCCTAGCCCGAACCCTAACCCTAACCCTTCCCCGAAGCCTGACCCTCAGCCGTCCCCTAATCCTAACCCGTACGCTGACACTAACCCGCGCCCTCACACGTACGCTCCCCCTAGAGCGTTGTCGTACCCTCACCTGGACCCTGAACCGTCCCCGTCCCCTAACCCTAACCCTAGCCCGAACCCTAACCCTAACCCTTCCCCGAAGCCTGACCCTCAACCGTCCCCTAATCCTAACCCGTACGCTGACACTAACCCGCGCCCTCACACGTACGCTCCCCCTAGAGCGTTGTCGTACCCTCACCTGGACCCTAAACCGTCCCCGTCCCCTAACCCTAACCCTAGCCCGAACCCTAACCCTAACCCTTCCCCGAAGCCTGACCCTCAGCCGTCCCCTAATCCTAACCCGTACGCTGACACTAACCCGCGCCCTCACACGTACGCTCCCCCTAGAGCGTTGTCGTACCCTCACCTGGACCCTGAACCGTCCCCGTCCCCTAACCCTAACCCTAGCCCGAACCCTAACCCTAACACTTCCCCGAAGCCTGACCCTCAGCCGTCCCCTAATCCTAACCCGTACGCTGACACTAACCCGCGCCCTCACACGTACGCTCCCCCTAGAGCGTTGTCGTACCCTCACCTGGACCCTAAACCGTCCCCGTCCCCTAACCCTAACCCTAGCCCGAACCCTAAACCTAACCCTTCCCCGAAGCCTGACCCTCAGCCGTCCCCTAATCCTAACCCGTACGCTGACACTAACCCGCGCCCTCACACGTACGCTCCCCCTAGAGCGTTGTCGTACCCTCACCTGGACCCGAAACCGTCCCCGTCCCCTAACCCTAACCCTAGCCCGAACCCTAACCCTAACCCTTCCCCGAAGCCTGACCCTCAGCCGTCCCCTAATCCTAACCCGTACGCTGACACTAACCCGCGCCCTCACACGTACGCTCCCCCTAGAGCGTTGTCGTACCCTCACCTGGACCCTAAACCGTCCCCGTCCCCTAACCCTAACCCTAGCCCGAACCCTAACCCTAACCCTTCCCCGAAGCCTGACCCTCAGCCGTCCCCTAATCCTAACCCGTACGCTGACACTAACCCACGCCCTCACACGTACGCTCCCCCTCGAGCGTTGTCGTACCCTCACCTGGACCCTGAACCGCCCCCGTCCCCTAACCCTAACCCTAGTCCGAACCCTAAACCTAACCCTTCCCCGAAGCCTGACCCTCAGCCGTCCCCTAATCCTAACCCGTACGCTGACACTAACCCGCGCCCTCACACGTACGCTCCCCCTAGAGCGTTGTCGTACCCTCACCTGGACCCTGAACCGTCCCCGTCCCCTAACCCTAACCCTAGCCCGAACCCTAACCCTAACCCTTCCCCGAAGCCTGACCCTCAGCCGTCCCCTAATCCTAACCCGTACGCTGACACTAACCCGCGCCCTCACACGTACGCTCCCCCTAGAGCGTTGTGGTACCCTCACCTGGACCCTGAACCGTCCCCGTCCCCTAACCCTAACCCTAGCCCGAACCCTAACCCTAACCCTTCCCCGAAGCCTGACCCTCAGCCGTCCCCTAATCCTAACCCGTACGCTGACACTAACCCGCGCCCTCACACGTACCCTCCCCCTAGAGCGTTGTCGTACCCTCACCTGGACCCTAAACCGTCCCCGTCCCCTAACCCTAACCCTAGCCCGAACCCTAACCCTAACCCTTCCCCGAAGCCTGACCCTCAGCCGTCCCCTAATCCTAACCCGTACGCTGACACTAACCCGCGCCCTCACACGTACGCTCCCCCTAGAGCGTTGTCGTACCCTCACCTGGACCCTAAACCGTCCCCGTCCCCTAACCCTAACCCTAGCCCGAACCCTAACCCTAACCCTTCCCCGAAGCCTGACCCTCAGCCGTCTCCTAATCCTAACCCGTACGCTGACACTAACCCGCGCCCTCACACGTACGCTCCCCCTAGAGCGTTGTCGTACCCTCATCTGGACCCTAAACCGTCCCCGTCCCCTAACCCTAACCCTAGCCCGAACCCTAACCCTAACCCTTCCCCGAAGCCTGACCCTCAGCCGTCCCCTAATCCTAACCCGTACGCTGACACTAACCCGCGCCCTCACACGTACGCTCCCCCTAGAGCGTTGTCGTACCCTCACCTGGACCCTGAACCGTCCCCGTCCCCTAACCCTAACCCTAGCCCGAACCCTAACCCTAACCCTTCCCCGAAGCCTGACCCTCAACCGTCCCCTAATCCTAACCCGTACGCTGACACTAACCCGCGCCCTCACACGTACGCTCCCCCTAGAGCGTTGTCGTACCCTCACCTGAACCCTGAACCGTCCCCGTCCCCTAACCCTAACCCTAGGCCGAAGCCTAACCCTAACCCTTCCCCGAAGCCTGACCCTCAGCCGTCCCCTAATCCTAACCCGTACGCTGACACTAACCCGCGCCCTCACACGTACGCTCCCCCTAGAGCGTTGTCGTACCCTCACCTGGACCCTAAACCGTCCCCGTCCCCTAACCCTAACCCTAGGCTGAAGCCTAACCCTAACCCTTCCCCGAAGCCTGACCCTCAGCCGTCCCCTAATCCTAACCCGTACGCTGACACTAACCCGCGCCCTCACACGTACGCTCCCCCTAGAGCGTTGTCGTACCCTCACCTGGACCCTGAACCGTCCCCGTCCTCTAACCCTAACCCTAGGCCGAAGCCTAACCCTAACCCTTCCCCGAAGCCTGACCCTCAGCCGTCCCCTAATCCTAACCCGTACGCTGACACTAACCCGCGCCCTCACACGTACGCTCCCCCTAGAGCGTTGTCGTACCCTCACCTGGACCCTAAACCGTCCCCGTCCCCTAACCCTAACCCTAGCCCGAACCCTAACCCTAACCCTTCCCCGAAGCCTGACCCTCACCCGTCCCCTAATCCTAACCCGTACGCTGACACTAACCCGCGCCCTCACACGTACGCTCCCCCTAGAGCGTTGTCGTACCCTCACCTGGACCCTGAACCGTCCCCGTCCCCTAACCCTAACCCTAGGCCGAAGCCTAACCCTAACCCTTCCCCGAAGCCTGACCCTCAGCCGTCCCCTAATCCTAACCCGTACGCTGACACTAACCCGCGCCCTCACACGTACGCTCCCCCTAGAGCGTTGTCGTACCCTCACCTGGACCCTGAACCGTCCCCGTCCCCTAACCCTAACCCTAGGCCGAAGCCTAATCCTAACCCTTCCCCGAAGCCTGACTCTCAGCCGTCCCCTCATCCTAACCCGTACGCTGACACTAACCCGCGCCCTCACACGTACGCTCCCCATAGAGCGTTGTCGTACCCTCACCTGGACCCTGAACAGTCCCAGTCCCCTAACCCTAACCCTAGCCCGAACCCTAACCCTAACCCTTCCCCGAAGCCTGACCCTCAGCCGTCACCTAATCCTAACCCGTACGCTGACACTAACCCGCGCCCTCACACGTACGCTCCCCCTAGAGCGTTGTCGTACCCTCACCTGGACCCTGAACCGTCCCCGTCCCCTAACCCTAACCCTAGCCCGAACCCTAAACCTAACACTTTCCCGAAGCCTGACCCTCAGCCGTCCCCTAATCCTAACCCGTACGCTGACACTAACCCGCGCCCTCACACGTACGCTCCCCCTAGAGCGTTGTCGTACCCTCACCTGGACCCTAAACCGTCCCCGTCCCCTAACCCTAACCCTAGCCCGAACCCTAACCCTAACCCTTCCCCGAAGCCTGACCCTCAGCCGTCCCCTAATCCTAACCCGTACGCTGACACTAACCCGCGCCCTCACACGTACGCTCCCCCTAGAGCGTTGTCGTACCCTCACCTGGACCCTGAACCGTCCCCGTCCCCAACCCTAACCCTAGGCCGAAGCCTAACCCTAACACTTCCCCGAAGCCTGACACTCAGCCGTCCCCTAATCCTAACCCGTACGCTGACACTAACCCGCGCCCTCACACGTACGCTCCCCCTAGAGCGTTGTCGTATCCTCACCTGGACCCTGAACCGTCCCCGTCCCCTAACCCTAACCCTAGGCCGAAGCCTAACCCTAACCCTTCCCCGAAGCCTGACCCTCAGCCGTCCCCTAATCCTAACCCGTACGCTGACACTAACCCGCGCCCTCACACGTACGCTCCCCCTAGAGCGTTGTCGTACCCTCACCTGGACCCTGAACCGTCCCCGTCCCCTAACCGTAAACCTAGGCCGAAGCCTAACCCTAACCCTTCCCCGAAGCCTGACCCTCAGCCGTCCCCTAATCCTAACCCGTACGCTGACACTAACCCGCGCCCTCACACGTACGCTCCCCCTAGAGCGTTGTCGTACCCTCACCTGGACCCTGAACCGTCCCCGTCCCATAACCGTAACCCTAGGCCGAAGCCTAACCCTAACCCTTCCCCGAAGCCTGACCCTCAGCCGTCCCCTAATCCTAACCCGTACGCTGACACTAACCCGCGCCCTCACACGTACGCTCCCCCTAGAGCGTTGTCGTACCCTCACCTGGACCCTGAACCGTCCCCGTCCCCTAACCCTAACCCTAGGCCGAAGGCTAACCCTAACCCTTCCCCGAAGCCTGACCCTCAGCCGTCCCCTAATCCTAACCCGTACGCTGACACTAACCCGCGCCCTCACACGTACGCTCCCCCTAGAGCGTTGTCGTACCCTCACCTGGACCCTGAACCGTCCCCGTCCCCTAACCCTAACCCTAGGCCGAAGGCTAACCCTAACCCTTCCCCGAAGCCTGACCCTCAGCCGTCCCCTAATCCTAACCCGTACGCTGACACTAACCCGCGCCCTCACACGTACGCTCCCCCTAGAGCGTTGTCGTACCCTCACCTGGACCCTAAACCGTCCCCGTC
This sequence comes from Globicephala melas, assembly GCF_963455315.2. Taxonomy (NCBI): domain Eukaryota; kingdom Metazoa; phylum Chordata; class Mammalia; order Artiodactyla; family Delphinidae; genus Globicephala; species Globicephala melas. Next base: position 225,568 of record NW_027207508.1, on the reverse strand, counting down.
CCCTAACCCTAACCCTAGCCCGAACCCTAACCCTAACCCTTCCCCGAAGCCTGACCCTCAGCCGTCCCCTAATCCTAACCCGTACGCTGACACTAACCCGCGCCCTCACACGTACGCTCCCCCTAGAGCGTTGTCGTACCCTCACCTGGACCCTAAACCGTCCCCGTCCCCTAACCCTAACCCTAGCCCGAACCCTAACCCTAACCCTTCCCCGAAGCCTGACCCTCAGCCGTCCCCTAATCCTAACCCGTACGCTGACACTAACCCGCGCCCTCACACGTACGCTCCCCCTAGAGCGTTGTCGTACCCTCACCTGGACCCTAAACCGTCCCCGTCCCCTAACCCTAACCCTAGCCCGAACCCTAACCCTAACCCTTCCCCGAAGCCTGACCCTCAGCCGTCACCTAATCCTAACCCGTACGCTGACACTAACCCGCGCCCTCACACGTACGCTCCCCCTAGAGCGTTCTCGTACCCTCACCTGGACCCTGAACCGTCCCCGTCCCCTAACCCTAACCCTAGGCCGAAGCCTAACCCTAACACTTCCCCGAAGCCTGACACTCAGCCGTCCCCTAATCCTAACCCGTACGCTGACACTAACCCGCGCCCTCACACGTACGCTCCCCCTAGAGCGTTGTCGTATCCTCACCTGGACCCTGAACCGTCCCCGTCCCCCAACCCTAACCCTAGGCCGAAGCCTAACCCTAACCCTTCCCCGAAGCCTGACCCTCAGCCGTCCCCTAATCCTAACCCGTACGCTGACACTAACCCGCGCCCTCACACGTACGCTCCCCCTAGAGGGTTGTCGTACCCTCACCTGGACCCTGAACCGTCCCCGTCCCCTAACCGTAACCCTAGGCCGAAGCCTAACCCTAACCCTTCCCCGAAGCCTGACCCTCAGCCGTCCCCTAATCCTAACCCGTACGCTGACACTAACCCGCGCCCTCACACGTACGCTCCCCCTAGAGCGTTGTCGTACCCTCACCTGGACCCTGAACCGTCCCCGTCCCCTAACCGTAACCCTAGGCCGAAGCCTAACCCTAACCCTTCCCCGAAGCCTGACCCTCAGCCGTCCCCTAATCCTAACCCGTACGCTGACACTAACCCGCGCCCTCACACGTACGCTCCCCCTAGAGCGTTGTCGTACCCTCACCTGGACCCTGAACCGTCCCCGTCCCCTAACCCTAACCCTAGGCCGAAGGCTAACCCTAACCCTTCCCCGAAGCCTGACCCTCAGCCGTCCCCTAATCCTAACCCGTACGCTGACACTAACCTGCGCCCTCACACGTACGCTCCCCCTAGAGCGTTGTCGTACCCTCACCTGGACCCTGAACCGTCCCCGTCCCCTAACCCTAACCCTAGGCCGAAGCCTAACCCTAACACTGCCCCGAAGCCTGACCCTCAGCCGTCCCCTAATCCTAACCCGTACGCTGACACTAACCCGCGCCCTCACACGTACGCTCCCCCTAGAGCGTTGTCGTATCCTCACCTGGACCCTGAACCGTCCCCGTCCCCTAACACTAACCCTAGGCCGAAGCCTAACCCTAAACCTTCCCCGAAGCCTGACCCTCAGCCGTCCCATAATCCTAACCTGTACGCTGACACTAACCCGCGCCCTCACATGTACGCTCCCCCTAGAGCGTTGTCGTACCCTCACCTGGACCCTGAACCGTCCCCGTCCCCTAACCCTAACCCTAGCCCGAACCCTAACCCTAACCCTTCCCCGAAGCCTGACCCTCAGCCGTCCCCTAATCCTAACCCGTACGCTGACACTAACCCGCGCCCTCACACGTACGCTCCCCCTAGAGCGTTGTCGTACCCTCACCTGGACCCTAAACCGTCCCCGTCCCCTAACCCTAACCCTAGCCCGAACCCTAACCCTAACCCTTCCCCGAAGCCTGACCCTCAGCCGTCCCCTAATCCTAACCCGTACGCTGACACTAACCCGCGCCCTCACACGTACGCTCCCCCTAGAGCGTTGTCGTACCCTCACCTGGACCCTAAACCGTCCCCGTCCCCTAACCCTAACCCTAGCCCGAACCCTAACCCTAACCCTTCCCCGAAGCCTGACCCTCAGCCGTCCCCTAATCCTAACCCGTACGCTGACACTAACCCGCGCCCTCACACGTACGCTCCCCCTAGAGCGTTGTCGTACCCTCACCTGGACCCTAAACCGTCCCCGTCCCCTAACCCTAACCCTAACCCGAACCCTAACCCTAACCCTTCCCCGAAGCCTGACCCTCAGCCGTCCCCTAATCCTAACCCGTACGCTGACACTAACCCGCGCCCTCACACGTACGCTCCCCCTAGAGCGTTGTCGTACCCTCACCTGGACCCTGAACCGTCCCCGTCCCCTAACCCTAACCCTAGCCCGAACCCTAACCCTAACCCTTCCCCGAAGCCTGACCCTCAGCCGTCCCCTAATCCTAACCCGTACGCTGACACTAACCCGCGCCCTCACACGTACGCTCCCCCTAGAGCGTTGTCGTACCCTCACCTGGACCCTAAACCGTCCCCGTCCCCTAACCCTAACCCTAGCCCGAACCCTAACCCTAACCCTTCCCCGAAGCCTGACCCTCAGCCGTCCCCTAATCCTAACCCGTACGCTGACACTAACCCGCGCCCTCACACGTACGCTCCCCCTAGAGCGTTGTCGTACCCTCACCTGGACCCTAAACCGTCCCCGTCCCCTAACCCTAACCCTAGCCCGAACCCTAACCCTAACCCTTCCCCGAAGCCTGACCCTCAGCCGTCCCCTAATCCTAACCCGTACGCTGACACTAACCCGCGCCCTCACACGTACGCTCCGCCTAGAGCGTTGTCGTACCCTCACCTGGACCCTAAACCGTCCCCGTCCCCTAACCCTAACCCTAGCCCGAACCCTAAACCTAACCCTTCCCCGAAGCCTGACCCTCTGCCGTCCCCTAAACCTAACCCGTACGCTGACACTAACCCGCGCCCTCACACGTACGCTCCCCCTAGAGCGTTGTCGTACCCTCACCTAGACCCTAAACCGGCCCCGTCCCCTAACCCTAACCCTAGCCCGAACCCTAACCCTAACCCTTCCCCGAAGCCTGACCCTCAGCCGTCCCCTAATCCTAACCCGTACGCTGACACTAACCCGCGCCCTCACACGTACGCTCCCCCTAGAGCGTTGTCGTACCCTCACCTGGACCCTAAACCGTCCCCGTCCCCTAACCCTAACCCTAGGCCGAAGCCTAACCCTAACCCTTCCCCGAAGCCTGACCCTCAGCCGTCCCCTAATCCTAACCCGTACGCTGACACTAACCCGCGGCCTCACACGTACGCTCCCCCTAGAGCGTTGTCGTACCCTCACCTGGACCCTAAACCGTCCCCGTCCCCTAACCCTAACCCTAGCCCGAACCCTATCCCTAACCGTTCCCCGAAGCCTGGCCCTCAGCCGTCCCCTAATCCTAACCCGTACGCTGACACTAACCCGCGCCCTCACACGTACGCTCCCCCTAGAGCGTTGTCGTACCCTCACCTGGACCCTGAACCGTCCCCGTCCCCTAACCCTAACCCTAGCCCGAACCCTAACCCTAACACTTCCCCTAAGCCTGACCCTCAGCCGTCCCCTAATCCTAACCCGTACGCTGACACTAACCCGCGCCCTCACACGTACGCTCCCCCTAGAGCGTTGTCGTACCCTCACCTGGACCCTAAACCGTCCCCGTCCCCTAACCCTAACCCTAGCCCGAACCCTAAACCTTCCCCGAAGCCTGACCCTCAGCCGTCCCCTAATCCTAACCCGTACGCTGACACTAACCCGCGCCCTCACACGTACGCTCCCCCTAGAGCGTTGTCGTACCCTCACCTGGACCCTAAACCGTCCCCGTCCCCTAACCCTAACCCTAGCCAGAACCCTAACCCTAACCCTTCCCCGAAGCCAGACCCTCAGTCGTCCCCTAATACTAACCCGTACGCTGACACTAACCCGCGCCCTCACACATACGCTCCCCCTAGAGCGTTGTCGTACCCTCACCTGGACCCTAAACCGTCCCCGTCCCCTAACCCTAACCCTAGCCCGAACCCTAACCCTAACCCTTCCCCGAAGCCTGACCCTCAGCCGTCCCCTAATCCTAACCCGTACGCTGACACTAACCCGCGCCCTCACACGTACGCTCCCCCTAGAGCGTTGTCGTACCCTCACCTGGACCCTGAACCGTCCCCGTCCCCTAACCCTAACCCTAGCCCGAACCCTAACCCTAACCCTTCCCCGAAGCCAGACCCTCAGCCGTCCCCTAATCCTAACCCGTACGCTGACACTAACCCGCGCCCTCACACGTACGCTCCCCCTAGAGCGTTGTCGTACCCTCACCTGGACCCTAAACCGTCCCCGTCCCCTAACCTTAACCCTAGCCCGAACCCTAACCCTAACCCTTCCCCGAAGCCTGACCCTCAGCCGTCCCCTAATCCTAACCCGTACGCTGACACTAACCCGCGCCCTCACACGTACGCTCCCCCTAGAGCGTTGTCGTACCCTCACCTGGACCCTAAACCGTCCCCGTCCCCTAACCCTAACCCTAGCCCGAACCCTAACCCTAACCCTTCCCCGAAGCCTGACCCTCAGCCGTCCCCTAATCCTAACCCGTACGCTGACACTAACCCGCGCCCTCACACGTACACTCCCCCTAGAGCGTTGTCGTACCCTCACTTGGACCCTAAACCGTCCCCGTCCCCTAACCCTAACCCTAGCCCGAACCCTAACCCTAACCCTTCCCCGAAGCCTGACCCTCAGCCGTCCCCTAATCCTAACCCGTACGCTGACACTAACCCGCGCCCTCACACGTACGCTCCCCCTAGAGCGTTGTCGTACCCTCACCTGGACCCTAAACCGTCCCCGTCCCCTAACCCTAACCCTAGCCCGAAACCTAACCCTACCCCTTCCCCGAAGCCTGACCCTCAGCCGTCACCTAATCCTAACCCGTACGCTGACACTAACCCGCGCCCTCACACGTACGCTCCCCCTAGAGCGTTGTCGTACCCTCACCTGGACCCTAAACCGTCCCCGTCCCCTAACCCTAACCCTAGCCCGAACCCTAACCCTAACCCTTCCCCGAAGCCTGACCCTCAGCCGTCCCCTAATCCTAACCCGTACGCTGACACTAACCCGCGCCCTCACACGTACGCTCCCCCTAGAGCGTTGTCGTACCCTCACCTGGACCCTAAACCGTCCCCGTCCCCTAACCCTAACACTAGCCCGAACCCTAACCCTAACCCTTCCCCGAAGCCTGACCCTCAGCCGTCCCCTAATCCTAACCCGTACGCTGACACTAACCCATGCCCTCACACGTACGCTCCCCCTAGAGCGTTGTCGTACCCTCACCTGGACCCTAAACCGTCCCCGTCCCCTAACCCTAACCCTAGCCCGAACCCTAACCCTTCCCCGAAGCCTGACCCTCAGCCGTCCCCTAATCCTAACCCGTACGCTGACACTTACCCGCGCCCTCACACGTACGCTCCCCCTAGAGCGTTGTCGTACCCTCACCTGGACCCTAAACCGTCCCCGTCCCCTAACCCTAACCCTAGCCCGAACCCTAACCCTAACCCTTCCCCGAAGCCTGACCCTCAGCCGTCCCCTAATCCTAACCCGTACGCTGACACTAACCCGCGCCCTCACACGTACGCTCCCCCTAGAGCGTTGTCGTACCCTAACCTGGACCCTGAACCGTCCCCGTCCCCTAACCCTAACCCTAGCCCGAACCCTAACCCTAACCCTTCCCCGAAGCCTGACCCTCAGCCGTCCCCTAATCCTAACCCGTACGCTGACACTAACCCGCGCCCTCACACGTACGCTCCCCCTAGAGCGTTGTCGTACCCTCACCTGGACCCTAAACCGTCCCCGTCCCCTAACCCTAACCCTAGCCCGAACCCTAACCCTAACCCTTCCCCGAAGCCTGACCCTCAGCCGTCCCCTAATCCTAAACCGTACGCTGACACTAACCCGCGCCCTCACACGTACGCTCCCCCTAGAGCGTTGTCGTACCCTCACCTGGACCCTAAACCGTCCCCGTCCCCTAACCCTAACCCTAGCCCGAAGCCTAACCCTAACCCTTCCCCGAAGCCTGACCCTCAGCCGTCCCCTAATCCTAACCCGTACGCTGACACTAACCCGCGCCCTCACACGTACGCTCCCCCTAGAGCGTTGTCGTACCCTCACCTGGACCCTAAACCGTCCCCGTCCCCTAACCCTAACCCTAGCCCGAACCCTAACCCTTCCCCGAAGCCTGACCCTCAGCCGTCCCCTAATCCTAACCCGTACGCTGACACTAACCCGCGCCCTCACACGTACGCTCCCCCTAGAGCGTTGTCGTACCCTCACCTGGACCCTAAACCATCCCCGTCCCCTAACCCTAACCCTAGCCCGAACCCTAACCCTAACCCTTCCCCGAAGCCTGACCCTCAGCCGTCCCCTAATCCTAACCCGTACGTTGACACTAACCCGCGCCCTCACACGTACGCTCCCCCTAGAGCGTTGTCGTACCCTCACCTGGACCCTAAACCGTCCCCGTCCCCTAACCCTAACCCTAGCCCGAAGCCTAACCCTAACCCTTCCCCGAAGCCTGACCCTCAGCCGTCCCCTAATCCTAACCCGTACGCTGACACTAACCCGCGCCCTCACACGTACGCTCCCCCTAGAGCGTTGTCGTACCCTCACCTGGACCCTAAACCGTCCCCGTCCCCTAACCCTAACCCTAGCCCGAACCCTAACCCTTCCCCGAAGCCTGACCCTCAGCCGTCCCCTAATCCTAACCCGTACGCTGACACTAACCCGCGCCCTCACACGTACGCTCCCCCTAGAGCGTTGTCGTACCCTCACCTGGACCCTAAACCATCCCCGTCCCCTAACCCTAACCCTAGCCCGAACCCTAACCCTAACCCTTCCCCGAAGCCTGACCCTCAGCCGTCCCCTAATCCTAACCCGTACGTTGACACTAACCCGCGCCCTCACACGTACGCTCCCCCTAGAGCGTTGTCGTACCCTCACCTGGACCCTAAACCGTCCCCGTCCCCTAACCCTAACCCTAGCCCGAACCCTAACCCTACCCCGAAGCCTGACCCTCAGCCGTCCCCTAATCCTAACCCGTACGCTGACACTAACCCGCGCCCTCACACGTACGCTCCCCCTAGAGCTTTGTCGTACCCTCACCTGGACCCTAAACCGTCCCCGTCCCCTAACCCTAACCCTAGCCCGAACCCTAACCCTAACCCTTCCCCGAAGCCTGACCCTCAGCCGTCCCCTAATCCTAACCCGTACGCTGACACTAACCCGCGCCCTCACACGTACGCTCCCCCTAGAGCGTTGTCGTACCCTCACCTGGACCCTAAACCGTCCCCGTCCCCTAACCCTAACCCTAGCCCGAACCCTAACCCTTCCCCGAAGCCTGACCCTCAGCCGTCCCCTAATCCTAACCCGTACGCTGACACTAACCCGCGCCCTCACACGTACGCTCCCCCTAGAGCGTTGTCGTACCCTCACCTGGACCCTAAACCATCCCCGTCCCCTAACCCTAACCCTAGCCCGAACCCTAACCCTAACCCTTCCCCGAAGCCTGACCCTCAGCCGTCCCCTAATCCTAACCCGTACGTTGACACTAACCCGCGCCCTCACACGTACGCTCCCCCTAGAGCGTTGTCGTACCCTCACCTGGACCCTAAACCGTCCCCGTCCCCTAACCCTAACCCTAGCCCGAACCCTAACCCTAACCCTTCCCCGAAGCCTGACCCTCAGCCGTCCCCTAATCCTAACCCGTACGCTGACACTAACCCGCGCCCTCACACGTACGCTCCCCCTAGAGCGTTGTCGTACCCTCACCTGGACCCTAAACCGTCCCCGTCCCCTAACCCTAACCCTAGCCCGAACCCTAACCCTAACCCTTCCCCGAAGCCTGACCCTCAGCCGTCCACTAATCCTAACCCGTACGCTGACACTAACCCGCGCCCTCACACGTACGCTCCCCCTAGAGCGTTGTCGTACCCTCACCTGGACCCTAAACCGTCCCCGTCCCCTAACCCTAACCCTAGCCCGAACCCTAACCCTAACCCTTCCCCGAAGCCTCACCCTCAGCCGTCCCCTAATCCTAACCCGTACGCTGACACTAACCCGCGCCCTCACACGTACGCTCCCCCTAGAGCGTTGTCGTACCCTCACCTGGACCCTAAAACGTCCCCGTCCCCTAACCCTAACCCTAGCCCGAAGCCTAACCCTAACCCTTCCCCGAAGCCTAACCCTCAGCCGTCCCCTAATCCTAACCCGTACGCTGACACTAACCCGCGCCCTCACACGTACGCTCCCCCTAGAGCGTTGTCGTACCATCACCTGGACCCTAAACCGTCCCCGTCCCCTAACCCTAACCCTAGCCCGAACCCTAACCCTAACCCTTCTCCGAAGCCTGACCCTCAGCCGTCCCCTAATCCTAACCCGTACGCTGACACTAACCCGCGCCCTCACACGTACGCTCCCCCTAGAGCGTTGTCGTACCCTCACCTGGACCCTAAACCGTCCCCGTCCCCTAACCCTAACCCTAGCCCGAACCCTAACCCTAACCCTTCCCCGAAGCCTGACCCTCAGCCGTCCCCTAATCCTAACCCGTACGCTGACACTAACCCGCGCCCTCACACGTACGCTCCCCCTAGAGCGTTGTCGTACCCTCACCTGGACCCTAAACCGTCCCCGTCCCCTAACCTTAACCCTAGCCCGAACCCTAACCCTAACACTTCCCCGAAGCCTGACCCTCAGCCGTCCCCTAATCCTAACCCGTACGCTGACACTAACCCGCGCCCTCACACGTACGCTCCCCCTAGAGCGTTGTCGTACCCTCACCTGGACCCTAAACCGTCCCCGTCCCCTAACCCTAACCCTAGCCCGAACCCTAACCCTAACCCTTCCCCGAAGCCTGACCCTCAGCCGTCCCCTAATCCTAACCCGTACGCTGACACTAACCCACGCCCTCACACGTACGCTCCCCCTAGAGCGTTGTCGTACCCTCACCTGGACCCTAAACCGTCCCCGTCCCCTAACCCTAACCCTAGCCCGAACCCTAACCCTAACCCTTCCCCGAAGCCTGACCCTCAGCCGTCCCCTAATCCTAACCCGTACGCTGACACTAACCCGCGCCCTCACACGTACGCTCCCCCTAGAGCGTTGTCGTACCCTCACCTGGACCCTAAACCGTCCCCGTCCCCTAACCCTAACCCTAGCCCGAACCCTAACCCTAACCCTTCCCCGAAGCCTGACCCTCAGCCGTCCCCTAATCCTAACCCGTACGTTGACACTAACCCGCGCCCTCACACGTACGCTCCCCCTAGAGCGTTGTCGTACCCTCACCTGGACCCTAAACCGTCCCCGTCCCCTAACCCTAACCCTAGCCCGAACCCTAACCCTAACCCTTCCCCGAAGCCTGACCCTCAGCCGTCCCCTAATCCTAACCCGTACGCTGACACTAACCCGCGCCCTCACACGTACGCTCCCCCTAGAGCGTTGTCGTACCCTCACCTGGACCCTAAACCGTCCCCGTCCCCTAACCCTAACCCTAGCCCGAACCCTAACCCTAACCCTTCCCCGAAGCCTGACCCTCAGCCGTCCCCTAATCCTAACCCGTACGCTGACACTAACCCGCGCCCTCACACGTACGCTCCCCCTAGAGCGTTGTCGTACCCTCACCTGGACCCTAAACCGTCCCCGTCCCCTAACCCTAACCCTAGCCCGAACCCTAACCCTAACCCTTCCCCGAAGCCTCACCCTCAGCCGTCCCCTAATCCTAACCCGTACGCTGACACTAACCCGCGCCCTCACACGTACGCTCCCCCTAGAGCGTTGTCGTACCCTCACCTGGACCCTAAACCGTCCCCGTCCCCTAACCCTAACCCTAGCCCGAAGCCTAACCCTAACCCTTCCCCGAAGCCTAACCCTCAGCCGTCCCCTAATCCTAACCCGTACGCTGACACTAACCCGCGCCCTCACACGTACGCTCCCCCTAGAGCGTTGTCGTACCATCACCTGGACCCTAAACCGTCCCCGTCCCCTAACCCTAACCCTAGCCCGAACCCTAACCCTAACCCTTCCCCGAAGCCTGACCCTCAGCCGTCCCCTAATCCTAACCCGTACGCTGACACTAACCCGCTCCCTCACACGTACGATCCCCCTAGAGCGTTGTCGTACCCTCACCTGGACCCTAAACCGTCCCCGTCCCCTAACCCTAACCCTAGCCCGAACCCTAACCCTAACCCTTCCCCGAAGCCTGACCCTCAGCCGTCCCCTAATCCTAACCCGTACGCTGACACTAACCCGCGCCCTCACACGTACGCTCCCCCTAGAGCGTTGTCGTACCCTCACCTGGACCCTAAACCGTCCCCGTCCCCTAACCTTAACCCTAGCCCGAACCCTAACCCTAACCCTTCCCCGAAGCCTGACCCTCAGCCGTCCCCTAATCCTAACCCGTACGCTGACACTAACCCGCGCCCTCACACGTACGCTCCCCCTAGAGCGTTGTCGTACCCTCACCTGGACCCTAAACCGTCCCCGTCCCCTAACCCTAACCCTAGCCCGAACCCTAACCCTAACCCTTCCCCGAAGCCTGACCCTCAGCCGTCCCCTAATCCTAACCCGTACGCTGACACTAACCCGCGCCCTCACACGTACGCTCCCCCTAGAGCGTTGTCGTACCCTCACCTGGACCCTAAACCGTCCCCGTCCCCTAACCCTAACCCTAGCCCGAACCCTAACACTCCCCCGAAGCCTGACCCTCAGCCGTCCCCTAATCCTAACCCGTACGCTGACACTAACCCGCGCCCTCACACGTACGCTCCCCCTAGAGCGTTGTCGTACCCTCACCTGGACCCTAAACCATCCCCGTCCCCTAACCCTAACCCTAGCCCGAACCCTAACCCTAACCCTTCCCCGAAGCCTGACCCTCAGCCGTCCCCTAATACTAACCCGTACGTTGACACTAACCCGCGCCCTCACACGTACGCTCCCCCTAGAGCGTTGTCGTACCCTCACCTGGACCCTAAACCGTCCCCGTCCCCTAACCCTAACCCTAGCCCGAACCCTAACCCTAACCCTTCCCCGAAGCCTGACCCTCAGCCGTCCCCTAATCCTAACCCGTACGCTGACACTAACCCGCGCCCTCACACGTACGCTCCCCCTAGAGCGTTGTCGTACCCTCACCTGGACCCTAAACCGTCCCCGGCCCCTAACCCTAACCCTAGCCCGAACCCTAACCCTAACCCTTCCCCGAAGCCTGACCCTCAGCCGTCCCCTAATCCTAACCCGTACGCTGACACTAACCCGCGCCCTCACACGTACGCTCCCCCTAGAGCGTTGTCGTACCCTCACCTGGACCCTAAACCGTCCCCGTCCCCTAACCCTAACCCTAGCCCGAACCCTAACCCTAACCCTTCCCCGAAGCCTGACCCTCAGCCGTCCCCTAATCCTAACCCGTACGCTGACACTAACCCGCGCCCTCACACGTACGCTCCCCCTAGAGCGTTGTCGTACCCTCACCTGGACCCTCAACCGTCCCCGTCCCCTAACCCTAACCCTAGCCCGAACCCTAACCCTAACCCTTCCCCGAAGCCTGACCCTCAGCCGTCCCCTAATCCTAACCCGTACGCTGACACTAACCCGCGCCCTCACACGTACGCTCCCCCTAGAGCGTTGTCGTACCCTCACCTGGACCCTAAACCGTCCCCGTCCCCTAACCCTAACCCTAGCCCGAACCCTAACCCTAACCCTTCCCCGAAGCCTGACCCTCAGCCGTCCCCTAATCCTAACCCGTACGCTGACACTAACCCGCGCCCTCACACGTACGCTCCCCCTAGAGCGTTGTCGTACCCTCACCTGGACCCTGAACCGTCCCCGTCCCCTAACCCTAACCCTAGCCCGAACCCTAACCCTAACCCTTCCCCGAAGCCTCACCCTCAGCCGTCCCCTAATCCTAACCCGTACGCTGACACTAACCCGCGCCCTCACACGTACGCTCCCCCTAGAGCGTTGTCGTACCCTCACCTGGACCCTAAACCGTCCCCGTCCCCTAACCCTAACCCTAGCCCGAACCCTAACCCTTCCCCGAAGCCTGACCCTCAGCCGTCCCCTAATCCTAACCCGTACGCTGACACTAACCCGCGCCCTCACACGTACGCTCCCCCTAGAGCGTTGACGTACCCTCACCTGGACCCTAAACCATCCCCGTCCCCTAACCCTAACCCTAGCCCGAACCCTAACCCTAACCCTTCCCCGAAGCCTGACCCTCAGCCGTCCCCTAATCCTAACCCGTACGCTGACACTAACCCGCGCCCTCACACGTACGCTCCCCCTAGAGCGTTGTCGTACCCTCACCTGGACCCTAAACCGTCCCCGTCCCCTAACCCTAACCCTAGCCCGAACCCTAACCCTAACCCTTCCCCGAAGCCTGACCCTCAGCCGTCCCCTAATCCTAACCCGTACGCTGACACTAACCCGCGCCCTCACACGTACGCTCCCCCTAGAGCGTTGTCGTACCCTCACCTGGACCCTAAACCGTCCCCGTCCCCTAACCCTAACCCTAGCCCGAACCCTAACCCTAACCCTTCCCCGAAGCCTGACCCTCAGCCGTCCCCTAATCCTAACCCGTACGCTGACACTAACCCGCGCCCTCACACGTACGCTCCCCCTAGAGCGTTGTCGTACCCTCACCTGGACCCTGAACCGTCCCCGTCCCCTAACCCTAACCCTAGCCCGAACCCTAACCCTAACCCTTCCCCGAAGCCTGACCCTCAGCCGTCCCCTAATCCTAACCCGTACGCTGACACTAACCCGCACCCTCACACGTACGCTCCCCCTAGAGCGTTGTCGTACCCTCACCTGGACCCTAAACCGTCCCCGTCCCCTAACCCTAACCCTAGCCCGAACCCTAACCCTAACCCTTCCCCGAAGCCTGACCCTCAGCCGTCCCCTAATCCTAACCCGTACGCTGACACTAACCCGCGCCCTCACACGTACGCTCCCCCTAGAGCGTTGTCGTACCCTCACCTGGACCCTAAACCGTCCCCGTCCCCTAACCCTAACCCTAGCCCGAACCCTAACCCTACCCCTTCCCCGAAGCCTGACCCTCAGCCGTCCCCTAATCCTAACCCGTACGCTGACACTAACCCGCGCCCTCACACGTACGCTCCCCCTAGAGCGTTGTCGTACCCTCACCTGGACCCTAAACCGTCCCCGTCCCCTAACCCTAACCCTAGCCCGAACCCTAACCCTAACCCTTCCCCGAAGCCTGACCCTCAGCCGTCCCCTAATCCTAACCCGTACGCTGACACTAACCCGCGCCCTCACACGTACGCTCCCCCTAGAGCGTTGTCGTACCCTCACCTGGACCCTAAACCGTCCCCGTCCCCTAACCCTAACCCTAGCCCGAACCCTAACCCTAACCCTTCCCCGAAGCCTGACCCTCAGCCGTCCCCTAATCCTAACCCGTACGCTGACACTAACCCATGCCCTCACACGTACGCTCCCCCTAGAGCGTTGTCGTACCCTCACCTGGACCCTAAACCGTCCCCGTCCCCTAACCCTAACCCTAGCCCAAACCCTAACCCTTCCCCGAAGCCTGACCCTCAGCCGTCCCCTAATCCTAACCCGTACGCTGACAGTAACCCGCGCGCTCACACGTACGCTCCCCCTAGAGCGTTGTCATACCCTCACCTGGACCCTAAACCGTCCCCGTCCCCTAACCCTAACCCTAGCCCGAACCCTAACCCTAACCCTTCCCCGAAGCCTGACCCTCAGCCGTCCCCTAATCCTAACCCGTACGCTGACACTAACCCGCGCCCTCACACGTACGCTCCCCCTAGAGCGTTGTCGTACCCTCACCTGGACCCTAAACCGTCCCCGTCCCCTAACCCTAACCCTAGCCCGAACCCTAACCCTAACCCTTCCCCGAAGCCTGACCCTCAGCCGTCCCCTAATCCTAACCCGTACGCTGACACTAACCCGCGCCCTCACACGTACGCTCCCCCTAGAGCGTTGTCGTACCCTCACCTGGACCCTAAACCGTCCCCGTCCCCTAACCCTAACCCTAGCCCGAAGCTTAACCCTAACCCTTCCCCGAAGCCTGACCCTCAGCCGTCCCCTAATCCTAACCCGTACGCTGACACTAACCCGCGCCCTCACACGTACGCTCCCCCTAGAGCGTTGTCGTACCCTCACCTGGACCCTAAACCGTCCCCGTCCCCTAACCCTAACCCTAGCCCGAACCCTAACCCTTCCCCGAAGCCTGACCCTCAGCCGTCCCCTAATCCTAACCCGTACGCTGACACTAACCCGCGCCCTCACACGTCCGCTCCCCCTAGAGCGTTGTCGTACCCTCACCTGGACCCTAAACCATCCCCGTCCCCTAACCCTAACCCTAGCCCGAACCCTAACCCTAACCCTTCCCCGAAGCCTGACCCTCAGCCGTCCCCTAATCCTAACCCGTACATTGACACTAACCCGCGCCCTCACACGTACGCTCCCCCTAGAGCGTTGTCGTACCCTCACCTGGACCCTAAACCGTCCCCGTCCCCTAACCCTAACCCTAGCCCGAACCCTAACCCTAACCCTTCCCCGAAGCCTGACCCTCAGCCGTCCCCTAATCCTAACCCGTACACTGACACTAACCCGCGCCCTCACACGTACGCTCCCCCTAGAGCGTTGTCGTACCCTCACCTGGACCCTAAACCGTCCCCGTCCCCTAACCCTAACCCTAGCCCGAACCCTAACCCTAACCCTTCCCCGAAGCCTGACCCTCAGCCGTCCCCTAATCCTAACCCGTACGCTGACACTAACCCGCGCCCTCACACGTACGCTCCCCCTAGAGCGTAGTCGTACCCTCACCTGGACCCTAAACCGTCCCCGTCCCCTAACCCTAACCCTAGCCCGAACCCTAAACCTAACCCTTCCCCGAAGCCTGACCCTCAGCCGTCCCCTAATCCTAACCCGTACGCTGACACTAACCCGCGCCCTCACACGTACGCTCCCCCTAGAGCGTTGTCGTACCCTCACCTGGACCCTAAACCGTCCCCGTCCCCTAACCGTAACCCTAGCCCGAAGCCTGACCCTCAGCCGTCCCCTAATCCTAACCCGTACGCTGACACTAACCCGCGCCCTCACACGTACGCTCCCCCTAGAGCGTTGTCGTACCCTCACCTGGACCCTGAACCGTCCCCGTCCCCTAACCCTAACCCTAGCCCGAACCCTAACCCTAACCCTTCCCCGAAGCCTGACCCTCAGCCGTCCCCTAATCCTAACCCGTACGCTGACACTAACCCGCGCCCTCACACGTACGCTCCCCCTAGAGCGTTGTCGTACCCTCACCTGGACCCTAAACCGTCCCCGTCCCCTAACCCTAACCCTAGCCCGAACCCTAACCCTAACCCTTCCCCGAAGCCTGACCCTCAGCCGTCCCCTAATCCTAACCCGTACGCTGACACTAACCCGCGCCCTCACACGTACGCTCCCCCTAGAGCGTTGTCGTACCCTCACCTGGACCCTAAACCATCCCCGTCCCCTAACCCTAACCCTAGCCCGAACCTTAACCCTAACCCTTCCCCGAAGCCTGACCCTCAGCCGTCCCCTAATCCTAACCCGTACGCTGACACTAACCCGCGCCCTCACACGTACGCTCCCCCTAGAGCGTTGTCGTACCCTCACCTGGACCCTAAACCGTCCCCGTCCCCTAACCCTAACCCTAGCCCGAACCCTAACCCTTCCCCGAAGCCTGACCCTCAGCCGTCCCCTAATCCTAACCCGTACGCTGACACTAACCCGCGCCCTCACACGTACGCTCCCCCTAGAGCGTTGTCGTACCCTCACCTGGACCCTGAACCGTCCCCGTCCCCTAACCCTAACCCTAGCCCGAACCCTAACCCTAACCCTTCCCCGAAGCCTGACCCTCAGCCGTCCCCTAATCCTAACCCGTACGCTGACACTAACCCGCGCCCTCACACGTACGCTCCCCCTAGAGCGTTGTCGTACCCTCACCTGGACCCTGAACCGTCCCCGTCCCCTAAACCTAACCCTAGCCCGAACCCTAACCCTAACCCTTCCCCGAAGCCTGACCCTCAGCCGTCCCCTAATCCTAACCCGTACGCTGACACTAACCCGCGCCCTCACACGTACGCTCCCCCTAGAGCGTTGTCGTACCCTCACCTGGACCCTAAACCGTCCCCGTCCCCTAACCCTAACCCTAGCCCGAACCCTAAACCTAACCCTTCCCCGAAGCCTGACCCTCAGCCGTCCCCTAATCCTAACCCGTACGCTGACACTAACCCGCGCCCTCACACGTACGCTCCCCCTAGAGCGTTGTCGTACCCTCACCTGGACCCTAAACCGTCCCCGTCCCCTAACCCTAACCCTAGCCCGAACCCTAACCCTACCCCTTCCCCGAAGCCTGACCCTCAGCCGTCCCCTAATCCTAACCCGTACGCTGACACTAACCCGCGCCCTCACACGTACGCTCCCCCTAGAGCGTTGTCGTACCCTCACCTGGACCCTAAACCGTCCCCGTCCCCTAACGCTAACCCTAGCCCGAACCCTAACCCTAACCCTTCCCCGAAGCCTGACCCTCAGCCGTCCCCTAATCCTAACCCGTACGCTGACACTAACCCGCGCCCTCACACGTACGCTCCCCCTAGAGCGTTGTCGTACCCTCACCTGGACCCTAAACCGTCCCCGTCCCCTAACCCTAACCCTAGCCCGAAACCTAACCCTAACCCTTCCCCGAAGCCTGACCCTCAGCCGTCCCCTAATCCTAACCCGTACGCTGACAGTAACCCATGCCCTCACACGTACGCTCCCCCTAGAGCGTTGTCGTACCCTCACCTGGAACCTAAACCGTCCCCGTCCCCTAACCCTAACCCTAGCCCGAACCCTAACCCTTCCCCGAAGCCTGACCCTCAGCCGTCCCCTAATCCTAACCCGTACGCTGACACTAACCCGCGCCCTCACACGTACGCTCCCCCTAGAGCGTTGTCGTACCCTCACCTGGACCCTAAACCGTCCCCGTCCCCTAACCCTAACCCTAGCCCGAACCCTAACCCTAACCCTTCCCCGAAGCCTGACCCTCAGCCGTCCCCTAATCCTAACCCGTACGCTGACACTAACCCGCGCCCTCACACGTACGCTCCCCCTAGAGCGTTGTCGTACCCTCACCTGGACCCTAAACCGTCCCCGTCCCCTAACCCTAACCCTAGCCCGAACCCTAACCCTAACCCTTCCCCGAAGCCTGACCCTCAGCCGTCCCCTAATCCTAACCCGTACGCTGACACTAACCCGCGCCCTCACACGTACGCTCCCCCTAGAGCGTTGTCGTACCCTCACCTGGACCCTAAACCGTCCCCGTCCCCTAACCCTAACCCTAGCCCGAAGCCTAACCCTAACCCTTCCCCGAAGCCTGACCCTCAGCCGTCCCCTAATCCTAACCCGTACGCTGACACTAACCCGCGCCCTCACACGTACGCTCCCCCTAGAGCGTTGTCGTACCCTCACCTGGACCCTAAACCGTCCCCGTCCCCTAACCCTAACCCTAGCCCGAACCCTAACCCTTCCCCGAAGCCTGACCCTCAGCCGTCCCCTAATCCTAACCCGTACGCTGACACTAACCCGCGCCCTCACACGTCCGCTCCCCCTAGAGCGTTGTCGTACCCTCACCTGGACCCTAAACCGTCCCCGTCCCCTAACCCTAACCCTAGCCCGAACCCTAACCCTAACCCTTCCCCGAAGCCTGACCCTCAGCCGTTCCCTAATCCTAACCCGTACGTTGACACTAACCCGCGCCCTCACACGTACGCTCCCCCTAGAGCGTTGTCGTACCCTCACCTGGACCCTAAACCGTCCCCGTCCCCTAACCCTAACCCTAGCCCGAACCCTAACCCTAACCCTTCCCCGAAGCCTGACCCTCAGCCGTCCCCTAATCCTAACCCGTACGCTGACACTAACCCGCGCCCTCACACGTACGCTCCCCCTAGAGCGTTGTCGTACCCTCACCTGGACCCTAAACCGTCCCCGTCCCCTAACCCTAACCCTAGCCCGAACCCTAACCCTAACCCTTCCCCGAAGCCTGACCCTCAGCCGTCCCCTAATCCTAACCCGTACGCTGACACTAACCCGCGCCCTCACACGTACGCTCCCCCTAGAGCGTTATCGTACCCTCACCTGGACCCTAAACCGTCCCCGTCCCCTAACCCTAACCCTAGCCCGAACCCTAAACCTAACCCTTCCCCGAAGCCTGACCCTCAGCCGTCCCCTAATCCTAACCCGTACGCTGACACTAACCCGCGCCCTCACACGTACGCTCCCCCTAGAGCATTGTCGTACCCTCACCTGGACCCTAAACCGTCCCCGTCCCCTAACCCTAACCCTAGCCCGAAGCCTAACCCTAACCCTTCCCCGAAGCCTGACCCTCAGCCGTCCCCTAATCCTAACCCGTACGCTGACACTAACCCGCGCCCTCACACGTACGCTCCCCCTAGAGCGTTGTCGTACCATCACCTGGACCCTAAACCGTCCCCGTCCCCTAACCCTAACCCTAGCCCGAACCCTAACCCTAACCCTTCCCCGAAGCCTGACCCTCAGCCGTCCCCTAATCCTAACCCGTACGCTGACACTAACCCGCGCCCTCACACGTACGCTCCCCCAAGAGCGTTGTCGTACCCTCACCTGGACCCTAAACCGTCCCCGTCCCCTAACCCTAACCCTAGCCCGAACCCTAACCCTAACCCTTCCCCGAAGCCTGACCCTCAGCCGTCCCCTAATCCTAACCCGTACGCTGACACTAACCCGCGCCCTCACACGTACGCTCCCCCTAGAGCGTTGTCGTACTCTCACCTGGACCCTAAACCGTCCCCGTCCCCTAACCCTAACCCTAGCCCGAACCCTAACCCTTCCCCGAAGCCTGACCCTCAGCCGTCCCCTAATCCTAACCCGTACGCTGACACTAACCCGCGCCCTCACACGTACGCTCCCCCTAGAGCGTTGTCGTACCCTCACCTGGACCCTAAACCATCCCCGTCCCCTAACCCTAACCCTAGCCCGAACCCTAACCCTAACCCTTCCCCGAAGCCTGACCCTCAGCCGTCCCCTAATCCTAACCCGTACGCTGACACTAACCCGCGCCCTCACATGTACGCTCCCCCTAGAGCGTTGTCGTACCCTCACCTGGACCCTAAACCGTCCCCGTCCCCTAACCCTAACCCTAGCCCGAACCCTAACCCTAAACCTTCCCCGAAGCCTGACCCTCAGCCGTCCCCTAATCCTAACCCGTACGCTGACACTAACCCGCGCCCTCACACGTACGCTCCCCCTAGAGCGTTGTCGTACCCTCACCTGGACCCTAAACCGTCCCCGTCCCCTAACCCTAACCCTAGCCCGAACCCTAACCCTAACCCTTCCCCGAAGCCTGACCCTCAGCCGTCCCCTAATCCTAACCCGTACGCTGACACTAACCCGCGCCCTCACACGTACGCTCCCCCTAGAGCGTTGTCTTACCCTCACCTGGACCCTGAACCGTCCCTGTCCCCTAACCCTAACCCTAGCCCGAACCCTAACCCTAACCCTTCCCCGAAGCCTGACCCTCAGCCGTCCCCTAATCCTAACCCGTACGCTGACACTAACCTGCGCCCTCACACGTACGCTCCCCCTAGAGCGTTGTCGAACCCTCACCTGGACCCTAAACCGTCCCCGTCCCCTAACCCTAACCCTAGCCCGAACCCTAACCCTAACACTTCCCCGAAGCCTGACCCTCAGCCGTCCCCTAATCCTAACCCGTACGCTGACACTAACCCGCGCCCTCACACGTACGCTCCCCCTAGAGCGTTGTCGTACCCTCACCTGGACCCTAAACCGTCCCCGTCCCCTAACCCTAACCCTAGCCCGAACCCTAACCCTAACCCTTCCCCGAAGCCTGACCCTCAGCCGTCCCCTAATCCTAACCCGTACGCTGACACTAACCCGCGCCCTCACACGTACGCTCCCCCTAGAGCGTTGTCGTACCCTCACCTGGACCCTAAACCGTCCCCGTCCCCTAACCCTAACCCTAGGCCGAAGCCTAACCCTAACCCTTCCCCGAAGCCTGGCCCTCAGCCGTCCCCTAATCCTAACCCGTACGCTGACACTAACCCGCGCCCTCACACGTACGCTCCCCCTAGAGCGTTGTCGTACCCTCACCTGGACCCTGTACCGTCCCCGTCCCCTAACCCTAACCCTAGCCCGAACCCTAACCCTAACCCTTCCCCTAAGCCTGACCCTCAGCCGTCCCCTAATCCTAACCCGTACGCTGACACTAACCCGCGCCCTCACACGTACGCTCCCCCTAGAGCGTTGTCGTACCCTCACCTGGACCCTAAACCGTCCCCGTCCCCTAACCCTAACCCTAGCCCGAACCCTAACCCTTCCCCGAAGCCTGACCCTCAGCCGTCCCCTAATCCTAACCCGTACGCTGACACTAACCCGCGCCCTCAAACGTACGCTCCCCCTAGAGCGTTGTCGTACCCTCACCTGGACCCTAAACCGTCCCCGTCCCCTAACCCTAACCCTAGCCCGAACCCTAACCCTAACCCTTCCCCGAAGCCAGACCCTCAGTCGTCCCCTAATCCTAACCCGTACGCTGACACTAACCCGCGCCCTCACACATACGCTCCCCCTTGAGCGTTGTCGTACCCTCACCTGGACCCTAAACCGTCCCCGTCCCCTAACCCTAACCCTAGCCCGAACCCTAACCCTAACCCTTCCCCGAAGCCTGACCCTCAGCCGTCCCCTAATCCTAACCCGTACGCTGACACTAACCCGCGCCCTCACACGTACGCTCCCCCTAGAGCGTTGTCGTACACTCACCTGGACCCTAAACCGTCCCCGTTCCCTAACCCTAACCCTAGCCCGAACCCTAACCCTAACCCTTCCCCGAAGCCTGACCCTCAGCCGTCCCCTAATCCTAACCCGTACGCTGACACTAACCCGCGCCCTCACACGTACGCTCCCCCTAGAGCGTTGTCGTACCCTCACCTGGACCCTAAACCGTCCCCGTCCCCTAACCCTAACCCTAGCCCGAACCCTAACCCTAACCCTTCCCCGAAGCCTGACCCTCAGCCGTCCCCTAATCCTAACCCGTACGCTGACACTAACCCGCGCCCTCACACGTACGCTCCCCCTAGAGCGTTGTCGTACCCTCACCTGGACCCTAAACCGTCCCCGTCCCCTAACCCTAACCCTAGCCCGAACCCTAACCCTAACCCTTCCCCGAAGCCTGACCCTCAGCCGTCCCCTAATCCTAACCCGTACGTTGACACTAACCCGCGCCCTCACACGTACGCTCCCCCTAGAGCGTTGTCGTACCCTCACCTGGACCCTAAACCGTCCCCGTCCCCTAACCCTAACCCTAGCCCGAACCCTAAACCTAACCCTTCCCCGAAGCCTGACCCTCAGCCGTCCCCTAATCCTAACCCGTACGCTGACACTAACCCGCGCCCTCACACGTACGCTCCCCCTAGAGCGTTGTCGTACCCTCACCTGGACCCTAAACCGTCCCCGTCCCCTAACCCTAACCCTAGCCCGAAGCCTAACCCTAACACTTCCCCGAAGCCTGACCCTCAGCCGTCCCCTAATCCTAACCCGTACGCTGACACTAACCCGCGCCCTCACACGTACGCTCCCCCTAGAGCGTTGTCGTACCATCACCTGGACCCTAAACCGTCCCCGTCCCCTAACCCTAACCCTAGCCCGAACCCTAACCCTAACCCTTCCCCGAAGCCTGACCCTCAGCCGTCCCCTAATCCTAACCCGTACGCTGACACTAACCCGCGCCCTCACACGTACGCTCCCCCAAGAGCGTTGTCGTACCCTCACCTGGACCCTAAACCGTCCCCGTCCCCTAACCCTAACCCTAGCCCGAACCCTAACCCTAACCCTTCCCCGAAGCCTGACCCTCAGCCGTCCCCTAATCCTAACCCGTACGCTGACACTAACCCGCGCCCTCACACGTACGCTCCCCCTAGAGCGTTGTCTTACCCTCACCTGGACCCTAAACCGTCCCCGTCCCCTAACCCTAACCCTAGCCCGAACCCTAACCCTTCCCCGAAGCCTGACCCTCAGCCGTCCCCTAATCCTAACCCGTACGCTGACACTAACCCGCGCCCTCACACGTACGCTCCCCCTAGAGCGTTGTCGTACCCTCACCTGGACCCTAAACCATCCCCGTCCCCTAACCCTAACCCTAGCACGAACCCTAACCCTAACCCTTCCCCGAAGCCTGACCCTCAGCCGTCCCCTAATCCTAACCCGTACGCTGACACTAACCCGCGCCCTCACACGTACGCTCCCCCTAGAGCGTTGTCGTACCCTCACCTGGACCCTAAACCGTCCCCGTCCCCTAACCCTAACCCTAGCCCGAACCCTAACCCTAAACCTTCCCCGAAGCCTGACCCTCAGCCGTCCCCTAATCCTAACCCGTACGCTGACACTAACCCGCGCCCTCACACGTACGCTCCCCCTAGAGCGTTGTCGTACCCTCACCTGGACCCTAAACCGTCCCCGTCCCCTAACCCTAACCCTAGCCCGAACCCTAACCCTAACCCTTCCCCGAAGCCTGACCCTCAGCCGTCCCCTAATCCTAACCCGTACGCTGACACTAACCCGCGCCCTCACACGTACGCTCCCCCTAGAGCGTTGTCTTACCCTCACCTGGACCCTGAACCGTCCCTGTCCCCTAACCCTAACCCTAGCCCGAACCCTAACCCTAACCCTTCCCCGAAGCCTGACCCTCAGCCGTCCCCTAATCCTAACCCGTACGCTGACACTAACCTGCGCCCTCACACGTACGCTCCCCCTAGAGCGTTGTCGAACCCTCACCTGGACCCTAAACCGTCCCCGTCCCCTAACCCTAACCCTAGCCCGAACCCTAACCCTAACACTTCCCCGAAGCCTGACCCTCAGCCGTCCCCTAATCCTAACCCGTACGCTGACACTAACCCGCGCCCTCACACGTACGCTCCCCCTAGAGCGTTGTCGTACCCTCACCTGGACCCTAAACCGTCCCCGTCCCCTAACCCTAACCCTAGCCCGAACCCTAACCCTAACCCTTCCCCGAAGCCTGACCCTCAGCCGTCCCCTAATCCTAACCCGTACGCTGACACTAACCCGCGCCCTCACACGTACGCTCCCCCTAGAGCGTTGTCGTACCCTCACCTGGACCCTAAACCGTCCCCGTCCCCTAACCCTAACCTTAGCCCGAACCCTAACCCTAACCCTTCCCCGAAGCCTGACCCTCAGCCGTCCCCTAATCCTAACCCGTACGCTGACACTAACCCGCGCCCTCACACGTACGCTCCCCCTAGAGCGTTGTCGTACCCTCACCTGGACCCTAAACCGTCCCCGTCCCCTAACCCTAACCCTAGGCCGAAGCCTAACCCTAACCCTTCCCCGAAGCCTGACCCTCAGCCGTCCCCTAATCCTAACCCGTACGCTGACACTAACCCGCGCCCTCACACGTACGCTCCCCCTAGAGCGTTGTCGTACCCTCACCTGGACCCTAAACCGTCCCCGTCCCCTAACCCTAACCCTAGCCCGAACCCTAACCCTAACCCTTCCCCGAAGCCTGACCCTCAGCCGTCCCCTAATCCTAACCCGTACGCTGACACTAACCCGCGCCCTCACACGTACGCTCCCCCTAGAGCGTTGTCGTACCCTCACCTGGACCCTAAACCGTCCCCGTCCCCTAACCCTAACCCTAGCCCGAACCTTAACCCTAACCCTTCCCCGAAGCCTGACCCTCAGCCGTCCCCTAATCCTAACCCGTACGCTGACACTAACCCGCGCCCTCACACGTACGCTCCCCCTAGAGCGTTGTCGTACCCTCACCTGGACCCTAAACCGTCCCCGTCCCCTAACCCTAACCCTAGGCCGAAGCCTAACCCTAACCCTTCCCCGAAGCCTGACCCTCAGCCGTCCCCTAATCCTAACCCGTACGCTGACACTAACCCGCGCCCTCACACGTACGCTCCCCCTAGAGCGTTGTCGTACCCTCACCTGGACCCTAAACCGTCCCCGTCCCCTAACCCTAACCCTAGCCCGAACCCTAACCCTAACCCTTCCCCGAAGCCTGACCCTCAGCCGTCCCCTAATCCTAACCCGTACGCTGACACTAACCCACTCCCTCACACGTACGCTCCCCCTAGAGCGTTGTCGTACCCTCACCTGGACCCTAAACCGTCCCCGTCCCCTAACCCTAACCCTAGCCCGAACCCTAACCCTAACCCTTCCCCGAAGCCTGACCCTCAGCCGTCCCCTAATCCTACCCCGTACGCTGACACTAACCCGCGGCCTCACACGTACGCTCCCCCTAGAGCGTTGTCGTACCCTCACCTGGACCCTAAACCGTCCCCGTCCCCTAACCCTAACCCTAGCCCGAACCCTATCCCTAACCCTTCCCCGAAGCCTGGCCCTCAGCCGTCCCCTAATCCTAACCCGTACGCTGACACTAACCCGCGCCCTCACACGTACGCTCCCCCTAGAGCGTTGTCGTACCCTCACCTGGACCCTGAACCGTCCCCGTCCCCTAACCCTAACCCTAGCCCGAACCCTAACCCTAACCCTTCCCCTAAGCCTGACCCTCAGCCGTCCCCTAATCCTAACCCGTACGCTGACACTAACCCGCGCCCTCACACGTACGCTCCCCCTAGAGCGTTGTCGTACCCTCACCTGGACCCTAAACCGTCCCCGTCCCCTAACCCTAACCCTAGCCCGAACCCTAACCCTTCCCCGAAGCCTGACCCTCAGCCGTCCCCTAATCCTAACCCGTACGCTGACACTAACCCGCGCCCTCACACGTACGCTCCCCCTAGAGCGTTGTCGTACCCTCACCTGGACCCTAAACCGTCCCCGTCCCCTAACCCTAACCCTAGCCCGAACCCTAACCCTAACCCTTCCCCGAAGCCAGACCCTCAGTCGTCCCCTAATCCTAACCCGTACGCTGACACTAACCCGCGCCCTCACACATACGCTCCCCCTAGAGCGTTGTCGTACCCTCACCTGGACCCTAAACCGTCCCCGTCCCCTAACCCTAACCCTAGCCCGAACCCTAACCCTAACCCTTCCCCGAAGCCTGACCCTCAGCCGTCCCCTAATCCTAACCCGTACGCTGACACTAACCCGCGCCCTCACACGTACGCTCCCCCTAGAGCGTTGTCGTACCCTCACCTGGACCCTAAACCGTCCCCGTTCCCTTACCCTAACCCTAGCCCGAACCCTAACCCTAACTCTTCCCCGAAGCCTGACCCTCAGCCGTCCCCTAATCCTAACCCGTACGCTGACACTAACCCGCGCCCTCACACGTACGCTCCCCCTAGAGCGTTGTCGTACCCTCACCTGGACCCTAAACCGTCCCCGTCCCCTAACCCTAACCCTAGCCCGAACCCTAACCCTAACCCTTCCCCGAAGCCTGACCCTCAGCCGTCCCCTAATCCTAACCCGTACGCTGACACTAACC
Source organism: Globicephala melas (assembly GCF_963455315.2). NCBI lineage: Eukaryota > Metazoa > Chordata > Mammalia > Artiodactyla > Delphinidae > Globicephala > Globicephala melas. Next base: position 200,060 of record NW_027207508.1, on the reverse strand, counting down.
CGCGCCCTCACACGTACGCTCCCCCTAGAGCGTTGTCGTACCCTCACCTGGACCCTAAACCGTCCCCGTCCCCTAACCCTAACCCTAGCCCGAACCCTAACCCTAACCCTTCCCCGAAGCCTGACCCTCAGCCGTCCCCTAATCCTAACCCGTACGCTGACACTAACCCGCGCCCTCACACGTACGCTCCCCCTAGAGCGTTGTCGTACCCTCACCTGGACCCTAAACCGTCCCCGTCCCCTAACCCTAACCCTAGCCCGAAGCTTAACCCTAACCCTTCCCCGAAGCCTGACCCTCAGCCGTCCCCTAATCCTAACCCGTACGCTGACACTAACCCGCGCCCTCACACGTACGCTCCCCCTAGAGCGTTGTCGTACCCTCACCTGGACCCTAAACCGTCCCCGTCCCCTAACCCTAACCCTAGCCCGAAACCTAACCCTAACCCTTCCCCGAAGCCTGACCCTCAGCCGTCCCCTAATCCTAACCCGTACGCTGACACTAACCCGCGCCCTCACACGTACGCTCCCCCTAGTGTGTTGTCGTACCCTCACCTGGACCCTAAACCGTCCCCGTCCCCTAACCCTAACCCTAGCCCGAACCCTAACCCTAACCCTTCCCCGAAGCCTGACCCTCAGCCGTCCCCTAATCCTAACCCGTACGCTGACACTAACCCGCGCCCTCACACGTACGCTCCCCCTACAGCGTTGTCGTACCCTCACCTGGACCCTAAACCGTCCCCGTCCCCTAACCCTAACCCTAGCCCGAACCCTAACCCTAACCCTTCCCCGAAGCCTGACCCTCAGCCGTCCCCTAATCCTAACCCGTACGCTGACACTAACCCGCGCCCTCACACGTACGCTCCCCCTAGAGCGTTGTCGTACCCTCACCTGGACCCTAAACCGTCCCCGTCCCCTAACCCTAACCTTAGCCCGAACCCTAACCCTAACCCTTCCCCGAAGCCTGACCCTCAGCCGTCCCCTAATCCTAACCCGTACGCTGACACTAACCCGCGCCCTCACACGTACGCTCCCCCTAGAGCGTTGTCGTACCCTCACCTGGACCCTAAACCGTCCCCGTCCCCTAACCCTAACCCTAGGCCGAAGCCTAACCCTAACCCTTACCCGAAGCCTGACCCTCAGCCGTCCCCTAATCCTAACCCGTACGCTGACACTAACCCGCGCCCTCACACGTACGCTCCCCCTAGAGCGTTGTCGTACCCTCACCTGGACCCTAAACCGTCCCCGTCCCCTAACCCTAACCCTAGCCCGAACCCTAACCCTAACCCTTCCCCGAAGCCTGACCCTCAGCCGTCCCCTAATCCTAACCCGTACGCTGACACTAACCCGCGCCCTCACACGTACGCTCCCCCTAGAGCGTTGTCGTACCCTCACCTGGACCCTAAACCGTCCCCGTCCCCTAACCCTAACCCTAGCCCGAACCCTAACCCTAACCCTTCCCCGAAGCCTGACCCTCAGCCGTCCCCTAATCCTAACCCGTACGCTGACACTAACCCGCGCCCTCACACGTACGCTCCCCCTAGAGCGTTGTCGTACCCTCACCTGGACCCTAAACCGTCCCCGTCCCCTAACCCTAACCCTAGGCCGAAGCCTAACCCTAACACTTCCCCGAAGCCTGACCCTCAGCCGTCCCCTAATCCTAACCCGTACGCTGACACTAACCCGCGCCCTCACACGTACGCTCCCCCTAGAGCGTTGTCGTACCCTCACCTGGACCCTAAACCGTCCCCGTCCCCTAACCCTAACCCTAGCCCGAACCCTAACCCTAACCCTTCCCCGAAGCCTGACCCTCAGCCGTCCCCTAATCCTAACCCGTACGCTGACACTAACCCGCGCCCTCACACGTACGCTCCCCCTAGAGCGTTGTCGTACCCTCACCTGGACCCTAAACCGTCCCCGTCCCCTAACCCTAACCCTAGCCCGAACCCTAACCCTAACCCTTCCCCGAAGCCTGACCCTCAGCCGTCCCCTAATCCTACCCCGTACGCTGACACTAACCCGCGGCCTCACACGTACGCTCCCCCTAGAGCGTTGTCGTACCCTCACCTGGACCCTAAACCGTCCCCGTCCCCTAACCCTAACCCTAGCCCGAACCCTATCCCTAACCCTTCCCCGAAGCCTGGCCCTCAGCCGTCCCCTAATCCTAACCCGTACGCTGACACTAACCCGCGCCCTCACACGTACGCTCCCCCTAGAGCGTTGTCGTACCCTCACCTGGACCCTGAACCGTCCCCGTCCCCTAACCCTAACCCTAGCCCGAACCCTAACCCTAACCCTTCCCCTAAGCCTGACCCTCAGCCGTCCCCTAATCCTAACCCGTACGCTGACACTAACCCGCGCCCTCACACGTACGCTCCCCCTAGAGCGTTGTCGTACCCTCACCTGGACCCTAAACCGTCCCCGTCCCCTAACCCTAACCCTAGCCCGAACCCTAACCCTTCCCCGAAGCCTGACCCTCAGCCGTCCCCTAATCCTAACCCGTACGCTGACACTAACCCGCGCCCTCACACGTACGCTCCCCCTAGAGCGTTGTCGTACCCTCACCTGGACCCTAAACCGTCCCCGTCCCCTAACCCTAACCCTAGCCCGAACCCTAACCCTAACCCTTCCCCGAAGCCAGACCCTCAGTCGTCCCCTAATCCTAACCCGTACGCTGACACTAACCCGCGCCCTCACACATACGCTCCCCCTAGAGCGTTGTCGTACCCTCACCTGGACCCTAAACCGTCCCCGTCCCCTAACCCTAACCCTAGCCCGAACCCTAACCCTAACCCTTCCCCGAAGCCTGACCCTCAGCCGTCCCCTAATCCTAACCCGTACGCTGACACTAACCCGCGCCCTCACACGTACGCTCCCCCTAGAGCGTTGTCGTACCCTCACCTGGACCCTAAACCGTCCCCGTTCCCTTACCCTAACCCTAGCCCGAACCCTAACCCTAACCCTTCCCCGAAGCCTGACCCTCAGCCGTCCCCTAATCCTAACCCGTACGCTGACACTAACCCGCGCCCTCACACGTACGCTCCCCCTAGAGCGTTGTCGTACCCTCACCTGGACCCTAAACCGTCCCCGTCCCCTAACCCTAACCCTAGCCCGAACCCTAACCCTAACCCTTCCCCGAAGCCTGACCCTCAGCCGTCCCCTAATCCTAACCCGTACGCTGACACTAACCCGCGCCCTCACACGTACGCTCCCCCTAGAGCGTTGTCGTACCCTCACCTGGACCCTAAACCGTCCCCGTCCCCTAACCCTAACCCTAGCCCGAACCCTAACCCTAACCCTTCCCCGAAGCCTGACCCTCAGCCGTCCCCTAATCCTAACCCGTACGCTGACACTAACCCGCGCCCTCACACGTACGCTCCCACTAGAGCGTTGTCGTACCCTCACCTGGACCCTAAACCGTCCCCGTCCCCTAACCCTAACCCTAGCCCGAAGCTTAACCCTAACCCTTCCCCGAAGCCTGACCCTCAGCCGTCCCCTAATCCTAACCCGTACGCTGACACTACCCCGCGCCCTCACACGTACGCTCCCCCTACAGCGTTGTCGTACCCTCACCTGGACCCTAAACCGTCCCCGTCCCCTAACCCTAACCCTAGCCCGAAACCTAAACCTAACCCTTCCCCGAAGCCTGACCCTCAGCCGTCCCCTAATCCTAACCCGTACGCTGACACTAACCCGCGCCATCACACGTACGCTCCCCCTAGTGTGTTGTCGTACCCTCACCTGGACCCTAAACCGTCCCCGTCCCCTAACCCTAACCCTAGCCCGAACCCTAACCCTAACCCTTCCCCGAAGCCTGACCCTCAGCAGTCCCCTAATCCTAACCCGTACGCTGACACTAACCCGCGCCCTAACACGTACGCTCCCCCTACAGCGTTGTCGTACCCTCACCTGGACCCTAAACCGTCCCCGTCCCCTAACCCTAACCCTAGCCCGAACCCTAACCCTAACCCTTCCCCGAAGCCTGACCCTCAGCCGTCCCCTAATCCTAACCCGTACGCTGACACTAACCCGCGCCCTCACACGTACGCTCCCCCTAGAGCGTTGTCGTACCCTCACCTGGACCCTAAACCGTCCCCGTCCCCTAACCCTAACCCTAGCCCGAACCCTAACCCTAACCCTTCCCCGAAGCCTGACCCTCAGCCGTCCCCTAATCCTAACCCGTACGCTGACACTAACACGCGCCCTCACACGTACGCTCCCCCTAGAGCGTTGTCGTACCCTCACCTGGACCCTAAACCGTCCCCGTCCCCTAACCCTAACCCTAGCCCGAACCCTAACCCTAACCCTTCCCCGAAGCCTGACCCTCAGCCGTCCCCTAAACCTAACCCGTACGCTGACACTAACCCGCGCCCTCACACGTACGCTCCCCCTAGAGCGTTGTCGTACCCTCACCTAGACCCTAAACCGTCCCCGTCCCCTAACCCTAACCCTAGCCTGAACCCTAACCCTAAACCTTCCCCGAAGCCTGACACTCAGCCGTCCCCTAATCCTAACCCGTACGCTGACACTAACCCGCGCCCTCACACGTACGCTCCCCCTAGAGCGTTGTCGTACCCTCACCTGGACCCTAAACCGTCCCCGTCCCCTAACCCTAACCCTAGCCCGAACCCTAACCCTAAACCTTCCCCGAAGCCTGACCCTCAGCCGTCCCTAATCCTAACCCGTACGCTGACACTAACCCGCGCCCTAACACGTACGCTCCCCCTACAGCGTTGTCGTACCCTCACCTGGACCCTAAACCGTCCCCGTCCCCTAACCCTAACCCTAGCCCGAACCCTAACCCTAACCCTTCCCCGAAGCCTGACCCTCAGCCGTCCCCTAATCCTAACCCGTACGCTGACACTAACCCGCGCCCTCACACGTACGCTCCCCCTAGAGCGTTGTCGTACCCTCACCTGGACCCTAAACCGTCCCCGTCCCCTAACCCTAACCCTAGCCCGAACCCTAACCCTAACCCTTCCCCGAAGCCTGACCCTCAGCCGTCCCCTAATCCTAACCCGTACGCTGACACTAACCCGCGCCCTCACACGTACGCTCCCCCTAGAGCGTTGTCGTACCCTCACCTGGACCCTAAACCGTCCCCGTCCCCTAACCCTAACCCTAGCCGGAACCCTAACCCTAACCCTTCCCCGAAGCCTGACCCTCAGCCGTCCCCTAATCCTAACCCGTACGCTGACACTAACCCGCGCCCTCACACGTACGCTCCCCCTAGAGCGTTGTCGTACCCTCACCTGGACCCTAAACCGTCCCCGTCCCCTAACCCTAACCCTAGCCCGAACCCTAACCCTACCCCTTCCCCGAAGCCTGACTCTCAGCCGTCCCCTAATCCTAACCCGTACGCTGACACTAACCCGCGCCCTCACACGTACGCTCCCCCTAGAGCGTTGTCGTACCCTCACCTGGACCCTAAACCGTCCCCGTCCCCTAACCCTAACCCTAGCCCGAACCCTAACCCTAACCCTTCCCCGAAGCCTGACCCTCAGCCGTCCCCTAAACCTAACCCGTACGCTGACACTAACCCGCGCCCTCACACGTACGCTCCCCCTAGAGCGTTGTCGTACCCTCACCTGGACCCTAAACCGTCCCCGTCCCCTAACCCTAACCCTAGCCTGAACCCTAACCCTAACCCTTCCCCGAAGCCTGACTCTCAGCCGTCCCCTAATCCTAACCCGTACGCTGACACTAACCCGCGCCCTCACACGTACGCTCCCCCTAGAGCGTTGTCGTACCCTCACCTGGACCCTAAACCGTCCCCGTCCCCTAACCCTAACCCTAGCCCGAACCCTAACCCTAAACCTTCCCCGAAGCCTGACCCTCAGCCGTCCCCTAATCCTAACCCGTACGCTGACACTAACCCGCGCCCTAACACGTACGCTCCCCCTACAGCGTTGTCGTACCCTCACCTGGACCCTAAACCGTCCCCGTCCCCTAACCCTAACCCTAGCCCGAACCCTAACCCTAACCCTTCCCCGAAGCCTGACCCTCAGCCGTCCCCTAATCCTAACCCGTACGCTGACACTAACCCGCGCCCTCACACGTACGCTCCCCCTAGAGCGTTGTCGTACCCTCACCTGGACCCTAAACCGTCCCCGTCCCCTAACCCTAACCCTAGCCCGAACCCTAACCCTAACCCTTCCCCGAAGCCTGACCCTCAGCCGTCCCCTAATCCTAACCCGTACGCTGACACTAACCCGCGCCCTCACACGTACGCTCCCCCTAGAGCGTTGTCGTACCCTCACCTGGACCCTAAACCGTCCCCGTCCCCTAACCCTAACCCTAGCCCGAACCCTAACCCTAACCCTTCCCCGAAGCCTGACCCTCAGCCGTCCCCTAATCCTAACCCGTACGCTGACACTAACCCGCGCCCTCACACGTACGCTCCCCCTAGAGCGTTGTCGTACCCTCACCTGGACCCTAAACCGTCCCCGTCCCCTAACCCTAACCCTAGCCCGAACCCTAACCCTACCCCTTCCCCGAAGCCTGACTCTCAGCCGTCCCCTAATCCTAACCCGTACGCTGACACTAACCCGCGCCCTCACACGTACGCTCCCCCTAGAGCGTTGTCGTACCCTCACCTGGACCCTAAACCGTCCCCGTCCCCTAACCCTAACCCTAGCCCGAACCCTAACCCTAAACCTTCCCCGAAGCCTGACCCTCAGCCGTCCCCTAATCCTAACCCGTACGCTGACACTAACCCGCGCCCTAACACGTACGCTCCCCCTACAGCGTTGTCGTACCCTCACCTGGACCCTAAACCGTCCCCGTCCCCTAACCCTAACCCTAGCCCGAACCCTAACCCTAACCCTTCCCCGAAGCCTGACCCTCAGCCGTCCCCTAATCCTAACCCGTACGCTGACACTAACCCGCGCCCTCACACGTACGCTCCCCCTAGAGCGTTGTCGTACCCTCACCTGGACCCTAAACCGTCCCCGTCCCCTAACCCTAACCCTAGCCCGAACCCTAACCCTAACCCTTCCCCGAAGCCTGACCCTCAGCCGTCCCCTAATCCTAACCCGTACGCTGACACTAACCCGCGCCCTCACACGTACGCTCCCCCTAGAGCGTTGTCGTACCCTCACCTGGACCCTAAACCGTCCCCGTCCCCTAACCCTAACCCTAGCCCGAACCCTAACCCTAACCCTTCCCCGAAGCCTGACCCTCAGCCGTCCCCTAATCCTAACCCGTACGCTGACACTAACCCGCGCCCTCACACGTACGCTCCCCCTAGAGCGTTGTCGTACCCTCACCTGGACCCTAAACCGTCCCCGTCCCCTAACCCTAACCCTAGCCCGAACCCTAACCCTAACCCTTCCCCGAAGCCTGACCCTCAGCCGTCCCCTAATCCTAACCCGTACGCTGACACTAACCCGCGCCCTCACACGTACGCTCCCCCTAGAGCGTTGTCGTACCCTCACCTGGACCCTAAACCGTCCCCGTCCCCTAACCCTAACCCTAGCCCGAACCCTAACCCTACCCCTTCCCCGAAGCCTGACCCTCAGCCGTCCCCTAATCCTAACCCGTACGCTGACACTAACCCGCGCCCTCACACGTACGCTCCCCCTAGAGCGTTGTCGTACCCTCACCTGGACCCTAAACCGTCCCCGTCCCCTAACCCTTACCCTAGCCCGAACCCTAACCCTAACCCTTCCCCGAAGCCTGACCCTCAGCCGTCCCCTAATCCTAACCCGTACGCTGACACTAACCCGCGCCCTCACACGTACGCTCCCCCTAGAGCGTTGTCGTACCCTCACCTGGACCCTAAACCGTCCCCGTCCCCTAACCCTAACCCTAGCCCGAACCCTAACCCTAACCCTTCCCCGAAGCCTGACCCTCAGCCGTCCCCTAATCCTAACCCGTACGCTGACACTAACCCATGCCCTCACACGTACGCTCCCCCTAGAGCGTTGTCGTACCCTCACCTGGACCCTAAACCGTCCCCGTCCCCTAACCCTAACCCTAGCCCGAACCCTAACCCTTCCCCGAAGCCTGACCCTCAGCCGTCCCCTAATCCTAACCCGTACGCTGACACTAACCCGCGCCCTCACACGTACGCTCCCCCTAGAGCGTTGTCGTACCCTCACCTGGACCCTAAACCGTCCCCGTCCCCTAACCCTAACCCTAGCCCGAACCCTAACCCTAACCCTTCCCCGAAGCCTGACCCTCAGCCGTCCCCTAATCCTAACCCGTACGCTGACACTAACCCGCGCCCTCACACGTACGCTCCCCCTAGAGCGTTGTCGTACCCTAACCTGGACCCTGAACCGTCCCCGTCCCCTAACCCTAACCCTAGCCCGAACCCTAACCCTAACCCTTCCCCGAAGCCTGACCCTCAGCCGTCCCCTAATCCTAACCCGTACGCTGACACTAACCCGCGCCCTCACACGTACGCTCCCCCTAGAGCGTTGTCGTACCCTCACCTGGACCCTAAACCGTCCCCGTCCCCTAACCCTAACCCTAGCCCGAACCCTAACCCTAACCCTTCCCCGAAGCCTGACCCTCAGCCGTCCCCTAATCCTAAACCGTACGCTGACACTAACCCGCGCCCTCACACGTACGCTCCCCCTAGAGCGTTGTCGTACCCTCACCTGGACCCTAAACCGTCCCCGTCCCCTAACCCTAACCCTAGCCCGAAGCCTAACCCTAACCATTCCCCGAAGCCTGACCCTCAGCCGTCCCCTAATCCTAACCCGTACGCTGACACTAACCCGCGCCCTCACACGTACGCTCCCCCTAGAGCGTTGTCGTACCCTCACCTGGACCCTAAACCGTCCCCGTCCCCTAACCCTAACCCTAGACCGAACCCTAACCCTTCCCCGAAGCCTGACCCTCAGCCGTCCCCTAATCCTAACCCGTACGCTGACACTAACCCGCGCCCTCACACGTACGCTCCCCCTAGAGCGTTGTCGTAACCTCACCTGGACCCTAAACCATCCCCGTCCCCTAACCCTAACCCTAGCCCGAACCCTAACCCTAACCCTTCCCCGAAGCCTGACCCTCAGCCGTCCCCTAATCCTAACCCGTACGTTGACACTAACCCGCGCCCTCACACGTACGCTCCCCCTAGAGCGTTGTCGTACCCTCACCTGGACCCTAAACCGTCCCCGTCCCCTAACCCTAACCCTAGCCCGAACCCTAACCCTACCCCTTCCCCGAAGCCTGACCCTCAGCCGTCCCCTAATCCTAACCCGTACGCTGACACTAACCCGCGCCCTCACACGTACGCTCCCCCTAGAGCGTTGTTGTACCCTCACCTGGACCCTAAACCGTCCCCGTCCCCTAACCCTAACCCTAGCCCGAACCCTAACCCTAACCCTTCCCCGAAGCCTGACCCTCAGCCGTCCCCTAATTCTAACCCGTACGCTGACACTAACCCGCGCCCTCACACGTACGCTCCCCCTAGAGCGTTGTCGTACCCTCACCTGGACCCTAAACCGTCCCCGTCCCCTAACCCTAACCCTAGCCCGAACCCTAACCCTAACCCTTCCCCGAAGCCTGACCCTCAGCCGTCCCCTAATCCTAACCCGTACGCTGACACTAACCCATGCCCTCACACGTACGCTCCCCCTAGAGCGTTGTCGTACCCTCACCTGGACCCTAAACCGTCCCCGTCCCCTAACCCTAACCCTAGCCCGAACCCTAACCCTTCCCCGAAGCCTGACCCTCAGCCGTCCCCTAATCCTAACCCGTACGCTGACACTAACCCGCGCCCTCACACGTACGCTCCCCCTAGAGCGTTGTCGTACCCTCACCTGGACCCTAAACCGTCCCCGTCCCCTAACCCTAACCCTAGACCGAACCCTAACCCTAACCCTTCCCCGAAGCCTGACCCTCAGCCGTCCCCTAATCCTAACCCGTACGCTGACACTAACCCGCGCCCTCACACGTACGCTCCCCCTAGAGCGTTGTCGTACCCTAACCTGGACCCTGAACCGTCCCCGTCCCCTAACCCTAACCCTAGCCCGAACCCTAACCCTAACCCTTCCCCGAAGCCTGACCCTCAGCCGTCCCCTAATCCTAACCCGTACGCTGACACTAACCCGCGCCCTCACACGTACGCTCCCCCTAGAGCGTTGTCGTACCCTCACCTGGACCCTAAACCGTCCCCGTCCCCTAACCCTAACCCTAGCCCGAACCCTAACCCTAACCCTTCCCCGAAGCCTGACCTTCAGCCGTCCCCTAATCCTAACCCGTACGCTGACACTAACCCGCGCCCTCACACGTACGCTCCCCCTAGAGCGTTGTCGTACCCTCACCTGGACCCTAAACCGTCCCCGTCCCCTAACCCTAACCCGAGCCCGAAGCCTAACCCTAACCCTTCCCCGAAGCCTGACCCTCAGCCGTCCCCTAATCCTAACCCGTACGCTGACACTAACCCGCGCCCTCACACGTACGCTCCCCCTAGAGCGTTGTCGTACCCTCACCTGGACCCTAAACCGTCCCCGTCCCCTAACCCTAACCCTAGCCCGAACCCTAACCCTTCCCCGAAGCCTGACCCTCAGCCGTCCCCTAATCCTAACCCGTACGCTGACACTAACCCGCGCCCTCACACGTACGCTCCCCCTAGAGCGTTTTCGTACCCTCACCTGGACCCTAAACCATCCCCGTCCCCTAACCCTAACCCTAGCCCGAACCCTAACCCTAACCCTTCCCCGAAGCCTGACCCTCAGCCGTCCCCTAATCCTAACCCGTACGTTGACACTAACCCGCGCCCTCACACGTACGCTCCCCCTAGAGCGTTGTCGTACCCTCACCTGGACCCTAAACCGTCCCCGTCCCCTAACCCTAACCCTAGCCCGAACCCTAACCCTAACCCTTCCCCGAAGCCTGACCCTCAGCCGTCCCCTAATCCTAACCCGTACGCTGACACTAACCCGCGCCCTCACACGTACGCTCCCCCTAGAGCGTTGTCATACACTCACCTGGACCCTAAACCGTCCCCGTCCCCTAACCCTAACCCTAGCCCGAACCCTAACCCTAACCCTTCCCCGAAGCCTGACCCTCAGCCGTCCCCTAATCCTAACACGTACGCTGACACTAACCCACGCCCTCACACGTACGCTCCCCCTAGAGCGTTGTCGTACCCTCACCTGGACCCTAAACCGTCCCCGTCCCCTAACCCTAACCCTAGCCCGAACCCTAACCCTAACCCTTCCCCGAAGCCTGACCCTCAGCCGTCCCCTAATCCTAACCCGTACGCTGACACTAACCCGCGCCCTCACACGTACGCTCCCCCTAGAGCGTTGTCGTACCCTCACCTGGACCCTAAACCGTCCCCGTCCCCTAACCCTAACCCTAGCCCGAAGCCTAACCCTAACCCTTCCCCGAAGCCTGACCCTCAGCCGTCCCCTAATCCTAACCCGTACGCTGACACTAACCCGCGCCCTCACACGTACGCTCCCCCTAGAGCGTTGTCGTACCATCACCTGGACCCTAAACCGTCCCCGTCCCCTAACCCTAACCCTAGCCCGAACCCTAACCCTAAACCTTCCCCGAAGCCTGACCCTCAGCCGTCCCCTAATCCTAACCCGTACGCTGACACTAACCCGCGCCCTCACACGTACGCTCCCCCTAGAGCGTTGTCGTACCCTCACCTGGACCCTAAACCGTCCCCGTCCCCTAACCCTAACCCTAGCCCGAACCCTAACCCTAACCCTTCCCCGAAGCCTGACCCTCAGCCGTCCCCTAATCCTAACCCGTACGCTGACACTATCCCGCGCCCTCACACGTACGCTCCCCCTAGAGCGTTGTCGTACCCTCACCTGGACCCTAAACCGTCCCCGTCCCCTAACCCTAACCCTAGCCCGAACCCTAACCCTAACCCTTCCCTGAAGCCTGACCCTCAGCCGTCCCCTAATCCTAAACCGTACGCTGACACTAACCCGCGCCCTCACACGTACGCTCCTCCTAGAGCGTTGTCGTACCCTCACCTGGACCCTAAACCGTCCCCGTCCCCTAACCCTAACCCTAGCCCGAACCCTAACCCTAACCCTTCCCCGAAGCCTGACCCTCAGCCGTCCCCTAATCCTAACCCGTACGCTGACACTAACCCGCGCCCTCACACGTACGCTCCCCCTAGAGCGTTGTCGTACCCTCACCTGGACCCTAAACCGTCCCCGTCCCCTAACCCTAACCCTAGCCCGAACCCTAACCCTAACCCTTCCCCGAAGCCTGACCCTCAGCCGTCCCCTAATCCTAACCCGTACGCTGACACTAACCCGCGCCCTCACACGTACGCTCCCCCTAGAGCGTTGTCGTACCCTCACCTGGACCCTAAACCGTCCCCTAACCCTAACCCTAACCCTAGCCCGAACCCTAACCCTAACCCTTCCCCGAAGCCTGACCCTCAGCCGTCCCCTAATCCTAACCCGTACGCTGACACTAACCCGCGCCCTCACACGTACGCTCCCCCTAGAGCGTTGTCGTACCCTCACCTGGACCCTAAACCGTCCCCGTCCCCTAACCCTAACCCTAGCCCGAACCCTAACCCTAACCCTTCCCCGAAGCCTGACCCTCAGGCGTCCCCTAATCCTAACCCGTACGCTGACACTAACCCGCGCCCTCACACGTACGCTCCCCCTAGAGCGTTGTCGTACCCTCACCTGGACCCTAAACCGTCCCCGTCCCCTAACCCTAACCCTAGCCCGAACCCTAACACTTCCCCGAAGCCTGACCCTCAGCCGTCCCCTAATCCTAACCCGTACGCTGACACTAACCCGCGCCCTCACACGTACGCTCCCCCTAGAGCGTTGTCGTACCCTCACCTGGACCCTAAACCATCCCCGTCCCCTAACCCTAACCCTAGCCCGAACCCTAACCCTAACCCTTCCCCGAAGCCTGACCCTCAGCCGTCCCCTAATCCTAACCCGTACGTTGACACTAACCCGCGCCCTCACACGTACGCTCCCCCTAGAGCGTTGTCGTACCCTCACCTGGACCCTAAACCGTCCCCGTCCCCTAACCCTAACCCTAGCCCGAACCCTAACCCTAACCCTTCCCCGAAGCCTGACCCTCAGCCGTCCCCTAATCCTAACCCGTACGCTGACACTAACCCGCGCCCTCACACGTACGCTCCCCCTAGAGCGTTGTCGTACCCTCACCTGGACCCTAAACCGTCCCCGTCCCCTAACCCTAACCCTAGCCCGAACCCTAACCCTAACCCTTCCCCGAAGCCTGACCCTCAGCCGTCCCCTAATCCTAACCCGTACGCTGACACTAACCCGCGCCCTCACACGTACGCTCCCCCTAGAGCGTTGTCGTACCCTCACCTGGACCCTAAACCGTCCCCGTCCCCTAACCCTAACCCTAGCCCGAACCCTAACCCTAACCCTTCCCCGAAGCCTGACCCTCAGCCGTCACCTAATCCTAACCCGTACGCTGACACTAACCCGCGCCCTCACACGTACGCTCCCCCTAGAGCGTTGTCGTACCCTCACCTGGACCCTGAACCGTCCCCGTCCCCTAACCCTAACCCTAGCCCGAACCCTAACCCTAACCCTTCCCCGAAGCCTGACCCTCAGCCGTCCCCTAATCCTAACCCGTACGCTGACACTAACCCGCGCCCTCACACGTACGCTCCCCCTAGAGCGTTGTCGTACCCTCACCTGGACCCTGAACCGTCCCCGTCCCCTAACCCTAACCCTAGCCCGAACCCTAACCCTAACCCTTCCCCGAAGCCTGACCCTCAGCCGTCCCCTAATCCTAACCCGTACGCTGACACTAACCCGCGCCCTCACACGTACGCTCCCCCTAGAGCGTTGTCGTACCCTCACCTGGACCCTAAACCATCCCCGTCCCCTAACCCTAACCCTAGCCCGAACCCTAACCCTAACCCTTCCCCGAAGCCTGACCCTCAGCCGTCCCCTAATCCTAACCCGTACGTTGACACTAACCCGCGCCCTCACACGTACGCTCCCCCTAGAGCGTTGTCGTACCCTCACCTGGACCCTAAACCGTCCCCGTCCCCTAACCCTAACCCTAGCCCGAACCCTAACCCTAACCCTTCCCCGAAGCCTGACCCTCAGCCGTCCCCTAATCCTAACCCGTACGCTGACACTAACCCGCGCCCTCACACGTACGCTCCCCCTAGAGCGTTGTCGTACCCTCACCTGGACCCTAAACCGTCCCCGTCCCCTAACCCTAACCCTAGCCCGAACCCTAACCCTAACCCTTCCCCGAAGCCTGACCCTCAGCCGTCCCCTAATCCTAACCCGTACGCTGACACTAACCCGCGCCCTCACACGTACGCTCCCCCTAGAGCGTTGTCGTACCCTCACCTGGACCCTAAACCGTCCCCGTCCCCTAACCCTAACCCTAGCCCGAACCCTAACCCTAACCCTTCCCCGAAGCCTGACCCTCAGCCGTCACCTAATCCTAACCCGTACGCTGACACTAACCCGCGCCCTCACACGTACGCTCCCCCTAGAGCGTTGTCGTACCCTCACCTGGACCCTGAACCGTCCCCGTCCCCTAACCCTAACCCTAGCCCGAACCCTAACCCTAACCCTTCCCCGAAGCCTGACCCTCAGCCGTCCCCTAATCCTAACCCGTACGCTGACACTAACCCGCGCCCTCACACGTACGCTCCCCCTAGAGCGTTGTCGTACCCTCACCTGGACCCTGAACCGTCCCCGTCCCCTAACCCTAACCCTAGCCCGAACCCTAACCCTAACCCTTCCCCGAAGCCTGACCCTCAGCCGTCCCCTAATCCTAACCCGTACGCTGACACTAACCCGCGCCCTCACACGTACGCTCCCCCTAGAGCGTTGTCGTACCCTCACCTGGACCCTAAACCATCCCCGTCCCCTAACCCTAACCCTAGCCCGAACCCTAACCCTAACCCTTCCCCGAAGCCTGACCGTCAGCCGTCCCCTAATCCTAACCCGTACGCTGACACTAACCCGCGCCCTCACACGTACGCTCCCCCTAGAGCGTTGTCGTACCCTCACCTGGACCCTAAACCGTCCCCGTCCCCTAACCCTAACCCTAGCCCGAACCCTAACCCTAACCCTTCCCCGAAGCCTGACCCTCAGCCGTCCCCTAATCCTAACCCGTACGCTGACACTAACCCGCGCCCTCACACGTACGCTCCCCCTAGAGCGTTGTCGTACCCTCACCTGGACCCTAAACCGTCCCCGTCCCCTAACCCTAACCCTAGCCCGAACCCTAACCCTAACCCTTCCCCGAAGCCTGACCCTCAGCCGTCCCCTAATCCTAACCCGTACGCTGACACTAACCCGCGCCCTCACACGTACGCTCCCCCTAGAGCGTTGTCGTACCCTCACCTGGACCCTGAACCGTCCCCGTCCCCTAACCCTAACCCTAGCCCGAACCCTAACCCTAACCCTTCCCCGAAGCCTGACCCTCAGCCGTCCCCTAATCCTAACCCGTACGCTGACACTAACCCGCGCCCTCACACGTACGCTCCCCCTAGAGCATTGTCGTACCCTCACCTGGACCCTAAACCGTCCCCGTCCCCTAACCCTAACCCTAGCCCGAACCCTAACCCTAACCCTTCCCCGAAGCCTGACCCTCAGCCGTCCCCTAATCCTAACCCGTACGCTGACACTAACCCGCGCCCTCACACGTACGCTCCCCCTAGAGCGTTGTCGTACCCTCACCTGGACCCTAAACCGTCCCCGTCCCCTAACCCTAACCCTAGCCCGAACCCTAACCCTAACCCTTCCCCGAAGCCTGACCCTCAGCCGTCCCCTAATCCTAACCCGTACGCTGACACTAACCCGCGCCCTCACACGTACGCTCCCCCTAGAGCGTTGTCGTACCCTCACCTGGACCCTAAACCGTCCCCGTCCCCTAACCCTAACCCTAGCCCGAACCCTAACCCTAACCCTTCCCTGAAGCCTGACCCTCAGCCGTCCCCTAATCCTAAACCGTACGCTGACACTAACCCGCGCCCTCACACGTACGCTCCTCCTAGAGCGTTGTCGTACCCTCACCTGGACCCTAAACCGTCCCCGTCCCCTAACCCTAACCCTAGCCCGAACCCTAACCCTAACCCTTCCCCGAAGCCTGACCCTCAGCCGTCCCCTAATCCTAACCCGTACGCTGACACTAACCCGCGCCCTCACACGTACGCTCCCCCTAGAGCGTTGTCGTACCCTCACCTGGACCCTAAACCGTCCCCGTCCCCTAACCCTAACCCTAGCCCGAACCCTAACCCTAACCCTTCCCCGAAGCCTGACCCTCAGCCGTCCCCTAATCCTAACCCGTACGCTGACACTAACCCGCGCCCTCACACGTACGCTCCCCCTAGAGCGTTGTCGTACCCTCACCTGGACCCTAAACCGTCCCCTAACCCTAACCCTAACCCTAGCCCGAACCCTAACCCTAACCCTTCCCCGAAGCCTGACCCTCAGCCGTCCCCTAATCCTAACCCGTACGCTGACACTAACCCGCGCCCTCACACGTACGCTCCCCCTAGAGCGTTGTCGTACCCTCACCTGGACCCTAAACCGTCCCCGTCCCCTAACCCTAACCCTAGCCCGAACCCTAACCCTAACCCTTCCCCGAAGCCTGACCCTCAGCCGTCCCCTAATCCTAACCCGTACGCTGACACTAACCCGCGCCCTCACACGTACGCTCCCCCTAGAGCGTTGTCGTACCCTCACCTGGACCCTAAACCGTCCCCGTCCCCTAACCCTAACCCTAGCCCGAACCCTAACACTTCCCCGAAGCCTGACCCTCAGCCGTCCCCTAATCCTAACCCGTACGCTGACACTAACCCGCGCCCTCACACGTACGCTCCCCCTAGAGCGTTGTCGTACCCTCACCTGGACCCTAAACCATCCCCGTCCCCTAACCCTAACCCTAGCCCGAACCCTAACCCTAACCCTTCCCCGAAGCCTGACCCTCAGCCGTCCCCTAATCCTAACCCGTACGTTGACACTAACCCGCGCCCTCACACGTACGCTCCCCCTAGAGCGTTGTCGTACCCTCACCTGGACCCTAAACCGTCCCCGTCCCCTAACCCTAACCCTAGCCCGAACCCTAACCCTAACCCTTCCCCGAAGCCTGACCCTCAGCCGTCCCCTAATCCTAACCCGTACGCTGACACTAACCCGCGCCCTCACACGTACGCTCCCCCTAGAGCGTTGTCGTACCCTCACCTGGACCCTAAACCGTCCCCGTCCCCTAACCCTAACCCTAGCCCGAACCCTAACCCTAACCCTTCCCCGAAGCCTGACCCTCAGCCGTCCCCTAATCCTAACCCGTACGCTGACACTAACCCGCGCCCTCACACGTACGCTCCCCCTAGAGCGTTGTCGTACCCTCACCTGGACCCTAAACCGTCCCCGTCCCCTAACCCTAACCCTAGCCCGAACCCTAACCCTAACCCTTCCCCGAAGCCTGACCCTCAGCCGTCCCCTAATCCTAACCCGTACGCTGACACTAACCCGCGCCCTCACACGTACGCTCCCCCTAGAGCGTTGTCGTACCCTCACCTGGACCCTGAACCGTCCCCGTCCCCTAACCCTAACCCTAGCCCGAACCCTAACCCTAACCCTTCCCCGAAGCCTGACCCTCAGCCGTCCCCTAATCCTAACCCGTACGCTGACACTAACCCGCGCCCTCACACGTACGCTCCCCCTAGAGCGTTGTCGTACCCTCACCTGGACCCTGAACCGTCCCCGTCCCCTAACCCTAACCCTAGCCCGAACCCTAACCCTAACCCTTCCCCGAAGCCTGACCCTCAGCCGTCCCCTAATCCTAACCCGTACGCTGACACTAACCCGCGCCCTCACACGTACGCTCCCCCTAGAGCGTTGTCGTACCCTCAACTGGACCCTGAACCGTCCCCGTCCCCTAACCCTAACCCTAGCCCGAACCCTAACCCTAACCCTTCCCCGAAGCCTGACCCTCAGCCGTCCCCTAATCCTAACCCGTACGCTGACACTAACCCGCGCCCTCACACGTACGCTCCCCCTAGAGCGTTGTCGTACCCTCACCTGGACCCTAAACCGTCCCCGTCCCCTAACCCTAACCCTAGCCCGAACCCTAACCCTTCCCTGAAGCCTGACCCTCAGCCGTCCCCTAATCCTAACCCGTACGCTGACACTAACCCGCGCCCTCACACGTACGCTCCCCCTAGAGCGTTCTCGTACCCTCACCTGGACCCTAAACCATCCCCGTCCCCTAACCCTAACCCTAGCCCGAACCCTAACCCTAACCCTTCCCCGAAGCCTGACCCTCAGCCGTCCCCTAATCCTAACCCGTACGCTGACACTAACCCGCGCCCTCACACGTACGCTCCCCCTAGAGCGTTGTCGTACCCTCACCTGGACCCTAAACCGTCCCCGTCCCCTAACCCTAACCCTAGCCCGAACCCTAACCCTAACCCTTCCCCGAAGCCTGACCCTCACCCGTCCCCTAATCCTAACCCGTACGCTGACACTAACCCGCGCCCTCACACGTACGCTCCCCCTAGAGCGTTGTCGTACCCTCACCTGGACCCTGAACCGTCCCCGTCCCCTAACCCTAACCCTAGCCCGAACCCTAACCCTAACCCTTCCCCGAAGCCTGACCCTCAGCCGTCCCCTAATCCTAACCCGTACGCTGACACTAACCCGCGCCCTCACACGTACGCTCCCCCTAGAGCGTTGTCGTACCCTCACCTGGACCCTAAACCGTCCCCGTCCCCTAACCCTAACCCTAGCCCGAACCCTAACCCTAACCCTTCCCCGAAGCCTGACCCTCAGCCGTCCCCTAATCCTAACCCGTACGCTGACACTAACCCATGCCCTCACACGTACGCTCCCCCTAGAGCGTTGTCGTACCCTCACCTGGACCCTAAACCGTCCCCGTCCCCTAACCCTAACCCTAGCCCGAACCCTAACCCTTCCCCGAAGCCTGACCCTCAGCCGTCCCCTAATCCTAACCCGTACGCTGACACTAACCCGCGCCCTCACACGTATGCTCCCCCTAGAGCGTTGTCGTACCCTCACCTGGACCCTAAACCGTCCCCGTCCCCTAACCCTAACCCTAGCCCGAACCCTAACCCTAACCCTTCCCCGAAGCCTGACCCTCAGCCGTCCCCTAATCCTAACCGGTACGCTGACACTAACCCGCGCCCTCACACGTACGCTCCCCCTAGAGCGTTGTCGTACCCTCACCTGGACCCTAAACCGTCCCCGTCCCCTAACCCTAACCCTAGCCCGAAGCCTAACCCTAACCCTTCCCCGAAGCCTGACCCTCAGCCGTCCCCTAATCCTAACCCGTACGCTGACACTAACCCGCGCCCTCACACGTACGCTCCCCCTAGAGCGTTGTCGTACCCTCACCTGGACCCTAAACCGTCCCCGTCCCCTAACCCTAACCCTAGCCCGAACCCTAACCCTTCCCCGAAGCCTGACCCTCAGCCGTCCCCTAATCCTAACCCGTACGCTGACACTAACCCGCGCCCTCACACGTACGCTCCCCCTAGAGCGTTGTCGTACCCTCACCTGGACCCTAAACCGTCCCCGTCCCCTAACCCTAACCCTAGCCCGAACCCTAACCCTAACCCTTCCCCGAAGCCTGACCCTCAGCCGTCCCCTAATCCTAACCCGTACGCTGACACTAACCCGCGCCCTCACACGTACGCTCCCCCTAGAGCGTTGTCGTACCCTCACCTGGACCCTAAACCGTCCCCGTCCCCTAACCCTAACCCTAGCCCGAACCCTAACCCTAACCCTTCCCCGAAGCCTGACCCTCAGCCGTCCCCTAATCCTAACCCGTACGCTGACACTAACCCGCGCCCTCACACGTACGCTCCCCCTAGAGCGTTGTCGTACCCTCACCTGGACCCTAAACCGTCCCCGTCCCCTAACCCTAACCCTAGCCCGAACCCTAAACCTAACCCTTCCCCGAAGCCTGACCCTCAGCCGTCCCCTAATCCTAACCCGTACGCTGACACTAACCCGCGCCCTCACACGTACGCTCCCCCTAGAGCGTTGTCGTACCCTCACCTGGACCCTAAACCGTCCCCGTCCCCTAACCCTAACCCTAGCCCGAAGCCTGACCCTCAGCCGTCCCCTAATCCTAACCCGTACGCTGACACTAACCCGCGCCCTCACACGTACGCTCCCCCTAGAGCGTTGTCGTACCCTCACCTGGACCCTGAACCGTCCCCGTCCCCTACCCTAACCCTAGCCCGAACCCTAACCCTAACCCTTCCCCGAAGCCTGACCCTCAGCCGTCCCCTAATCCTAACCCGTACGCTGACACTAACCCGCGCCCTCACACGTACGCTCCCCCTAGAGCGTTGTCGTACCCTCACCTGGACCCTAAACCGTCCCCGTCCCCTAACCCTAACCCTAGCCCGAACCCTAACCCTAACCCATCCCCGAAGCCTGACCCTCAGCCGTCCCCTAATCCTAACCCGTACGCTGACACTAACCCGCGCCCTCACACGTACGCTCCCCCTAGAGCGTTGTCGTACGCTCACCTGGACCCTAAACCATCCCCGTCCCCTAACCCTAACCGTAGCCCGAACCCTAACCCTAACCCTTCCCCGAAGCCTGACCCTCAGCCGTCCCCTAATCCTAACCCGTACGCTGACACTAACCCGCGCCCTCACACGTACGCTCCCCCTAGAGCGTTGTCGTACCCTCACCTGGACCCTAAACCGTCCCCGTCCCCTAACCCTAACCCTAGCCCGAACCCTAACCCTAACCCTTCCCCGAAGCCTGACCCTCAGCCGTCCCCTAATCCTAACCCGTAGGCTGACACTAACCCGCGCCCTCACACGTACGCTCCCCCTAGAGCGTTGTCGTACCCTCACCTGGACCCTAAACCGTCCCCGTCCCCTAACCCTAACCCTAGCCCGAACCCTAACCCTAACCCTTCCCCGAAGCCTGACCCTCAGCCGTCCCCTAATCCTAACCCGTACGCTGACACTAACCCGCGCCCTCACACGTACGCTCCCCCTAGAGCGTTGTCGTACCCTCACCTGGACCCTAAACCGTCCCCGTCCCCTAACCCTAACCCTAGCCCGAACCCTAACCCTAACCCTTCCCCGAAGCCTGACCCTCAGCCGTCCCCTAATCCTAACCCGTACGCTGACACTAACCCGCGCCCTCACACGTACGCTCCCCCTAGAGCGTTGTCGTACCCTCACCTGGACCCTGAACCGTCCCCGTCCCCTAACCCTAACCCTAGCCCGAACCCTAACCCTAACCCTTCCCCGAAGCCTGACCCTCAGCCGTCCCCTAATCCTAACCCGTACGCTGACACTAACCCGCGCCCTCACACGTACGCTCCCCCTAGAGCGTTGTCGTACCCTCACCTGGACCCTAAACCGTCCCCGTCCCCTAACCCTAACCCTAGCCCGAACCCTAACCCTAACCCTTCCCCGAAGCCTGACCCTCAGCCGTCCCCTAATCCTAACCCGTACGCTGACACTAACCCGCGCCCTCACACGTACGCTCCCCCTAGAGCGTTGTCGTACCCTCACCTGGACCCTAAACCGTCCCCGTCCCCTAACCCTAACCCTAGCCCGAACCCTAACCCTTCCCCGAAGCCTGACCCTCAGCCGTCCCCTAATCCTAACCCGTACGCTGACACTAACCCGCGCCCTCACACGTACGCTCCCCCTAGAGCGTTGTCGTACCCTCACCTGGACCCTAAACCGTCCCCGTCCCCTAACCCTAACCCTAGCCCGAACCCTAACCCTAACCCTTCCCCGAAGCCTGACCCTCAGCCGTCCCCTAATCCTAACCCGTACGCTGACACTAACCCGCGCCCTCACACGTACGCTCCCCCTAGAGCGTTGTCGTACCCTCATCTGGACCCTAAACCGTCCCCGTCCCCTAACCCTAACCCTAGCCCGAACCCTAACCCTAACCCTTCCCCGAAGCCTGACCCTTAGCCGTCCCCTAATCCTAAACCGTACGCTGACACTAACCCGCGCCCTCACACGTACGCTCCCCCTAGAGCGTTGTCGTACCCTCACCTGGACCCTAAACCGTCCCCGTCCCCTAACCCTAACCCTAGCCCGAAGCCTAACCCTAACACTTCCCCGAAGCCTGACCCTCAGCCGTCCCCTAATCCTAACCCGTACGCTGACACTAACCCGCGCCCTCACACGTACGCTCCCCCTAGAGCGTTGTCGTACCCTCACCTGGACCCTAAACCGTCCCCGTCCCCTAACCCTAACCCTAGCCCGAACCCTAACCCTTCCCCGAAGCCTGACCCTCAGCCGTCCCCTAATCCTAACCCGTACGCTGACACTAACCCGCGCCCTCACACGTCCGCTCCCCCTAGAGCGTTGTCGTACCCTCACCTGGACCCTAAACCGTCCCCGTCCCCTAACCCTAACCCTAGCCCGAACCCTAACCCTAACCCTTCCCCGAAGCCTGACCCTCAGCCGGCCCCTAATCCTAACCCGTACGTTGACACTAACCCGCGCCCTCACACGTACGCTCCCCCTAGAGCTTTGTCGTACCCTCACCTGGACCCTAAACCGTCCCCGTCCCCTAACCCTAACCCTAGCCCGAACCCTAACCCTAACCCTTCCCCGAAGCCTGACCCTCAGCCGTCCCCTAATCCTAACCCGTACGCTGACACTAACCCGCGCCCTCACACGTACGCTCCCCCTAGAGCGTTGTCGTACCCTCACCTGGACCCTAAACCGTCCCCGTCCCCTAACCCTAACCCTAGCCCGAAGCCTAACCCTAACCCTTCCCCGAAGCCTGACCCTCAGCCGTCCCCTAATCCTAACCCGTACGCTGACACTAACTCGCGCCCTCACACGTACGCTCCCCCTAGAGCGTTGTCGTACCCTCACCTGGACCCTAAACCGTCCCCGTCCCCTAACCCTAACCCTAGCCCGAACCCTAACCCTAACCCTTCCCCGAAGCCTGACCCTCAGCCGTCCCTTAATCCTAACCCGTACGCTGACACTAACCCGCGCCCTCACACGTACGCTCCCCCTAGAGCGTTGTCGTACCCTCACCTGGACCCTAAACCGTCCCCGTCCCCTAACCCTAACCCTAGCCCGAAGCCTAACCCTAACCCTTCCCCGAAGCCTGACCCTCAGCCGTCCCCTAATCCTAACCCGTACGCTGACACTAACCCGCGCCCTCACACGTACGCTCCCCCTAGAGCGTTGTCGTACCATCACCTGGACCCTAAACCGTCCCCGTCCCCTAACCCTAACCCTAGCCCGAACCCTAACCCTAACCCTTCCCCGAAGCCTGACCCTCAGCCGTCCCCTAATCCTAACCCGTACGCTGACACTAACCCGCGCCCTCACACGTACGCTCCCCCTAGAGCGTTGTCGTACCCTCACCTGGACCCTAAACCGTCCCCGTCCCCTAACCCTAACCCTAGCCC
Source organism: Globicephala melas (assembly GCF_963455315.2). NCBI lineage: Eukaryota > Metazoa > Chordata > Mammalia > Artiodactyla > Delphinidae > Globicephala > Globicephala melas. The sequence goes on along the minus strand of NW_027207508.1, from coordinate 176,715 downwards.
GAACCCTAACCCTAACCCTTCCCCGAAGCCTGACCCTCAGCCGTCCCCTAATCCTAACCCGTACGCTGACACTAACCCGCGCCCTCACACGTACGCTCCCCCTAGAGCGTTGTCGTACCCTCACCTGGACCCTAAACCGTCCCCGTCCCCTAACCCTAACCCTAGCCCGAACCCTAACCCTTCCCCGAAGCCTGACCCTCAGCCGTCCCCTAATCCTAACCCGTACGCTGACACTAACCCGCGCCCTCACACGTACGCTCCCCCTAGAGCGTTGTCGTACCCTCACCTGGACCCTAAACCATCCCCGTCCCCTAACCCTAACCCTAGCCCGAACCCTAACCCTAACCCTTCCCCGAAGCCTGACCCTCAGCCGTCCCCTAATCCTAACCCGTACGCTGACACTAACCCGCGCCCTCACACGTACGCTCCCCCTAGAGCGTTGTCGTACCCTCACCTGGACCCTAAACCGTCCCCGTCCCCTAACCCTAACCCTAGCCCGAACCCTAACCCTAACCCTTCCCCGAAGCCTGACCCTCAGCCGTCCCCTAATCCTAACCCGTACGCTGACACTAACCCGCGCCCTCACACGTACGCTCCCCCTAGAGCGTTGTCGTACCCTCACCTGGACCCTAAACCGTCCCCGTCCCCTAACCCTAACCCTAGCCCGAACCCTAACCCTAACCCTTCCCCGAAGCCTGACCCTCAGCCGTCCCCTAATCCTAACCCGTACGCTGACACTAACCCGCGCCCTCACACGTACGCTCCCCCTAGAGCGTTGTCGTACCCTCACCTGGACCCTGAACCGTCCCCGTCCCCTAACCCTAACCCTAGCCCGAACCCTAACCCTAACCCTTCCCCGAAGCCTGACCCTCAGCCGTCCCCTAATCCTAACCCGTACGCTGACACTAACCTGCGCCCTCACACGTACGCTCCCCCTAGAGCGTTGTCGAACCCTCACCTGGACCCTAAACCGTCCCCGTCCCCTAACCCTAACCCTAGCCCGAACCCTAACCCTAACACTTCCCCGAAGCCTGACCCTCAGCCGTCCCCTAATCCTAACCCGTACGCTGACACTAACCCGCGCCCTCACACGTACGCTCCCCCTAGAGCGTTGTCGTACCCTCACCTGGACCCTAAACCATCCCCGTCCCCTAACCCTAACCCTAGCCCGAACCCTAACCCTAACCCTTCCCCGAAGCCTGACCCTCAGCCGTCCCCTAATCCTAACCCGTACGCTGACACTAACCCGCGCCCTCACACGTACGCTCCCCCTAGAGCGTTGTCGTACCCTCACCTGGACCCTAAACCGTCCCCGTCCCCTAACCCTAACCCTAGCCCGAACCCTAACCCTAACCCTTCCCCGAAGCCTGACCCTCACCCGTCCCCTAATCCTAACCCGTACGCTGACACTAACCCGCGCCCTCACACGTACGCTCCCCCTAGAGCGTTGTCGTACCCTCACCTGGACCCTGAACCGTCCCCGTCCCCTAACCCTAACCCTAGCCCGAACCCTAACCCTAACCCTTCCCCGAAGCCTGACCCTCAGCCGTCCCCTAATCCTAACCCGTACGCTGACACTAACCCGCGCCCTCACACGTACGCTCCCCCTAGAGCGTTGTCGTACCCTCACCTGGACCCTAAACCGTCCCCGTCCCCTAACCCTAACCCTAGCCCGAACCCTAACCCTAACCCTTCCCCGAAGCCTGACCCTCAGCCGTCCCCTAATCCTAACCCGTACGCTGACACTAACCCATGCCCTCACACGTACGCTCCCCCTAGAGCGTTGTCGTACCCTCACCTGGACCCTAAACCGTCCCCGTCCCCTAACCCTAACCCTAGCCCGAACCCTAACCCTTCCCCGAAGCCTGACCCTCAGCCGTCCCCTAATCCTAACCCGTACGCTGACACTAACCCGCGCCCTCACACGTATGCTCCCCCTAGAGCGTTGTCGTACCCTCACCTGGACCCTAAACCGTCCCCGTCCCCTAACCCTAACCCTAGCCCGAACCCTAACCCTAACCCTTCCCCGAAGCCTGACCCTCAGCCGTCCCCTAATCCTAACCGGTACGCTGACACTAACCCGCGCCCTCACACGTACGCTCCCCCTAGAGCGTTGTCGTACCCTCACCTGGACCCTAAACCGTCCCCGTCCCCTAACCCTAACCCTAGCCCGAAGCCTAACCCTAACCCTTCCCCGAAGCCTGACCCTCAGCCGTCCCCTAATCCTAACCCGTACGCTGACACTAACCCGCGCCCTCACACGTACGCTCCCCCTAGAGCGTTGTCGTACCCTCACCTGGACCCTAAACCGTCCCCGTCCCCTAACCCTAACCCTAGCCCGAACCCTAACCCTTCCCCGAAGCCTGACCCTCAGCCGTCCCCTAATCCTAACCCGTACGCTGACACTAACCCGCGCCCTCACACGTACGCTCCCCCTAGAGCGTTGTCGTACCCTCACCTGGACCCTAAACCGTCCCCGTCCCCTAACCCTAACCCTAGCCCGAACCCTAACCCTAACCCTTCCCCGAAGCCTGACCCTCAGCCGTCCCCTAATCCTAACCCGTACGCTGACACTAACCCGCGCCCTCACACGTACGCTCCCCCTAGAGCGTTGTCGTACCCTCACCTGGACCCTAAACCGTCCCCGTCCCCTAACCCTAACCCTAGCCCGAACCCTAACCCTAACCCTTCCCCGAAGCCTGACCCTCAGCCGTCCCCTAATCCTAACCCGTACGCTGACACTAACCCGCGCCCTCACACGTACGCTCCCCCTAGAGCGTTGTCGTACCCTCACCTGGACCCTAAACCGTCCCCGTCCCCTAACCCTAACCCTAGCCCGAACCCTAAACCTAACCCTTCCCCGAAGCCTGACCCTCAGCCGTCCCCTAATCCTAACCCGTACGCTGACACTAACCCGCGCCCTCACACGTACGCTCCCCCTAGAGCGTTGTCGTACCCTCACCTGGACCCTAAACCGTCCCCGTCCCCTAACCCTAACCCTAGCCCGAAGCCTGACCCTCAGCCGTCCCCTAATCCTAACCCGTACGCTGACACTAACCCGCGCCCTCACACGTACGCTCCCCCTAGAGCGTTGTCGTACCCTCACCTGGACCCTGAACCGTCCCCGTCCCCTACCCTAACCCTAGCCCGAACCCTAACCCTAACCCTTCCCCGAAGCCTGACCCTCAGCCGTCCCCTAATCCTAACCCGTACGCTGACACTAACCCGCGCCCTCACACGTACGCTCCCCCTAGAGCGTTGTCGTACCCTCACCTGGACCCTAAACCGTCCCCGTCCCCTAACCCTAACCCTAGCCCGAACCCTAACCCTAACCCATCCCCGAAGCCTGACCCTCAGCCGTCCCCTAATCCTAACCCGTACGCTGACACTAACCCGCGCCCTCACACGTACGCTCCCCCTAGAGCGTTGTCGTACCCTCACCTGGACCCTAAACCATCCCCGTCCCCTAACCCTAACCGTAGCCCGAACCCTAACCCTAACCCTTCCCCGAAGCCTGACCCTCAGCCGTCCCCTAATCCTAACCCGTACGCTGACACTAACCCGCGCCCTCACACGTACGCTCCCCCTAGAGCGTTGTCGTACCCTCACCTGGACCCTAAACCGTCCCCGTCCCCTAACCCTAACCCTAGCCCGAACCCTAACCCTAACCCTTCCCCGAAGCCTGACCCTCAGCCGTCCCCTAATCCTAACCCGTAGGCTGACACTAACCCGCGCCCTCACACGTACGCTCCCCCTAGAGCGTTGTCGTACCCTCACCTGGACCCTAAACCGTCCCCGTCCCCTAACCCTAACCCTAGCCCGAACCCTAACCCTAACCCTTCCCCGAAGCCTGACCCTCAGCCGTCCCCTAATCCTAACCCGTACGCTGACACTAACCCGCGCCCTCACACGTACGCTCCCCCTAGAGCGTTGTCGTACCCTCACCTGGACCCTAAACCGTCCCCGTCCCCTAACCCTAACCCTAGCCCGAACCCTAACCCTAACCCTTCCCCGAAGCCTGACCCTCAGCCGTCCCCTAATCCTAACCCGTACGCTGACACTAACCCGCGCCCTCACACGTACGCTCCCCCTAGAGCGTTGTCGTACCCTCACCTGGACCCTGAACCGTCCCCGTCCCCTAACCCTAACCCTAGCCCGAACCCTAACCCTAACCCTTCCCCGAAGCCTGACCCTCAGCCGTCCCCTAATCCTAACCCGTACGCTGACACTAACCCGCGCCCTCACACGTACGCTCCCCCTAGAGCGTTGTCGTACCCTCACCTGGACCCTAAACCGTCCCCGTCCCCTAACCCTAACCCTAGCCCGAACCCTAACCCTAACCCTTCCCCGAAGCCTGACCCTCAGCCGTCCCCTAATCCTAACCCGTACGCTGACACTAACCCGCGCCCTCACACGTACGCTCCCCCTAGAGCGTTGTCGTACCCTCACCTGGACCCTAAACCGTCCCCGTCCCCTAACCCTAACCCTAGCCCGAACCCTAACCCTTCCCCGAAGCCTGACCCTCAGCCGTCCCCTAATCCTAACCCGTACGCTGACACTAACCCGCGCCCTCACACGTACGCTCCCCCTAGAGCGTTGTCGTACCCTCACCTGGACCCTAAACCGTCCCCGTCCCCTAACCCTAACCCTAGCCCGAACCCTAACCCTAACCCTTCCCCGAAGCCTGACCCTCAGCCGTCCCCTAATCCTAACCCGTACGCTGACACTAACCCGCGCCCTCACACGTACGCTCCCCCTAGAGCGTTGTCGTACCCTCATCTGGACCCTAAACCGTCCCCGTCCCCTAACCCTAACCCTAGCCCGAACCCTAACCCTAACCCTTCCCCGAAGCCTGACCCTTAGCCGTCCCCTAATCCTAAACCGTACGCTGACACTAACCCGCGCCCTCACACGTACGCTCCCCCTAGAGCGTTGTCGTACCCTCACCTGGACCCTAAACCGTCCCCGTCCCCTAACCCTAACCCTAGCCCGAAGCCTAACCCTAACACTTCCCCGAAGCCTGACCCTCAGCCGTCCCCTAATCCTAACCCGTACGCTGACACTAACCCGCGCCCTCACACGTACGCTCCCCCTAGAGCGTTGTCGTACCCTCACCTGGACCCTAAACCGTCCCCGTCCCCTAACCCTAACCCTAGCCCAAACCCTAACCCTTCCCCGAAGCCTGACCCTCAGCCGTCCCCTAATCCTAACCCGTACGCTGACACTAACCCGCGCCCTCACACGTCCGCTCCCCCTAGAGCGTTGTCGTACCCTCACCTGGACCCTAAACCGTCCCCGTCCCCTAACCCTAACCCTAGCCCGAACCCTAACCCTAACCCTTCCCCGAAGCCTGACCCTCAGCCGGCCCCTAATCCTAACCCGTACGTTGACACTAACCCGCGCCCTCACACGTACGCTCCCCCTAGAGCGTTGTCGTACCCTCACCTGGACCCTAAACCGTCCCCGTCCCCTAACCCTAACCCTAGCCCGAACCCTAACCCTAACCCTTCCCCGAAGCCTGACCCTCAGCCGTCCCCTAATCCTAACCCGTACGCTGACACTAACCCGCGCCCTCACACGTACGCTCCCCCTAGAGCGTTGTCGTACCCTCACCTGGACCCTAAACCGTCCCCGTCCCCTAACCCTAACCCTAGCCCGAAGCCTAACCCTAACCCTTCCCCGAAGCCTGACCCTCAGCCGTCCCCTAATCCTAACCCGTACGCTGACACTAACTCGCGCCCTCACACGTACGCTCCCCCTAGAGCGTTGTCGTACCCTCACCTGGACCCTAAACCGTCCCCGTCCCCTAACCCTAACCCTAGCCCGAACCCTAACCCTAACCCTTCCCCGAAGCCTGACCCTCAGCCGTCCCTTAATCCTAACCCGTACGCTGACACTAACCCGCGCCCTCACACGTACGCTCCCCCTAGAGCGTTGTCGTACCCTCACCTGGACCCTAAACCGTCCCCGTCCCCTAACCCTAACCCTAGCCCGAAGCCTAACCCTAACCCTTCCCCGAAGCCTGACCCTCAGCCGTCCCCTAATCCTAACCCGTACGCTGACACTAACCCGCGCCCTCACACGTACGCTCCCCCTAGAGCGTTGTCGTACCATCACCTGGACCCTAAACCGTCCCCGTCCCCTAACCCTAACCCTAGCCCGAACCCTAACCCTAACCCTTCCCCGAAGCCTGACCCTCAGCCGTCCCCTAATCCTAACCCGTACGCTGACACTAACCCGCGCCCTCACACGTACGCTCCCCCTAGAGCGTTGTCGTACCCTCACCTGGACCCTAAACCGTCCCCGTCCCCTAACCCTAACCCTAGCCCGAACCCTAACCCTAACCCTTCCCCGAAGCCTGACCCTCAGCCGTCCCCTAATCCTAACCCGTACGCTGACACTAACCCGCGCCCTCACACGTACGCTCCCCCTAGAGCGTTGTCGTACCCTCACCTGGACCCTAAACCGTCCCCGTCCCCTAACCCTAACCCTAGCCCGAACCCTAACCCTTCCCCGAAGCCTGACCCTCAGCCGTCCCCTAATCCTAACCCGTACGCTGACACTAACCCGCGCCCTCACACGTACGCTCCCCCTAGAGCGTTGTCGTACCCTCACCTGGACCCTAAACCATCCCCGTCCCCTAACCCTAACCCTAGCCCGAACCCTAACCCTAACCCTTCCCCGAAGCCTGACCCTCAGCCGTCCCCTAATCCTAACCCGTACGCTGACACTAACCCGCGCCCTCACACGTACGCTCCCCCTAGAGCGTTGTCGTACCCTCACCTGGACCCTAAACCGTCCCCGTCCCCTAACCCTAACCCTAGCCCGAACCCTAACCCTAACCCTTCCCCGAAGCCTGACCCTCAGCCGTCCCCTAATCCTAACCCGTACGCTGACACTAACCCGCGCCCTCACACGTACGCTCCCCCTAGAGCGTTGTCGTACCCTCACCTGGACCCTAAACCGTCCCCGTCCCCTAACCCTAACCCTAGCCCGAACCCTAACCCTAACCCTTCCCCGAAGCCTGACCCTCAGCCGTCCCCTAATCCTAACCCGTACGCTGACACTAACCCGCGCCCTCACACGTACGCTCCCCCTAGAGCGTTGTCGTACCCTCACCTGGACCCTGAACCGTCCCTGTCCCCTAACCCTAACCCTAGCCCGAACCCTAACCCTAACCCTTCCCCGAAGCCTGACCCTCAGCCGTCCCCTAATCCTAACCCGTACGCTGACACTAACCTGCGCCCTCACACGTACGCTCCCCCTAGAGCGTTGTCGAACCCTCACCTGGACCCTAAACCGTCCCCGTCCCCTAACCCTAACCCTAGCCCGAACCCTAACCCTAACACTTCCCCGAAGCCTGACCCTCAGCCGTCCCCTAATCCTAACCCGTACGCTGACACTAACCCGCGCCCTCACACGTACGCTCCCCCTAGAGCGTTGTCGTACCCTCACCTGGACCCTAAACCGTCCCCGTCCCCTAACCCTAACCCTAGCCCGAACCCTAACCCTAACCCTTCCCCGAAGCCTGACCCTCAGCCGTCCCCTAATCCTAACCCGTACGCTGACACTAACCCGCGCCCTCACACGTACGCTCCCCCTAGAGCGTTGTCGTACCCTCACCTGGACCCTAAACCGTCCCCGTCCCCTAACCCTAACCTTAGCCCGAACCCTAACCCTAACCCTTCCCCGAAGCCTGACCCTCAGCCGTCCCCTAATCCTCACCCGTACGCTGACACTAACCCGCGCCCTCACACGTACGCTCCCCCTAGAGCGTTGTCGTACCCTCACCTGGACCCTAAACCGTCCCCGTCCCCTAACCCTAACCCTAGCCCGAACCCTAACCCTAACCCTTCCCCGAAGCCTGACCCTCAGCCGTCCCCTAATCCTAACCCGTACGCTGACACTAACCCGCGCCCTCACACGTACGCTCCCCCTAGAGCGTTGTCGTACCCTCACCTGGACCCTAAACCGTCCCCGTCCCCTAAACCTAACCCTAGCCCGAACCCTAACCCTAACCCTTCCCCGAAGCCTGACCCTCAGCCGTCCCCTAATCCTAACCCGTACGCTGACACTAACCCGCGCCCTCACACGTACGCTCCCCCTAGAGCGTTGTCGTACCCTCACCTGGACCCTAAACCGTCCCCGTCCCCTAACCCTAACCCTAGCCCGAACCCTAACCCTAACCCTTCCCCGAAGCCTGACCCTCAGCCGTCCCCTAATCCTAACCCGTACGCTGACACTAACCCGCGCCCTCACACGTACGCTCCCCCTAGAGCGTTGTCGTACCCTCACCTGGACCCTAAACCGTCCCCGTCCCCTAAACCTAACCCTAGCCCGAACCCTAACCCTAACCCTTCCCCGAAGCCTGACCCTCAGCCGTCCCCTAATCCTAACCCGTACGCTGACACTAACCCGCGCCCTCACACGTACGCTCCCCCTAGAGCGTTGTCGTACCCTCACCTGGACCCTAAACCGTCCCCGTCCCCTAACACTAACCCTAGCCCGAACCCTAACCCTAACCCTTCCCCGAAGCCTGACCCTCAGCCGTCCCCTAATCCTAACCCGTACGCTGACACTAACCCGCGCCCTCACACGTACGCTCCCCCTAGAGCGTTGTCGTACCCTCACCTGGACCCTAAACCGTCCCCGTCCCCTAACCCTAACCCTAGCCCGAACCCTAACCCTAACCCTTCCCCGAAGCCTGACCCTCAGCCGTCCCCTAATCCTAACCCGTACGCTGACACTAACCCGCGCCCTCACACGTACGCTCCCCCTAGAGCGTTGTCGTACCCTCACCTGGACCCTAAACCGTCCCCGTCCCCTAACCCTAACCTTAGCCCGAACCCTAACCCTAACCCTTCCCCGAAGCCTGACCCTCAGCCGTCCCCTAATCCTCACCCGTACGCTGACACTAACCCGCGCCCTCACACGTACGCTCCCCCTAGAGCGTTGTCGTACCCTCACCTGGACCCTAAACCGTCCCCGTCCCCTAACCCTAACCCTAGCCCGAACCCTAACCCTAACCCTTCCCCGAAGCCTGACCCTCAGCCGTCCCCTAATCCTAACCCGTACGCTGACACTAACCCGCGCCCTCACACGTACGCTCCCCCTAGAGCGTTGTCGTACCCTCACCTGGACCCTAAACCGTCCCCGTCCCCTAAACCTAACCCTAGCCCGAACCCTAACCCTAACCCTTCCCCGAAGCCTGACCCTCAGCCGTCCCCTAATCCTAACCCGTACGCTGACACTAACCCGCGCCCTCACACGTACGCTCCCCCTAGAGCGTTGTCGTACCCTCACCTGGACCCTAAACCGTCCCCGTCCCCTAACCCTAACCCTAGCCCGAACCCTAACCCTAACCCTTCCCCGAAGCCTGACCCTCAGCCGTCCCCTAATCCTAACCCGTACGCTGACACTAACCCGCGCCCTCACACGTACGCTCCCCCTAGAGCGTTGTCGTACCCTCACCTGGACCCTAAACCGTCCCCGTCCCCTAAACCTAACCCTAGCCCGAACCCTAACCCTAACCCTTCCCCGAAGCCTGACCCTCAGCCGTCCCCTAATCCTAACCCGTACGCTGACACTAACCCACGCCCTCACACGTACGCTCCCCCTAGAGCGTTGTCGTACCCTCACCTGGACCCTAAACCGTCCCCGTCCCCTAACACTAACCCTAGCCCGAACCCTAACCCTAACCCTTCCCCGAAGCCTGACCCTCAGCCGTCCCATAATCCTAACCCGTACGCTGACACTAACCCGCGCCCTCACACGTACGCTCCCCCTAGAGCGTTGTCGTACCCTCACCTGGACCCTAAACCGTCCCCGTCCCCTAACCCTAACCCTAGCCCGAACCCTAACCCTAACCCTTCCCCGAAGCCTGACCCTCAGCCGTCCCCTAATCCTAACCCGTACGCTGACACTAACCCGCGCCCTCACACGTACGCTCCCCCTAGAGCGTTGTCGTACCCTCACCTGGGCCCTAAACCGTCCCCGTCCCCTAACCCTAACCCTAGCCCGAACCCTAACCCTAACCCTTCCCCGAAGCCTGACCCTCATCCGTCCCCTAATCCTAACCCGTGCGCTGACACTAAACCGCGCCCTCACACGTACGCTCCCCCTAGAGCGTTGTCGTACCCTCACCTGGACCCTAAACCGTCCCCGTCCCCTAACCCTAACCCTAGCCCGAACCCTAACCCTAACCCTTCCCCGAAGCCTGACCCTCAGCCGTCCCCTAATCCTAACCCGTACGCTGACACTAACCCGCGCCCTCACACGTACGCTCCGCCTAGAGCGTTGTCATACCCTCATCTGGACCCTAAACCGTCCCCGTCCCCTAACCCTAACCCTAGCCCGAACCCTAACCCTAACCCTTCCCCGAAGCCTGACCCTCAGCCGTCCCCTAATCCTAACCCGTACGCTGACACTAACCCGCGCCCTCACACGTACGCTCCCCCTAGAGCGTTGTCGTACCCTCACCTGGACCCTAAACCGTCCCCGTCCCCTAACCCTAACCCTAGCCCGAACCCTAACCCTAACCCTTCCCCGAAGCCTGACCCTCAGCCGTCCCCTAATCCTAACCCGTACGCTGACACTAACCCGCGCCCTCACACGTACGCTCCCCCTAGAGCGTTGTCGTACCCTCACCTGGACCCTAAACCGTCCCCGTCCCCTAACCCTAACCCTAGCCCGAACCCTAACCCTAACCCTTCCCCGAAGCCTGACCCTCAGCCGTCCCCTAATCCTAACCCGTACGCTGACACTAACCCGCGCCCTCACACGTACGCTCCCCCTAGAGCGTTGTCGTACCCTCACCTGGACCCTGAACCGTCCCCGTCCCCTAACCCTAACCCTAGCCCGAACCCTAACCCTAACCCTTCCCCGAAGCCTGACCCTCAGCCGTCCCCTAATCCTAACCCGTCAGCTGACACTAACCCACGCCCTCACACGTACGCTCCCCCTAGAGCGTTGTCGTACCCTCACCTGGACCCTAAACCGTCCCCGTCCCCTAACCCTAACCCTAGCCCGAACCCTAACCCTAACCCTTCCCCGAAGCCTGACCCTCAGCCGTCCCCTAATCCTAACCCGTACGCTGACACTAACCCGCGCCCTCACACGTACGCTCCCCCTAGAGCGTTGTCGTACCCTCACCTGGACCCTAAACCGTCCCCGTCCCCTAACCCTAACCCTAGCCCGAACCCTAACCCTAACCCTTCCCCGAAGCCTGACCCTCAGCCGTCCCCTAATCCTAACCCGTACGCTGACACTAACCCGCGCCCTCACACGTACGCTCCCCCTAGAGCGTTGTCGTACTCTCACCTGGACCCTAAACCGTCCCCGTCCCCTAACCCTAACCCTAGCCCGAAGCCTAACCCTAACCCTTCAACGAAGCCTGACCCTCAGCCGTCCCCTAATCCTAACCCGTACGCTGACACTAACCCGCGCCCTCACACGTACGCTCCCCCTAGAGCGTTGTCGTACCCTCACCTGGACCCTAAACCGTCCCCGTCCCCTAACCCTAACCCTAGCCCGAAGCCTAACCCTAACCCTTCCCCGAAGCCTGACCCTCAGCCGTCCCCTAATCCTAACCCGTACGCTGACACTAACCCGCGCCCTCACACGTACGCTCCCCCTAGAGCGTTGTCGTACCCTCACCTGGACCCTAAACCGTCCCCGTCCCCTAACCCTAACCCTAGCCCGAACCCTAACCCTAACCCTTCCCCGAAGCCTGACCCTCAGCCGTCCCCTAATCCTAACCCGTACGCTGACACTAACCCGCGCCCTCACACGTACGCTCTCCCTAGAGCGTTGTCGTACCCTCACCTGGACCCTAAACCGTCCCCGTCCCCTAACCCTAACCCTAGCCCGAAACCTAACCCTAACCCTAACCCTTCCCCGAAGCCTGACCCTCAGCCGTCCCCTAATCCTAACCCGTACGCTGACACTAAACCGCGCCCTCACACCTACGCTCCCCCTAGAGCGTTGTCGTACCCTCACCTGGACCCTAAACCGTCCCCGTCCCCTAACCCTAACCCTAGCCCGAACCCTAACCCTAACCCTTCCCCGAAGCCTGACCCTCAGCCGTCCCCTAATCCTAACCCGTACGCTGACACTAACCCGCGCCCTCACACGTACGCTCTCCCTAGAGCGTTGTCGTACCCTCACCTGGACCCTAAACCGTCCCCGTCCCCTAACCCTAACCCTAGCCCGAAACCTAACCCTAACCCTAACCCTTCCCCGAAGCCTGACCCTCAGCCGTCCCCTAATCCTAACCCGTACGCTGACACTAAACCGCGCCCTCACACGTACGCTCCCCATAGAGCGTTGTCGTACCCTCACCTGGACCCTAAACCGTCCCCGTCCCCTAACCCTAACCCTAGCCCGAACCCTAACCCTAACCCTTCCCCGAAGCCTGACCCTCAGCCGTCCCCTAATCCTAACCCGTACGCTGACACTAACCCGCGCCCTCACACGTACGCTCCGCCTAGAGCGTTGTCATACCCTCATCTGGACCCTAAACCGTCCCCGTCCCCTAACCCTAACCCTAGCCCGAACCCTAACCCTAACCCTTCCCCGAAGCCTGACCCTCAGCCGTCCCCTAATCCTAACCCGTACGCTGACACTAACCCGCGCCCTCACACGTACGCTCCCCCTAGAGCGTTGTCGTACCCTCACCTGGACCCTAAACCGTCCCCGTCCCCTAACCCTAACCCTAGCCCGAACCCTAACCCTAACCCTTCCCCGAAGCCTGACCCTCAGCCGTCCCCTAATCCTAACCCGTACGCTGACACTAACCCGCGCCCTCACACGTACGCTCCCCCTAGAGCGTTGTCGTACCCTCACCTGGACCCTAAACCGTCCCCGTCCCCTAACCCTAACCCTAGCCCGAACCCTAACCCTAACCCTTCCCCGAAGCCTGACCCTCAGCCGTCCCCTAATCCTAACCCGTACGCTGACACTAACCCGCGCCCTCACACGTACGCTCCCCCTAGAGCGTTGTCGTACCCTCACCTGGACCCTGAACCGTCCCCGTCCCCTAACCCTAACCCTAGCCCGAACCCTAACCCTAACCCTTCCCCGAAGCCTGACCCTCAGCCGTCCCCTAATCCTAACCCGTACGCTGACACTAACCCGCGCCCTCACACGTACGCTCCCCCTAGAGCGTTGTCGTACCCTCACCTGGACCCTAAACCGTCCCCGTCCCCTAACCCTAACCCTAGCCCGAACCCTAACCCTAACCCTTCCCCGAAGCCTGACCCTCAGCCGTCCCCTAATCCTAACCCGTACGCTGACACTAACCCGCGCCCTCACACGTACGCTCCCCCTAGAGCGTTGTCGTACCCTCACCTGGACCCTAAACCGTCCCCGTCCCCTAACCCTAACCCTAGCCCGAAACCTAACCCTAACCCTAACCCTTCCCCGAAGCCTGACCCTCAGCCGTCCCCTAATCCTAACCCGTACGCTGACACTAAACCGCGCCCTCACACGTACGCTCCCCATAGAGCGTTGTCGTACCCTCACCTGGACCCTAAACCGTCCCCGTCCCCTAACCCTAACCCTAGCCCGAACCCTAACCCTAACCCTTCCCCGAAGCCTGACCCTCAGCCGTCCCCTAATCCTAACCCGTACGCTGACACTAACCCGCGCCCTCACACGTACGCTCCGCCTAGAGCGTTGTCATACCCTCATCTGGACCCTAAACCGTCCCCGTCCCCTAACCCTAACCCTAGCCCGAACCCTAACCCTAACCCTTCCCCGAAGCCTGACCCTCAGCCGTCCCCTAATCCTAACCCGTACGCTGACACTAACCCGCGCCCTCACACGTACGCTCCCCCTAGAGCGTTGTCGTACCCTCACCTGGACCCTAAACCGTCCCCGTCCCCTAACCCTAACCCTAGCCCGAACCCTAACCCTAACCCTTCCCCGAAGCCTGACCCTCAGCCGTCCCCTAATCCTAACCCGTACGCTGACACTAACCCGCGCCCTCACACGTACGCTCCCCCTAGAGCGTTGTCGTACCCTCACCTGGACCCTAAACCGTCCCCGTCCCCTAACCCTAACCCTAGCCCGAACCCTAACCCTAACCCTTCCCCGAAGCCTGACCCTCAGCCGTCCCCTAATCCTAACCCGTACGCTGACACTAACCCGCGCCCTCACACGTACGCTCCCCCTAGAGCGTTGTCGTACCCTCACCTGGACCCTGAACCGTCCCCGTCCCCTAACCCTAACCCTAGCCCGAACCCTAACCCTAACCCTTCCCCGAAGCCTGACCCTCAGCCGTCCCCTAATCCTAACCCGTACGCTGACACTAACCCGCGCCCTCACACGTACGCTCCCCCTAGAGCGTTGTCGTACCCTCACCTGGACCCTAAACCGTCCCCGTCCCCTAACCCTAACCCTAGCCCGAACCCTAACCCTAACCCTTCCCCGAAGCCTGACCCTCAGCCGTCCCCTAATCCTAACCCGTACGCTGACACTAACCCGCGCCCTCACACGTACGCTCCCCCTAGAGCGTTGTCGTACCCTCACCTGGACCCTAAACCGTCCCCGTCCCCTAACCCTAACCCTAGCCCGAAACCTAACCCTAACCCTAACCCTTCCCCGAAGCCTGACCCTCAGCCGTCCCCTAATCCTAACCCGTACGCTGACACTAAACCGCGCCCTCACACGTACGCTCCCCATAGAGCGTTGTCGTACCCTCACCTGGACCCTAAACCGTCCCCGTCCCCTAACCCTAACCCTAGCCCGAACCCTAACCCTAACCCTTCCCCGAAGCCTGACCCTCAGCCGTCCCCTAATCCTAACCCGTACGCTGACACTAACCCGCGCCCTCACACGTACGCTCCGCCTAGAGCGTTGTCATACCCTCATCTGGACCCTAAACCGTCCCCGTCCCCTAACCCTAACCCTAGCCCGAACCCTAACCCTAACCCTTCCCCGAAGCCTGACCCTCAGCCGTCCCCTAATCCTAACCCGTACGCTGACACTAACCCGCGCCCTCACACGTACGCTCCCCCTAGATCGTTGTCGTACCCTCACCTGGACCCTAAACCGTCCCCGTCCCCTAACCCTAACCCTAGCCCGAACCCTAACCCTAACCCTTCCCCGAAGCCTGACCCTCAGCCGTCCCCTAATCCTAACCCGTACGCTGACACTAACCCGCGCCCTCACACGTACGCTCCCCCTAGAGCGTTGTCGTACCCTCACCTGGACCCTAAACCGTCCCCGTCCCCTAACCCTAACCCTAGCCCGAACCCTAACCCTAACCCTTCCCCGAAGCCTGACCCTCAGCCGTCCCCTAATCCTAACCCGTACGCTGACACTAACCCGCGCCCTCACACGTACGCTCCCCCTAGAGCGTTGTCGTACCCTCACCTGGACCCTGAACCGTCCCCGTCCCCTAACCCTAACCCTAGCCCGAACCCTAACCCTAACCCTTCCCCGAAGCCTGACCCTCAGCCGTCCCCTAATCCTAACCCGTACGCTGACACTAACCCGCGCCCTCACACGTACGCTCCCCCTAGAGCGTTGTCGTACCCTCACCTGGACCCTAAACCGTCCCCGTCCCCTAACCCTAACCCTAGCCCGAACCCTAACCCTAACCCTTCCCCGAAGCCTGACCCTCAGCCGTCCCCTAATCCTAACCCGTACGCTGACACTAACCCGCGCCCTCACACGTACGCTCCCCCTAGAGCGTTGTCGTACCCTCACCTGGACCCTGAACCGTCCCCGTCCCCTAACCCTAACCCTAGCCCGAACCCTAACCCTAACCCTTCCCCGAAGCCTGACCCTCAGCCGTCCCCTAATCCTAACCCGTACGCTGACACTAACCCGCGCCCTCACACGTACGCTCCCCCTAGAGCGTTGTCGTACCCTCACCTGGACCCTAAACCGTCCCCGTCCCCTAACCCTAACCCTAGCCCGAACCCTAACCCTAACCCTTCCCCGAAGCCTGACCCTCTGCCGTCCCCTAATCCTAACCCTTACGCTGACACTAACCCGCGCCCTCACACGTACGCTCCCCCTAGAGCGTTGTCGTACCCTCACCTGGACCCTAAACCGTCCCCGTCCCCTAACCCTAACCCTAGCCCGAACCCTAACCCTAACCCTTCCCCGAAGCCTGACCCTCAGCCGTCCCCTAATCCTAACCCGTACGCTGACACTAACCCGCGCCCTCACACGTACGCTCCCCCTAGAGCGTTGTCGTACCCTCACCTGGACCCTAAACCGTCCCCGTCCCCTAACCCTAACCCTAGCCCGAACCCTAACCCTAACCCTTCCCCGAAGCCTGACCCTCAGCCGTCCCCTAATCCTAACCCGTACGCTGACACTAACCCGCGCCCTCACACGTACGCTCCCCCTAGAGCGTTGTCGTACCCTCACCTGGACCCTAAACCGTCCCCGTCCCCTAACCCTAACCCTAGCCCGAACCCTAACCCTAACCCTTCCCCGAAGCCTGACCCTCAGCCGTCCCCTAATCCTAACCCGTACGCTGACACTAACCCGCGCCCTCACACGTACGCTCCCCCTAGAGCGTTGTCGTACCCTCACCTGGACCCTGAACCGTCCCCGTCCCCTAACCCTAACCCTAGCCCGAACCCTAACCCTAACCCTTCCCCGAAGCCTGACCCTCAGCCGTCCCCTAATCCTAACCCGTACGCTGACACTAACCCGCGCCCTCACACGTACGCTCCCCCTAGAGCGTTGTCGTACCCTCACCTGGACCCTAAACCGTCCCCGTCCCCTAACCCTAACCCTAGCCCGAACCCTAACCCTAACCCTTCCCCGAAGCCTGACCCTCAGCCGTCCCCTAATCCTAACCCGTACGCTGACACTAACCCGCGCCCTCACACGTACGCTCCCCCTAGAGCGTTGTCGTACCCTCACCTGGACCCTAAACCGTCCCCGTCCCCTAACCCTAACCCTAGCCCGAACCCTAACCCTAACCCTTCCCCGAAGCCTGACCCTCAGCCGTCCCCTAATCCTAACCCGTACGCTGACACTAACCCGCGCCCTCACACGTACGCTCCCCCTAGAGCGTTGTCGTACCCTCACCTGGACCCTAAACCGTCCCCGTCCCCTAACCCTAACCCTAGCCCGAACCCTAACCCTAACCCTTCCCCGAAGCCTGACCCTCAGCCGTCCCCTAATCCTAACCCGTACGCTGACACTAACCCGCGCCCTCACACGTACGCTCCCCCTAGAGCGTTGTCGTACCCTCACCTGGACCCTAAACCGTCCCCGTCCCCTAACCCTAACCCTAGCCCGAACCCTAACCCTAACCCTTCCCCGAAGCCTGACCCTCAGCCGTCCCCTAATCCTAACCCGTACGCTGACACTAACCCGCGCCCTCACACGTACGCTCCCCCTAGAGCGTTGTCGTACCCTCACCTGGACCCTGAACCGTCCCCGTCCCCTAACCCTAACCCTAGCCCGAACCCTAACCCTAACCCTTCCCCGAAGCCTGACCCTCAGCCGTCCCCTAATCCTAACCCGTACGCTGACACTAACCCGCGCCCTCACACGTACGCTCCCCCTAGAGCGTTGTCGTACCCTCACCTGGACCCTAAACCGTCCCCGTCCCCTAACCCTAACCCTAGCCCGAACCCTAACCCTAACCCTTCCCCGAAGCCTGACCCTCAGCCGTCCCCTAATCCTAACCCGTACGCTGACACTAACCCGCGCCCTCACACGTACGCTCCCCCTAGAGCGTTGTCGTACCCTCACCTGGACCCTAAACCGTCCCCGTCCCCTAACCCTAACCCTAGCCCGAAGCCTAACCCTAACCCTTCAACGAAGCCTGACCCTCAGCCGTCCCCTAATCCTAACCCGTACGCTGACACTAACCCGCGCCCTCACACGTACGCTCCCCCTAGAGCGTTGTCGTACCCTCACCTGGACCCTAAACCGTCCCCGTCCCCTAACCCTAACCCTAGCCCGAAGCCTAACCCTAACCCTTCCCCGAAGCCTGACCCTCAGCCGTCCCCTAATCCTAACCCGTACGCTGACACTAACCCGCGCCCTCACACGTACGCTCCCCCTAGAGCGTTGTCGTACCCTCACCTGGACCCTAAACCGTCCCCGTCCCCTAACCCTAACCCTAGCCCGAACCCTAACCCTAACCCTTCCCCGAAGCCTGACCCTCTGCCGTCCCCTAATCCTAACCCTTACGCTGACACTAACCCGCGCCCTCACACGTACGCTCCCCCTAGAGCGTTGTCGTACCCTCACCTGGACCCTAAACCGTCCCCGTCCCCTAACCCTAACCC
Organism: Globicephala melas; assembly: GCF_963455315.2. NCBI lineage: Eukaryota > Metazoa > Chordata > Mammalia > Artiodactyla > Delphinidae > Globicephala > Globicephala melas. Next base: position 158,446 of record NW_027207508.1, on the reverse strand, counting down.
TAGCCCGAACCCTAACCCTAACCCTTCCCCGAAGCCTGACCCTCAGCCGTCCCCTAATCCTAACCCGTACGCTGACACTAACCCGCGCCCTCACACGTACGCTCCCTCTAGAGCGTTGTCGTACCCTCACCTGGACCCTAAACCGTCCCCGTCCCCTAACCCTAACCCTAGCCCGAACCCTAACCCTAACCCTTCCCCGAAGCCTGACCCTCAGCCGTCCCCTAATCCTAACCCGTACGCTGACACTAACACGCGCCCTCACACGTACGCTCCCCCTAGAACGTTGTCGTACCCTCACCTGGACCCTAAACCGTCCCCGTCCCCTAACCCTAACCCTAGCCCGAACCCTAACCCTAACCCTTCCCCGAAGCCTGACCCTCAGCCGTCCCCTAATCCTAACCCGTACGCTGACACTAACCCGCGCCCTCACACGTACGCTCCCCCTAGAGCGTTGTCGTACCCTCACCTGGACCCTAAACCGTCCCCGTCCCCTAACCCTAACCCTAGCCCGAACCCTAACCCTAACCCTTCCCCGAAGCCTGACCCTCAGCCGTCCCCTAATCCTAACCCGTACGCTGACACTAACCCGCGCCCTCACACGTACGCTCCCCCTAGAGCGTTGTCGTACCCTCACCTGGACCCTAAACCGTCCCCGTCCCCTAACCCTAACCCTAGCCCGAACCCTAACCCTAACCCTTCCCCGAAGCCTGACCCTCAGCCGTCCCCTAATCCTAACCCGTACGCTGACACTAACCCGCGCCCTCACACGTACGCTCCCCCTAGAGCGTTGTCGTACCCTCACCTGGACCCTGAACCGTCCCCGTCCCCTAACCCTAACCCTAGCCCGAACCCTAACCCTAACCCTTCCCCGAAGCCTGACCCTCAGCCGTCCCCTAATCCTAACCCGTACGCTGACACTAACCCGCGCCCTCACACGTACGCTCCCCCTAGAGCGTTGTCGTACCCTCACCTGGACCCTAAACCGTCCCCGTCCCCTAACCCTAACCCTAGCCCGAACCCTAACCCTAACCCTTCCCCGAAGCCTGACCCTCAGCCGTCCCCTAATCCTAACCCGTACGCTGACACTAACCCGCGCCCTCACACGTACGCTCCCCCTAGAGCGTTGTCGTACCCTCACCTGGACCCTAAACCGTCCCCGTCCCCTAACCCTAACCCTAGCCCGAAACCTAACCCTAACCCTAACCCTTCCCCGAAGCCTGACCCTCAGCCGTCCCCTAATCCTAACCCGTACGCTGACACTAAACCGCGCCCTCACACGTACGCTCCCCATAGAGCGTTGTCGTACCCTCACCTGGACCCTAAACCGTCCCCGTCCCCTAACCCTAACCCTAGCCCGAACCCTAACCCTAACCCTTCCCCGAAGCCTGACCCTCAGCCGTCCCCTAATCCTAACCCGTACGCTGACACTAACCCGCGCCCTCACACGTACGCTCCGCCTAGAGCGTTGTCATACCCTCATCTGGACCCTAAACCGTCCCCGTCCCCTAACCCTAACCCTAGCCCGAACCCTAACCCTAACCCTTCCCCGAAGCCTGACCCTCAGCCGTCCCCTAATCCTAACCCGTACGCTGACACTAACCCGCGCCCTCACACGTACGCTCCCCCTAGAGCGTTGTCGTACCCTCACCTGGACCCTAAACCGTCCCCGTCCCCTAACCCTAACCCTAGCCCGAACCCTAACCCTAACCCTTCCCCGAAGCCTGACCCTCAGCCGTCCCCTAATCCTAACCCGTACGCTGACACTAACCCGCGCCCTCACACGTACGCTCCCCCTAGAGCGTTGTCGTACCCTCACCTGGACCCTGAACCGTCCCCGTCCCCTAACCCTAACCCTAGCCCGAACCCTAACCCTAACCCTTCCCCGAAGCCTGACCCTCAGCCGTCCCCTAATCCTAACCCGTACGCTGACACTAACCCGCGCCCTCACACGTACGCTCCCCCTAGAGCGTTGTCGTACCCTCACCTGGACCCTGAACCGTCCCCGTCCCCTAACCCTAACCCTAGCCCGAACCCTAACCCTAACCCTTCCCCGAAGCCTGACCCTCAGCCGTCCCCTAATCCTAACCCGTACGCTGACACTAACCCGCGCCCTCACACGTACGCTCCCCCTAGAGCGTTGTCGTACCCTCACCTGGACCCTAAACCGTCCCCGTCCCCTAACCCTAACCCTAGCCCGAACCCTAACCCTAACCCTTCCCCGAAGCCTGACCCTCAGCCGTCCCCTAATCCTAACCCGTACGCTGACACTAACCCGCGCCCTCACACGTACGCTCCCCCTAGAGCGTTGTCGTACCCTCACCTGGACCCTAAACCGTCCCCGTCCCCTAACCCTAACCCTAGCCCGAAGCCTAACCCTAACCCTTCAACGAAGCCTGACCCTCAGCCGTCCCCTAATCCTAACCCGTACGCTGACACTAACCCGCGCCCTCACACGTACGCTCCCCCTAGAGCGTTGTCGTACCCTCACCTGGACCCTAAACCGTCCCCGTCCCCTAACCCTAACCCTAGCCCGAAGCCTAACCCTAACCCTTCCCCGAAGCCTGACCCTCAGCCGTCCCCTAATCCTAACCCGTACGCTGACACTAACCCGCGCCCTCACACGTACGCTCCCCCTAGAGCGTTGTCGTACCCTCACCTGGACCCTAAACCGTCCCCGTCCCCTAACCCTAACCCTAGCCCGAACCCTAACCCTAACCCTTCCCCGAAGCCTGACCCTCTGCCGTCCCCTAATCCTAACCCTTACGCTGACACTAACCCGCGCCCTCACACGTACGCTCCCCCTAGAGCGTTGTCGTACCCTCACCTGGACCCTAAACCGTCCCCGTCCCCTAACCCTAACCCTAGCCCGAACCCTAACCCTAACCCTTCCCCGAAGCCTGACCCTCAGCCGTCCCCTAATCCTAACCCGTACGCTGACACTAACCCGCGCCCTCACACGTACGCTCCCCCTAGAGCGTTGTCGTACCCTCACCTGGACCCTAAACCGTCCCCGTCCCCTAACCCTAACCCTAGCCCGAACCCTAACCCTAACCCTTCCCCGAAGCCTGACCCTCAGCCGTCCCCTAATCCTAACCCGTACGCTGACACTAACCCGCGCCCTCACACGTACGCTCCCCCTAGAGCGTTGTCGTACCCTCACCTGGACCCTAAACCGTCCCCGTCCCCTAACCCTAACCCTAGCCCGAAGCCTAACCCTAACCCTTCAACGAAGCCTGACCCTCAGCCGTCCCCTAATCCTAACCCGTACGCTGACACTAACCCGCGCCCTCACACGTACGCTCCCCCTAGAGCGTTGTCGTACCCTCACCTGGACCCTAAACCGTCCCCGTCCCCTAACCCTAACCCTAGCCCGAAGCCTAACCCTAACCCTTCCCCGAAGCCTGACCCTCAGCCGTCCCCTAATCCTAACCCGTACGCTGACACTAACCCGCGCCCTCACACGTACGCTCCCCCTAGAGCGTTGTCGTACCCTCACCTGGACCCTAAACCGTCCCCGTCCCCTAACCCTAACCCTAGCCCGAACCCTAACCCTAACCCTTCCCCGAAGCCTGACCCTCTGCCGTCCCCTAATCCTAACCCTTACGCTGACACTAACCCGCGCCCTCACACGTACGCTCCCCCTAGAGCGTTGTCGTACCCTCACCTGGACCCTAAACCGTCCCCGTCCCCTAACCCTAACCCTAGCCCGAACCCTAACCCTAACCCTTCCCCGAAGCCTGACCCTCAGCCGTCCCCTAATCCTAACCCGTACGCTGACACTAACCCGCGCCCTCACACGTACGCTCCCTCTAGAGCGTTGTCGTACCCTCACCTGGACCCTAAACCGTCCCCGTCCCCTAACCCTAACCCTAGCCCGAACCCTAACCCTAACCCTTCCCCGAAGCCTGACCCTCAGCCGTCCCCTAATCCTAACCCGTACGCTGACACTAACACGCGCCCTCACACGTACGCTCCCCCTAGAACGTTGTCGTACCCTCACCTGGACCCTAAACCGTCCCCGTCCCCTAACCCTAACCCTAGCCCGAACCCTAACCCTAACCCTTCCCCGAAGCCTGACCCTCAGCCGTCCCCTAATCCTAACCCGTACGCTGACACTAACCCGCGCCCTCACACGTACGCTCCCCCTAGAGCGTTGTCGTACCCTCACCTGGACCCTGAACCGTCCCCGTCCCCTAACCCTAACCCTAGCCCGAACCCTAACCCTAACCCTTCCCCGAAGCCTGACCCTCAGCCGTCCCCTAATCCTAACCCGTACGCTGACACTAACCCGCGCCCTCACACGTACGCTCCCCCTAGAGCGTTGTCGTACCCTCACCTGGACCCTAAACCGTCCCCGTCCCCTAACCCTAACCCTAGCCCGAACCCTAACCCTAACCCTTCCCCGAAGCCTGACCCTCAGCCGTCCCCTAATCCTAACCCGTACGCTGACACTAACCCGCGCCCTCACACGTACGCTCCCCCTAGAGCGTTGTCGTACCCTCACCTGGACCCTAAACCGTCCCCGTCCCCTAACCCTAACCCTAGCCCGAAGCCTAACCCTAACCCTTCAACGAAGCCTGACCCTCAGCCGTCCCCTAATCCTAACCCGTACGCTGACACTAACCCGCGCCCTCACACGTACGCTCCCCCTAGAGCGTTGTCGTACCCTCACCTGGACCCTAAACCGTCCCCGTCCCCTAACCCTAACCCTAGCCCGAAGCCTAACCCTAACCCTTCCCCGAAGCCTGACCCTCAGCCGTCCCCTAATCCTAACCCGTACGCTGACACTAACCCGCGCCCTCACACGTACGCTCCCCCTAGAGCGTTGTCGTACCCTCACCTGGACCCTAAACCGTCCCCGTCCCCTAACCCTAACCCTAGCCCGAACCCTAACCCTAACCCTTCCCCGAAGCCTGACCCTCTGCCGTCCCCTAATCCTAACCCTTACGCTGACACTAACCCGCGCCCTCACACGTACGCTCCCCCTAGAGCGTTGTCGTACCCTCACCTGGACCCTAAACCGTCCCCGTCCCCTAACCCTAACCCTAGCCCGAACCCTAACCCTAACCCTTCCCCGAAGCCTGACCCTCAGCCGTCCCCTAATCCTAACCCGTACGCTGACACTAACCCGCGCCCTCACACGTACGCTCCCCCTAGAGCGTTGTCGTACCCTCACCTGGACCCTAAACCGTCCCCGTCCCCTAACCCTAACCCTAGCCCGAACCCTAACCCTAACCCTTCCCCGAAGCCTGACCCTCAGCCGTCCCCTAATCCTAACCCGTACGCTGACACTAACCCGCGCCCTCACACGTACGCTCCCCCTAGAGCGTTGTCGTACCCTCACCTGGACCCTAAACCGTCCCCGTCCCCTAACCCTAACCCTAGCCCGAAGCCTAACCCTAACCCTTCAACGAAGCCTGACCCTCAGCCGTCCCCTAATCCTAACCCGTACGCTGACACTAACCCGCGCCCTCACACGTACGCTCCCCCTAGAGCGTTGTCGTACCCTCACCTGGACCCTAAACCGTCCCCGTCCCCTAACCCTAACCCTAGCCCGAAGCCTAACCCTAACCCTTCCCCGAAGCCTGACCCTCAGCCGTCCCCTAATCCTAACCCGTACGCTGACACTAACCCGCGCCCTCACACGTACGCTCCCCCTAGAGCGTTGTCGTACCCTCACCTGGACCCTAAACCGTCCCCGTCCCCTAACCCTAACCCTAGCCCGAACCCTAACCCTAACCCTTCCCCGAAGCCTGACCCTCTGCCGTCCCCTAATCCTAACCCTTACGCTGACACTAACCCGCGCCCTCACACGTACGCTCCCCCTAGAGCGTTGTCGTACCCTCACCTGGACCCTAAACCGTCCCCGTCCCCTAACCCTAACCCTAGCCCGAACCCTAACCCTAACCCTTCCCCGAAGCCTGACCCTCAGCCGTCCCCTAATCCTAACCCGTACGCTGACACTAACCCGCGCCCTCACACGTACGCTCCCTCTAGAGCGTTGTCGTACCCTCACCTGGACCCTAAACCGTCCCCGTCCCCTAACCCTAACCCTAGCCCGAACCCTAACCCTAACCCTTCCCCGAAGCCTGACCCTCAGCCGTCCCCTAATCCTAACCCGTACGCTGACACTAACACGCGCCCTCACACGTACGCTCCCCCTAGAACGTTGTCGTACCCTCACCTGGACCCTAAACCGTCCCCGTCCCCTAACCCTAACCCTAGCCCGAACCCTAACCCTAACCCTTCCCCGAAGCCTGACCCTCAGCCGTCCCCTAATCCTAACCCGTACGCTGACACTAACCCGCGCCCTCACACGTACGCTCCCCCTAGAGCGTTGTCGTACCCTCACCTGGACCCTAAACCGTCCCCGTCCCCTAACCCTAACCCTAGCCCGAACCCTAACCCTAACCCTTCCCCGAAGCCTGACCCTCAGCCGTCCCCTAATCCTAACCCGTACGCTGACACTAACCCGCGCCCTCACACGTACGCTCCCCCTAGAGCGTTGTCGTACCCTCACCTGGACCCTAAACCGTCCCCGTCCCCTAACCCTAACCCTAGCCCGAACCCTAACCCTAACCCTTCCCCGAAGCCTGACCCTCAGCCGTCCCCTAATCCTAACCCGTACGCTGACACTAACCCGCGCCCTCACACGTACGCTCCCCCTAGAGCGTTGTCGTACCCTCACCTGGACCCTGAACCGTCCCCGTCCCCTAACCCTAACCCTAGCCCGAACCCTAACCCTAACCCTTCCCCGAAGCCTGACCCTCAGCCGTCCCCTAATCCTAACCCGTACGCTGACACTAACCCGCGCCCTCACACGTACGCTCCCCCTAGAGCGTTGTCGTACCCTCACCTGGACCCTAAACCGTCCCCGTCCCCTAACCCTAACCCTAGCCCGAACCCTAACCCTAACCCTTCCCCGAAGCCTGACCCTCAGCCGTCCCCTAATCCTAACCCGTACGCTGACACTAACCCGCGCCCTCACACGTACGCTCCCCCTAGAGCGTTGTCGTACCCTCACCTGGACCCTAAACCGTCCCCGTCCCCTAACCCTAACCCTAGCCCGAAACCTAACCCTAACCCTAACCCTTCCCCGAAGCCTGACCCTCAGCCGTCCCCTAATCCTAACCCGTACGCTGACACTAAACCGCGCCCTCACACGTACGCTCCCCATAGAGCGTTGTCGTACCCTCACCTGGACCCTAAACCGTCCCCGTCCCCTAACCCTAACCCTAGCCCGAACCCTAACCCTAACCCTTCCCCGAAGCCTGACCCTCAGCCGTCCCCTAATCCTAACCCGTACGCTGACACTAACCCGCGCCCTCACACGTACGCTCCGCCTAGAGCGTTGTCATACCCTCATCTGGACCCTAAACCGTCCCCGTCCCCTAACCCTAACCCTAGCCCGAACCCTAACCCTAACCCTTCCCCGAAGCCTGACCCTCAGCCGTCCCCTAATCCTAACCCGTACGCTGACACTAACCCGCGCCCTCACACGTACGCTCCCCCTAGAGCGTTGTCGTACCCTCACCTGGACCCTAAACCGTCCCCGTCCCCTAACCCTAACCCTAGCCCGAACCCTAACCCTAACCCTTCCCCGAAGCCTGACCCTCAGCCGTCCCCTAATCCTAACCCGTACGCTGACACTAACCCGCGCCCTCACACGTACGCTCCCCCTAGAGCGTTGTCGTACCCTCACCTGGACCCTGAACCGTCCCCGTCCCCTAACCCTAACCCTAGCCCGAACCCTAACCCTAACCCTTCCCCGAAGCCTGACCCTCAGCCGTCCCCTAATCCTAACCCGTACGCTGACACTAACCCGCGCCCTCACACGTACGCTCCCCCTAGAGCGTTGTCGTACCCTCACCTGGACCCTGAACCGTCCCCGTCCCCTAACCCTAACCCTAGCCCGAACCCTAACCCTAACCCTTCCCCGAAGCCTGACCCTCAGCCGTCCCCTAATCCTAACCCGTACGCTGACACTAACCCGCGCCCTCACACGTACGCTCCCCCTAGAGCGTTGTCGTACCCTCACCTGGACCCTAAACCGTCCCCGTCCCCTAACCCTAACCCTAGCCCGAACCCTAACACTAACCCTTCCCCGAAGCCTGACCCTCAGCCGTCCCCTAATCCTAACCCGTACGCTGACACTAACCCGCGCCCTCACACGTACGCTCCCCCTAGAGCGTTGTCGTACCCTCACCTGGACCCTAAACCGTCCCCGTCCCCTAACCCTAACCCTAGCCCGAAGCCTAACCCTAACCCTTCAACGAAGCCTGACCCTCAGCCGTCCCCTAATCCTAACCCGTACGCTGACACTAACCCGCGCCCTCACACGTACGCTCCCCCTAGAGCGTTGTCGTACCCTCACCTGGACCCTAAACCGTCCCCGTCCCCTAACCCTAACCCTAGCCCGAACCCTAACCCTAACCCTTCCCCGAAGCCTGACCCTCTGCCGTCCCCTAATCCTAACCCTTACGCTGACACTAACCCGCGCCCTCACACGTACGCTCCCCCTAGAGCGTTGTCGTACCCTCACCTGGACCCTAAACCGTCCCCGTCCCCTAACCCTAACCCTAGCCCGAACCCTAACCCTAACCCTTCCCCGAAGCCTGACCCTCAGCCGTCCCCTAATCCTAACCCGTACGCTGACACTAACCCGCGCCCTCACACGTACGCTCCCCCTAGAGCGTTGTCGTACCCTCACCTGGACCCTAAACCGTCCCCGTCCCCTAACCCTAACCCTAGCCCGAACCCTAACCCTAACCCTTCCCCGAAGCCTGACCCTCAGCCGTCCCCTAATCCTAACCCGTACGCTGACACTAACCCGCGCCCTCACACGTACGCTCCCCCTAGAGCGTTGTCGTACCCTCACCTGGACCCTAAACCGTCCCCGTCCCCTAACCCTAACCCTAGCCCGAACCCTAACCCTAACCCTTCCCCGAAGCCTGACCCTCAGCCGTCCCCTAATCCTAACCCGTACGCTGACACTAACCCGCGCCCTCACACGTACGCTCCGCCTAGAGCGTTGTCATACCCTCATCTGGACCCTAAACCGTCCCCGTCCCCTAACCCTAACCCTAGCCCGAACCCTAACCCTAACCCTTCCCCGAAGCCTGACCCTCAGCCGTCCCCTAATCCTAACCCGTACGCTGACACTAACCCGCGCCCTCACACGTACGCTCCCCCTAGAGCGTTGTCGTACCCTCACCTGGACCCTAAACCGTCCCCGTCCCCTAACCCTAACCCTAGCCCGAACCCTAACCCTAACCCTTCCCCGAAGCCTGACCCTCAGCCGTCCCCTAATCCTAACCCGTACGCTGACACTAACCCGCGCCCTCACACGTACGCTCCGCCTAGAGCGTTGTCATACCCTCATCTGGACCCTAAACCGTCCCCGTCCCCTAACCCTAACCCTAGCACGAACCCTAACCCTAACCCTTCCCCGAAGCCTGACCCTCAGCCGTCCCCTAATCCTAACCCGTACGCTGACACTAACCCGCGCCCTCACACGTACGCTCCCCCTAGAGCGTTGTCGTACCCTCACCTGGACCCTAAACCGTCCCCGTCCCCTAACCCTAACCCTAGCCCGAACCCTAACCCTAACCCTTCCCCGAAGCCTGACCCTCAGCCGTCCCCTAATCCTAACCCGTACGCTGACACTAACCCGCGCCCTCACACGTACGCTCCCCCTAGAGCGTTGTCGTACCCTCACCTGGACCCTGAACCGTCCCCGTCCCCTAACCCTAACCCTAGCCCGAACCCTAACCCTAACCCTTCCCCGAAGCCTGACCCTCAGCTGTCCCCTAATCCTAACCCGTACGCTGACACTAACCCGCGCCCTCACACGTACGCTCCCCCTAGAGCGTTGTCGTACCCTCACCTGGACCCTGAACCGTCCCCGTCCCCTAACCCTAACCCTAGCCCGAACCCTAACCCTAACCCTTCCCCGAAGCCTGACCCTCAGCCGTCCCCTAATCCTAACCCGTACGCTGACACTAACCCGCGCCCTCACACGTACGCTCCCCCTAGAGCGTTGTCGTACCCTCACCTGGACCCTAAACCGTCCCCGTCCCCTAACCCTAACCCTAGCCCGAACCCTAACCCTAACCCTTCCCCGAAGCCTGACCCTCAGCCGTCCCCTAATCCTAACCCGTACGCTGACACTAACCCGCGCCCTCACACGTACGCTCCCCCTAGAGCGTTGTCGTACCCTCACCTGGACCCTAAACCGTCCCCGTCCCCTAACCCTAACCCTAGCCCGAAGCCTAACCCTAACCCTTCAACGAAGCCTGACCCTCAGCCGTCCCCTAATCCTAACCCGTACGCTGACACTAACCCGCGCCCTCACACGTACGCTCCCCCTAGAGCGTTGTCGTACCCTCACCTGGACCCTAAACCGTCCCCGTCCCCTAACCCTAACCCTAGCCCGAACCCTAACCCTAACCCTTCCCCGAAGCCTGACCCTCTGCCGTCCCCTAATCCTAACCCTTACGCTGACACTAACCCGCGCCCTCACACGTACGCTCCCCCTAGAGCGTTGTCGTACCCTCACCTGGACCCTAAACCGTCCCCGTCCCCTAACCCTAACCCTAGCCCGAACCCTAACCCTAACCCTTCCCCGAAGCCTGACCCTCAGCCGTCCCCTAATCCTAACCCGTACGCTGACACTAACCCGCGCCCTCACACGTACGCTCCCCCTAGAGCGTTGTCGTACCCTCACCTGGACCCTAAACCGTCCCCGTCCCCTAACCCTAACCCTAGCCCGAACCCTAACCCTAACCCTTCCCCGAAGCCTGACCCTCAGCCGTCCCCTAATCCTAACCCGTACGCTGACACTAACCCGCGCCCTCACACGTACGCTCCCCCTAGAGCGTTGTCGTACCCTCACCTGGACCCTAAACCGTCCCCGTCCCCTAACCCTAACCCTAGCCCGAACCCTAACCCTAACCCTTCCCCGAAGCCTGACCCTCTGCCGTCCCCTAATCCTAACCCTTACGCTGACACTAACCCGCGCCCTCACACGTACGCTCCCCCTAGAGCGTTGTCGTACCCTCACCTGGACCCTAAACCGTCCCCGTCCCCTAACCCTAACCCTAGCCCGAACCCTAACCCTAACCCTTCCCCGAAGCCTGACCCTCAGCCGTCCCCTAATCCTAACCCGTACGCTGACACTAACCCGCGCCCTCACACGTACGCTCCCCCTAGAGCGTTGTCGTACCCTCACCTGGACCCTAAACCGTCCCCGTCCCCTAACCCTAACCCTAGCCCGAAGCCTAACCCTAACCCTTCCCCGAAGCCTGACCCTCAGCCGTCCCCTAATCCTAACCCGTACGCTGACACTAACCCGCGCCCTCACACGTACGCTCCCCCTAGAGCGTTGTCGTACCCTCACCTGGACCCTAAACCGTCCCCGTCCCCTAACCCTAACCCTAGCCCGAACCCTAAACCTAACCCTTCCCCGAAGCCTGACCCTCAGCCGTCCCCTAATCCTAACCCGTACGCTGACACTAACCCGCGCCCTCACACGTACGCTCCCCCTAGAGCGTTGTCGTACCCTCACCTGGACCCTAAACCGTCCCCGTCCCCTAACCCTAACCCTAGCCCGAACCCTAACCCTAACCCTTCCCCGAAGCCTGACTCTCAGCCGTCCCCTAATCCTAACCCGTACGCTGACACTAACCCGCGCCCTCACACGTACGCTCCCCCTAGAGCGTTGTCGTACCCTCACCTGGACCCTGAACCGTCCCCGTCCCCTAACCCTAACCCTAGCCCGAACCCTAACCCTAACCCTTCCCCGAAGCCTGACCCTCAGCCGTCCCCTAATCCTAACCCGTACGCTGACACTAACCCGCGCCCTCACACGTACGCTCCCCCTAGAGCGTTGTCGTACCCTCACCTGGACCCTGAACCGTCCCCGTCCCCTAACCCTAACCCTAGCCCGAACCCTAACCCTAACCCTTCCCCGAAGCCTGACCCTCAGCCGTCCCCTAATCCTAACCCGTACGCTGACACTAACCCGCGCCCTCACACGTACGCTCCCCCTAGAGCGTTGTCGTACCCTCACCTGGACCCTGAACCGTCCCCGTCCCCTAACCCTAACCCTAGCCCGAACCCTCACCCTAACACTTCCCCGAAGCCTGACCCTCAGCCGTCCCCTAATCCTAACCCGTACGCTGACACTAACCCGCGCCCTCACACGTATGCTCCCCCTAGAGCGTTGTCGTACCCTCACCTGGACCCTGAACCGTCCCCGTCCCCTAACCCTAACCCTAGCCCGAACCCTCACCCTAACACTTCCCCGAAGCCTGACCCTCAGCCGTCCCCTAATCCTAACCCGTACGCTGACACTAACCCGCGCCCTCACACGTACGCTCCCCCTAGAGCGTTGTCGTACCCTCACCTGGACCCTAAACCGTCCCCGTCCCCTAACCCTAACCCTAGCCCGAACCCTAACCCTAACCCTTCCCCGAAGCCTGACCCTCAGCCGTCCCCTAATCCTAACCCGTACGCTGACACTAACCCGCGCCCTCACACATACGCTCCCCCTAGAGCGTTGTCGTACCCTCACCTGGACCCTGAACCGTCCCCGTCCCCTAACCCTAACCCTAGCCCGAACCCTAACCCTAACCCTTCCCCGAAGCCTGACCCTCAGCCGTCCCCTAATCCTAACCCGTACGCTGACACTAACCCGCGCCCTCACACGTACGCTCCCCCTAGAGCGTTGTCGTACCCTCACCTGGACCCTAAACCGTCCCCGTCCCCTAACCCTAACCCTAGCCCGAACCCTAACCCTAACCCTTCCCCGAAGCCTGACCCTCAGCCGTCCCCTAATCCTAACCCGTACGCTGACACTAACCCGCGCCCTCACACGTACGCTCCCCCTAGAGCGTTGTCGTACCCTCACCTGGACCCTAAACCGTCCCCGTCCCCTAACCCTAACCCTAGCCCGAACCCTAACCCTAACCCTTCCCCGAAGCCTGACCCTCAGCCGTCCCCTAATCCTAACCCGTACGCTGACACTAACCCGCGCCCTCACACGTACGCTCCCCCTAGAGCGTTGTCGTACCCTCACCTGGACCCTAAACCGTCCCCGTCCCCTAACCCTAACCCTAGCCCGAACCCTAACCCTAACCCTTCCCCGAAGGCTGACCCTCTGCCGTCCCCTAATCCTAACCCGTACGCTGACACTAACCCGCGCCCTCACACGTACGCTCCCCCTAGAGCGTTGTCGTACCCTCACCTGGACCCTAAACCGTCCCCGTCCCCTAACCCTAACCCTAGCCCGAACCCTAACCCTAACACTTCCCCGAAGCCTGACCCTCAGCCGTCCCCTAATCCTAACCCGTACGCTGACACTAACCCGCGCCCTCACACGTACGCTCCCCCTAGAGCGTTGTCGTACCCTCACCTGGACCCTAAACCGTCCCCGTCCCCTAACCCTAACCCTAGCCCGAACCCTAACACTAACCCTTCCCCGAAGCCTGACCCTCAGCCGTCCCCTAATCCTAACCCGTACGCTGACACTAACCCGCGCCCTCACACGTACGCTGCCCCTAGAGCGTTGTCGTACCCTCACCTGGACCCTAAACCGTCCCCGTCCCCTAACCCTAACCCTAGCCCGAACCCTAACCCTAACCCTTCCCCGAAGCCTGACCCTCAGCCGTCCCCTAATCCTAACCCGTACGCTGACACTAACCCGCGCCCTCACACGTACGCTCCCCCTAGAGCGTTGTCGTACCCTCACCTGGACCCTAAACCGTCCCCGTCCCCTAACCCTAACCCTAGCCCGAACCCTAACCCTAACCCTTCCCCGAAGCCTGACCCTCAGCCGTCCCCTAATCCTAACCCGTACGCTGACACTAACCCGCGCCCTCACACGTACGCTCCCCCTAGAGCGTTGTCGTACCCTCACCTGGACCCTAAACCGTCCCCGTCCCCTAACCCTAACCCTAGCCCGAACCCTAACCCTAACCCTTCCCCGAAGCCTGACCCTCAGCCGTCCCCTAATCCTAACCCGTACGCTGACACTAACCCGCGCCCTCACACGTACGCTCCCCCTAGAGCGTTGTCGTACCCTCACCTGGACCCTAAACCGTCCCCGTCCCCTAACCCTAACCCTAGCCCGAAGCCTAACCCTAACACTTCCCCGAAGCCTGACCCTCAGCCGTCCCCTAATCCTAACCCGTACGCTGACACTAACCCGCGCCCTCACACGTACGCTCCCCCTAGAGCGTTGTCGTACCCTCACCTGGACCCTAAACCGTCCCCGTCCCCTAACCCTAACCCTAGCCCGAACCCTAACCCTAACCCTTCCCCGAAGCCTGACCCTCAGCCGTCCCCTAATCCTAACCCGTACGCTGACACTAACCCGCGCCCTCACACGTACGCTCCCCCTAGAGCGTTGTCGTACCCTCACCTGGACCCTAAACCGTCCCCGTCCCCTAACCCTAACCCTAGCCCGAACCCTAAACCTAACCCTTCCCCGAAGCCTGACCCTCAGCCGTCCCCTAATCCTAACCCGTACGCTGACACTAACCCGCGCCCTCACACGTACGCTCCCCCTAGAGCGTTGTCGTACCCTCACCTGGACCCTAAACCGTCCCCGTCCCCTAACCCTAACCCTAGCCCGAACCCTAACCCTAACCCTTCCCCGAAGCCTGACTCTCAGCCGTCCCCTAATCCTAACCCGTACGCTGACACTAACCCGCGCCCTCACACGTACGCTCCCCCTAGAGCGTTGTCGTACCCTCACCTGGACCCTGAACCGTCCCCGTCCCCTAACCCTAACCCTAGCCCGAACCCTAACCCTAACCCTTCCCCGAAGCCTGACCCTCAGCCGTCCCCTAATCCTAACCCGTACGCTGACACTAACCCGCGCCCTCACACGTACGCTCCCCCTAGAGCGTTGTCGTACCCTCACCTGGACCCTGAACCGTCCCCGTCCCCTAACCCTAACCCTAGCCCGAACCCTAACCCTAACCCTTCCCCGAAGCCTGACCCTCAGCCGTCCCCTAATCCTAACCCGTACGCTGACACTAACCCGCGCCCTCACACGTACGCTCCCCCTAGAGCGTTGTCGTACCCTCACCTGGACCCTGAACCGTCCCCGTCCCCTAACCCTAACCCTAGCCCGAACCCTCACCCTAACACTTCCCCGAAGCCTGACCCTCAGCCGTCCCCTAATCCTAACCCGTACGCTGACACTAACCCGCGCCCTCACACGTACGCTCCCCCTAGAGCGTTGTCGTACCCTCACCTGGACCCTAAACCGTCCCCGTCCCCTAACCCTAACCCTAGCCCGAACCCTAACCCTAACCCTTCCCCGAAGCCTGACCCTCAGCCGTCCCCTAATCCTAACCCGTACGCTGACACTAACCCGCGCCCTCACACGTACGCTCCCCCTAGAGCGTTGTCGTACCCTCACCTGGACCCTAAACCGTCCCCGTCCCCTAACCCTAACCCTAGCCCGAACCCTAACCCTAACCCTTCCCCGAAGCCTGACCCTCAGCCGTCCCCTAATCCTAACCCGTACGCTGACACTAACCCGCGCCCTCACACGTACGCTCCCCGTAGAGCGTTGTCGTACCCTCACCTGGACCCTAAACCGTCCCCGTCCCCTAACCCTAACCCTAGCCCGAACCCTAACCCTAAACCTTCCCCGAAGCCTGACCCTCAGCCGTCCCCTAATCCTAACCCGTACGCTGACACTAACCCGCGCCCTCACACGTACGCTCCCCCTAGAGCGTTGCCGTACCCTCACCTGGACCCTAAACCGTCCCCGTCCCCTAACCCTAACCCTAGCCCGAACCCTAACCCTAACCCTTCCCCGAAGCCTGACCCTCAGCCGTCCCCTAATCCTAACCCGTACGCTGACACTAACCCGCGCCCTCACACGTACGCTCCCCCTAGAGTGTTGTCGTACCCTCACCTGGACCCTAAACCGTCCCCGTCCCCTAACCCTAACCCTAGCCCGAAACCTAACCCTAACCCTTCCCCGAAGCCTGACCCTCAGCCGTCCCCTAATCCTAACCCGTACGCTGACACTAACCCGCGCCCTCACACGTACGCTCCCCCTAGAGCGTTGTCGTACCCTCACCTGGACCCTAAACCGTCCCCGTCCCCTAACCCTAACCCTAGCCCGAACCCTAACCCTAACCCTTCCCCGAAGCCTGACCCTCAGCCGTCCCCTAATCCTAACCCGTACGCTGACACTAACCCGCGCCCTCACACGTACGCTCCCCCTAGAGCGTTGCCGTACCCTCACCTCGACCCTAAACCGTCCCCGTCCCCTAACCCTAACCCTAGCCCGAACCCTAACCCTAACCCTTCCCCGAAGCCTGACCCTCACCCGTCCCCTAATCCTAACCCGTACGCTGACACTAACCCGCGCCCTCACACGTATGCTCCCCCTAGAGCGTTGCCGTACCCTCACCTGGACCCTAAACCGTCCCCGTCCCCTAACCCTAACCCTAGCCCGAACCCTAACCCTAACCCTTCCCCGAAGCCTGACCCTCAGCCGTCCCGTAATCCTAACCCGTACGCTGACACTAACCCGCGCCCTCACACGTACGCTCCCCCTAGAGCGTTGCCGTACCCTCACCTGGACCCTAAACCGTCCCCGTCCCCTAACCCTAACCCTAGCCCGAACCCTAACCCTAACCCTTCCCCGAAGCCTGACCCTCAGCCGTCCCCTAATCCTAACCCGTACGCTGACACTAACCCGCGCCCTCACACGTACGCTCCCCCTAGAGCATTGCCGTACCCTCACCTGGACCCTAAACCGTCCCCGTCCCCTAACCCTAACCCTAGCCCGAACCCTAACCCTAACCCTTCCCCGAAGCCTGACCCTCAGCCGTCCCGTAATCCTAACCCGTACCCTGACACTAACCCGCGCCCTCACACGTACGCTCCCCCTAGAGCGTTGCCGTACCCTCACCTGGACCCTAAACCGTCCCCGTCCCCTAACCCTAACCCTAGCCCGAACCCTAACCCTAACCCTTCCCCGAAGCCTGACCCTCAGCCGTCCCCTAATCCTAACCCGTACGCTGACACTAACCCGCGCCCTCACACGTACGCTCCCCCTAGAGCGTTGTCGTACCCTCACCTGGACCCTAAACCGTCCCCGTCCCCTAACCCTAACCCTAGCCCGAACCCTAACCCTAACCCTTCCCCGAAGCCTGACCCTCAGCCGTCCCCTAATCCTAACCCGTACGCTGACACTAACCCGCGCCCTCACACGTACGCTCCCCCTAGAGCGTTGCCGTACCCTCACCTGGACCCTAAACCGTCCCCGTCCCCTAACCCTAACCCTAGCCCGAACCCTAACCCTAACCCTTCCCCGAAGCCTGACCCTCAGCCGTCCCCTAATCCTAACCCGTACGCTGACACTAACCCGCGCCCTCACACGTACGCTCCCCCTAGAGCGTTGTCGTACCCTCACCTGGACCCTAAACCGTGCCCGTCCCCTAACCCTAACCCTAGCCCGAACCCTAACCCTAACCCTTCCCCGAAGCCTGACCCTCAGCCGTCCCCTAATCCTAACCCGTACGCTGACACTAACCCGCGCCCTCACACGTACGCTCCCCCTAGAGCGTTGTCGTACCCTCACCTGGACCGTAAACCGTCCCCGTCCCCTAACCCTAACCCTAGCCCGAACCCTAACCCTAACCCTTCCCCGAAGCCTGACACTCAGCCGTCCCCTAATCCTAACCCGTACGCTGACACTAACCCGCGCCCTCACACGTACGCTCCCCCTAGAGCGTTGTCGTACCCTCACCTGGACCCTAAACCGTCCCCGTCCCCTAACCCTAACCCTAGCCCGAACCCTAACCCTAACCCTTCCCCGAAGCCTGACCCTCAGCCGTCCCCTAATCCTAACCCGTACGCTGACACTAACCCGCGCCCTCACACGTACGCTCCCCCTAGAGCGTTGTCGTACCCTCACCTGGACCCTAAACCGTCCCCGTCCCCTAACCCTAACCCTAGCCCGAACCCTAACCCTAACCCTTCCCCGAAGCCTGACCCTCAGCCGTCCCCTAATCCTAACCCGTACGCTGACACTAACCCGCGCCCTCACACGTACGCTCCCCCTATTGCGTTGTCGTACCCTCACCTGGACCCTGAACCGTCCCCATCCCCTAACCCTAACCCTAGCCCGAACCCTAACCCTAACCCTTCCCCGAAGCCTGACCCTCAGCCGTCCCCTAATCCTAACCCGTACGCTGACACTAACCCGCGCCCTCACACGTACGCTCCCCCTAGAGCGTTGTCGTACCCTCACCTGGACCCTAAACCGTCCCCGTCCCCTAACCCTATCCCTAGCCCGAACCCTAACCCTAACCCTTCCCCGAAGCCTGACCCTCAGCCGTCCCCTAATCCTAACCCGTACGCTGACACTAACCCGCGCCCTCACACGTACGCTCCGCCTAGAGCGTGGTCGTACCCTCACCTGGACCCTAAACCGTCCCCGTCCCCTAACCCTAACCCTAGCCCGAACCCTAACTCTAACCCTTCCCAGAAGCCTGACCCTCAGCCGTCCCCTAATCCTAACCCGTACGCTGACACTAACCCGCGCCCTCACACGTACGCTCCCCCTAGAGCGTTGTCGTACCCTCACCTGGACCCTAAACCGTCCCCGTCCCCTAACCCTAACCCTAGCCCGAACCCTAACCCTAACCCTTCCCCGAAGCCTGACCCTCAGCCGTCCCCTAATCCTAACCCGTACGCTGACACTAACCCGCGCCCTCACACGTACGCTCCCCCTAGAGCGTTGTCGTACCCTCACCTGGACCCTAAACCGTCCCCGTCCCCTAAACCTAACCCTAGCCCGAACCCTAACCCTAACCCATCCCCGAAGCCTGACCCTCAGCCGTCCCCTAATCCTAACCCGTACGCTGACACTAACCCACGCCCTCACACGTACGCTCCCCCTACAGCGTTGTCGTACCCTCGCCTGGACCCTGAACCGTCCCCGTCCCCTAACCCTAACCCTAGCCCGAACCCTAACCCTAACCCTTCCCCGAAGCCTGACCCTCAGCCGTCCCCTAATCCTAACCCGTACGCTGACACTAACCCGCGCCCTCACACGTACGCTCCCCCTAGAGCGTTGTCGTACCCTCACCTGGACCCTAAACCGTCCCCGTCCCCTAACCCTAACCCTAGCCCGAACCCTAACCCTAACCCTTCCCCGAAGCCTGACCCTCAGCCGTCCCCTAATCCTAACCCGTACGCTGACACTAACCCGCGCCCTCACACGTACGCTCCCCCTAGAGCGTTGTCGTACCCTCACCTGGACCCTAAACCGTCCCCGTCCCCTAACCCTAACCCTAGCCCGAACCCTAACCCTAACCCTTCCCCGAAGCCTGACCCTCAGCCGTCCCCTAATCCTAACCCGTACGCTGACACTAACCCGCGCCCTCACACGTACGCTCCCCCTAGAGCGTTGTCGTACCCTCACCTGGACCCTGAACCGTCCCCGTCCCCTAACCCTAACCCTAGCCCGAACCCTAACCCTAACCCTTCCCCGAAGCCTGACCCTCAGCCGTCCCCTAATCCTAACCCGTACGCTGACACTAACCCGCGCCCTCACACGTACGCTCCCCCTAGAGCGTTGTCGTACCCTCACCTGGACCCTAAACCGTCCCCGTCCCCTAACCCTAACCCTAGCCCGAACCCTAACCCTAACCCTTCCCCGAAGCCTGACCCTCAGCCATCCCCTAATCCTAACCCGTACGCTGACACTAACCCGCGCCCTCACACGTACGCTCCCCCTAGAGCGTTGTCGTACCCTCACCTGGACCCTAAACCGTCCCCGTCCCCTAACCCTAACCCTAGCCCGAACCCTAACCCTAACCCTTCCCCGAAGCCTGACCCTCAGCCGTCCCCTAATCCTAACCCGTACGCTGACACTAACCCGCGCCCTCACACGTACGCTCCCCCTAGAGCGTTGTCGTACCCTCACCTGGACCCTAAACCGTCCCCGTCCCCTAACCCTAACCCTAGCCCGAACCCTAACCCTAACCCTTCCCCGAAGCCTGACCCTCAGCCGTCCCCTAATCCTAACCCGTACGCTGACACTAACCCGCGCCCTCACACGTACGCTCCCCCTAGAGCGTTGTCGTACCCTCACCTGGACCCTAAACCGTCCCCGTCCCCTAACCCTAACCCTAGCCCGAACCCTAACCCTAACCCTTCCCCGAAGCCTGACCCTCAGCCGTCCCCTAATCCTAACCCGTACGCTGACACTAACCCGCGCCCTCACACGTACGCTCCCCCTAGAGCGTTGTCGTACCCTCACCTGGACCCTAAACCGTCCCCGTCCCCTAACCCTAACCCTAGCCCGAACCCTAACCCTAACCCTTCCCCGAAGCCTGACCCTCAGCCGTCCCCTAATCCTAACCCGTACGCTGACACTAACCCGCGCCCTCACACGTACGCTCCCCCTAGAGCGTTGTCGTACCCTCACCTGGACCCTAAACCGTCCCCGTCCCCTAACCCTAACCCTAGCCCGAACCCTAACCCTAACCCTTCCCCGAAGCCTGACCCTCAGCCGTCCCCTAATCCTAACCCGTACGCTGACACTAACCCGCGCCCTCACACGTACGCTCCCCCTAGAGCGTTGTCGTACCCTCACCTGGACCCTAAACCGTCCCCGTCCCCTAACCCTAACCCTAGCCCGAACCCTAACCCTAACCCTTCCCCGAAGCCTGACCCTCAGCCGTCCCCTAATCCTAACCCGTACGCTGACACTAACCCGCGCCCTCACACGTACGCTCCCCCTAGAGCGTTGTCGTACCCTCACCTGGACCCTAAACCGTCCCCGTCCCCTAACCCTAACCCTAGCCCGAACCCTAACCCTAACCCTTCCCCGAAGCCTGACCCTCAGCCGTCCCCTAATCCTAACCCGTACGCTGACACTAACCCACGCCCTCACACGTACGCTCCCCCTAGAGCGTTGTCGTACCCTCACCTGGACCCTGAACCGTCCCCGTCCCCTAACCCTATCCCTAGCCCGAACCCTAACCCTAAGCCTTCCCCGAAGCCTGACCCTCAGCCGTCCCCTAATCCTAACCCGTACGCTGACACTAACCCGCGCCCTCACACGTACGCTCCCCCTAGAGCGTTGTCGTACCCTCACCTGGACCCTAAACTGTCCCCGTCCCCTAACCCTAACCCTAGCACGAACCCTAACCCTAACCCTTCCCCGAAGCCTGACCCTCAGCCGTCCCCTAATCCTAACCCGTACGCTGACACTAACCCGCGCCCTCACACGTACGCTCCCCCTAGAGTGTTGTCGTACCCTCACCTGGACCCTAAACCGTCCCCGTCCCCTAACCCTAACCCTAGCCCGAACCCTAACCCTAACCCTTCCCCGAAGCCTGACCCTCAGCCGTCCCCTAATCCTAACCCGTACGCTGACACTAACCCGCGCCCTCACACGTACGCTCCCCCTAGAGCGTTGTCGTACCCTCACCTGGACCCTAAACCGTCCCCGTCCCCTAACCCTAACCCTAGCCCGAACCCTAACCCTAACCCTTCCCCGAAGCCTGACCCTCAGCCGTCCCCTAATCCTAACCCGTACGCTGACACTAACCCACGCCCTCACACGTACGCTCCCCCTAGAGCGTTGTCGTACCCTCACCTGGACCCTAAACCGTCCCCGTCCCCTAACCCTAACCCTAGCCCAAACCCTAACCCTAACCCTTCCCCGAAGCCTGACCCTCATCCGTCCCCTAATCCTAACCCGTACGCTGACACTAACCCGCGCCCTCACACGTACGCTCGCCCTAGAGCGTTGTCGTACCCTCACCTGGACCCTAAACCATCCCCGTCCCCTAACCCTAACCCTAGCCCGAACCCTAACCCTACCCCTTCCCCGAAGCCTGACCCTCAGCCGTCCCCTAATCCTAACCCGTACGCTGACACTAACCCGCGCCCTCACACGTACGCTCCCCCTAGAGCGTTGTCGTACCCTCACCTGGACCCTAAACCGTCCCCGTCCCCTAACCCTAACCCTAGCCCGAACCCTAACCCTAACCCTTCACCGAAGCCTGACCCTCAGCCGTCCCCTAATCCTAACCCGTACGCTGACACTAACCCGCGCCCTCACACGTACGCTCCCCGTAGAGCGTTGTCGTACCCTCACCTGGACCCTAAACCGTCCCCGTCCCCTAACCCTAACCCTAGCCCGAACCCTAACCCTAACCCTTCCCCGAAGCCTGACCCTCAGCCGTCCCCTAATCCTAACCCGTACGCTGACACTAACCCGCGCCCTCACACGTACGCTCCCCCTAGTGCGTTGTCGTACCCTCACCTGGACCCTAAACCTTCCCCGTCCCCTAACCCTAACCCTAGCCCGAACCCTAACCCTAACCCTTCACCGAAGCCTGACCCTCAGCCGTCCCCTAATCCTAACCCGTACGTTGACACTAACCCGCGCCCTCACACGTACGCTCCCCGTAGAGCGTTGTCGTACCCTCACCTGAACCCTAAACCGTCCCCGTCCCCTAACCCTAACCCTAGCCCGAACCCTAACCCTAACCCTTCCCCGAAGCCTGACCCTCAGCCGTCCCCTAATCCTAACCCGTACGCTGACACTAACCCGCGCCCTCACACGTACGCTCCCCGTAGAGCGTTGTCGTACCCTCACCTGGACCCTAAACCGTCCCCACCCCCTATCCCTAACCCTAGCCCGAACCCTAACCCTAAACCTTCCCCGAAGCCTGACCCTCAGCCGTCTCCTAATCCTAACCCGTACGCTGACACTAACCCGCGCCCTCACACGTACGCTCCCCCTAGAGCGTTGCCGTACCCTCACCTGGACCCTAAACCGTCCCCGTCCCCTAACCCTAACCCTAGCCCGAACCCTAACCCTAACCCTTCCCCGAAGCCTGACCCTCAGCCGTCCCCTAATCCTAACCCGTACGCTGACACTAACCCGCGCCCTCACACGTACGCTCCCCCTAGAGTGTTGTCGTACCCTCACCTGGACCCTAAACCGTCCCCGTCCCCTAACCCTAACCCTAGCCCGAAACCTAACCCTAACCCTTCCCCGAAGCCTGACCCTCAGCCGTCCCCTAATCCTAACCCGTACGCTGACACTAACCCGCGCCCTCACACGTACGCTCCCCCTAGAGCGTTGTCGTACCCTCACCTGGACCCTAAACCGTCCCCGTCCCCTAACCCTAACCCTAGCCCGAACCCTAACCCTAACCCTTCCCCGAAGCCTGACCCTCAGCCGTCCCCTAATCCTAACCCGTACGCTGACACTAACCCGCGCCCTCACACGTACGCTCCCCCTAGAGCGTTGCCGTACCCTCACCTCGACCCTAAACCGTCCCCGTCCCCTAACCCTAACCCTAGCCCGAACCCTATCCCTAACCCTTCCCCGAAGCCTGACCCTCAGCCGTCCCCTAATCCTAACCCGTACGCTGACACTAACCCGCGCCCTCACACGTACGCTCCCCCTAGAGCGTTGCCGTACCCTCACCTGGACCCTAAACCATCCCCGTCCCCTAACCCTAACCCTAGCCCGAACCCTAACCCTAACCCTTCCCCGAAGCCTGACCCTCACCCGTCCCCTAATCCTAACCCGTACGCTGACACTAACCCGCGCCCTCACACGTACGCTCCCCATAGAGCGTTGCCGTACCCTCACCTGGACCCTAAACCGTCCCCGTCCCCTAACCCTAACCCTAGCCCGAACCCTAACCCTAACCCTTCCCCGAAGCCTGACCCTCAGCCGTCCCCTAATCCTAACCCGTACGCTGACACTAACCCGCGCCCTCACACGTACGCTCCCCCTAGAGCGTTGCCGTACCCTCACCTGGACCCTAAACCGTCCCCGTCCCCTAACCCTAACCCTAGCCCGAACCCTAACCCTAACCCTTCCCCGAAGCCTGACCCTCCGCCGTCCCCTAATCCTAACCCGTACGCTGACACTAACCCGCGCCCTCACACGTACGCTCCCCCTAGAGCGTTGCCGTACCCTCACCTGGACCCTAAACCGTCCCCGTCCCCTAACCCTAACCCTAGCCCGAACCCTAACCCTAACCCTTCCCCGAAGCCTGACCCTCAGCCGTCCCGTAATCCTAACCCGTACGCTGACACTAACCCGCGCCCTCACACGTACGCTCCCCCTAGAGCGTTGCCGTACCCTCACCTGGACCCTAAACCGTCCCCGTCCCCTAACCCTAACCCTAGCCCGAACCCTAACCCTAACCCTTCCCCGAAGCCTGACCCTCAGCCGTCCCCTAATCCTAACCCGTACGCTGACACTAACCCGCGCCCTCACACGTACGCTCCCCCTAGAGCGTTGTCGTACCCTCACCTGGACCCTAAACCGTCCCCGTCCCCTAACCCTAACCCTAGCCCGAACCCTAACCCTAACCCTTCCCCGAAGCCTGACCCTCAGCCGTCCCCTAATCCTAACCCGTACGCTGACACTAACCCACGCCCTCACACGTACGCTCCCCCTAGAGCGTTGCCGTACCCTCACCTGGACCCTAAACCGTCCCCGTCCCCTAACCCTAACCCTAGCCCGAACCCTAACCCTAACCCTTCCCCGAAGCCTGACCCTCAGCCGTCCCCTAATCCTAACCCGTACGCTGACACTAACCCGCGCCCTCACACGTACGCTCCCCCTAGAGCGTTGTCGTACCCTCACCTGGACCCTAAACCGTCCCCGTCCCCTAAACCTAACCCTAGCCCGAACCCTAACCCTAACCCTTCCCCGAAGCCTGACCCTCAGCCGTCCCCTAATCCTAACCCGTACGCTGACACTAACCCGCGCCCTCACACGTACGCTCCCCCTAGAGCGTTGTCGTACCCTCACCTGGACCCTAAACCGTCCCCGTCCCCTAACCCTAACCCTAGCCCGAACCCTAACCCTAACCCTTCCCCGAAGCCTGACCCTCAGCCGTCCCCTAATCCTAACCCGTACGCTGACACTAACCCGCGCCCTCACACGTACGCTCCCCCTAGAGCGTTGTCGTACCCTCACCTGGACCCTAAACCGTCCCCGTCCCCTAACCCTAACCCTAGCCCGAACCCTAACCCTAACCCTTCCCCGAAGCCTGACCCTCAGCCGTCCCCTAATCCTAACCCGTACGCTGACACTAACCCGCGCCCTCACACGTACGCTCCCCCTAGAGCGTTGTCGTACCCTCACCTGGACCCTAAACCGTCCCCGTCCCCTAACCCTAACCCTAGCCCGAACCCTAACCCTAACCCTTCCCCGAAGCCTGACCCTCAGCCGTCCCCTAATCCTAACCCGTACGCTGACACTAACCCGCGCCCTCACACGTACGCTCCCCCTAGAGCGTTGTCGTACCCTCACCTGGACCCTGAACCGTCCCCGTCCCCTAACCCTAACCCTAGCCCGAACCCTAACCCTAACCCTTCCCCGAAGCCTGACCCTCAGCCGTCCCCTAATCCTAACCCGTACGCTGACACTAACCCGCGCCCTCACACGTACGCTCCCCCTAGAGCGTTGTCGTACCCTCACCTGGACCCTAAACCGTCCCCGTCCCCTAACCCTATCCCTAGCCCGAAACCTAACCCTAACCCTTCCCCGAAGCCTGACCCTCAGCCGTCCCCTAATCCTAACCCGTACGCTGACACTAACCCGCGCCCTCACACGTACGCTCCGCCTAGAGCGTTGTCGTACCCTCACCTGGACCCTAAACCGTCCCCGTCCCCTAACCCTAACCCTAGCCCGAACCCTAACTCTAACCCTTCCCAGAAGCCTGACCCTCAGCCGTCCCCTAATCCTAACCCGTACGCTGACACTAACCCGCGCCCTCACACGTACGCTCCCCCTAGAGCGTTGTCGTACCCTCACCTGGACCCTAAACCGTCCCCGTCCCCTAACCCTAACCCTAGCCCGAACCCTAACCCTAACCCTTCCCCGAAGCCTGACCCTCAGCCGTCCCCTAATCCTAACCCGTACGCTGACACTAACCCGCGCCCTCACACGTACGCTCCCCCTAGAGCGTTGTCGTACCCTCACCTGGACCCTAAACCGTCCCCGTCCCCTAAACCTAACCCTAGCCCGAACCCTAACCCTAACCCATCCCCGAAGCCTGACCCTCAGCCGTCCCCTAATCCTAACCCGTACGCTGACACTAACCCACGCCCTCACACGTACGCTCCCCCTAGAGCGTTGTCGTACCCTCACCTGGACCCTGAACCGTCCCCGTCCCCTAACCCTAACCCTAGCCCGAACCCTAACCCTAACCCTTCCCCGAAGCCTGACCCTCAGCCGTCCCCTAATCCTAACCCGTACGCTGACACTAACCCGCGCCCTCACACATACGCTCCCCCTAGAGCGTTGTCATACCCTCACCTGGACCCTAAACCGTCCCCGTCCCCTAACCCTAACCCTAGCCCGAACCCTAACCCTAACCCTTCCCCGAAGCCTGACCCTCAGCCGTCCCCTAATCCTAACCCGTACGCTGACACTAACCCGCGCCCTCACACGTACGCTCCCCCTAGAGCGTTGTCGTACCCTCACCTGGACCCTAAACCGTCCCCGTCCCCTAACCCTAACCCTAGCCCGAACCCTAACCCTAACCCTTCCCCGAAGCCTGACCCTCAGCCGTCCCCTAATCCTAACCCGTACGCTGACACTAACCCGCGCCCTCACACGTACGCTCCCCCTAGAGCGTTGTCGTACCCTCACCTGGACCCTGAACCGTCCCCGTCCCCTAACCCTAACCCTAGCCCGAACCCTAACCCTAACCCTTCCCCGAAGCCTGACCCTCAGCCGTCCCCTAATCCTAACCCGTACGCTGACACTAACCCGCGCCCTCACACGTACGCTCCCCCTAGAGCGTTGTCGTACCCTCACCTGGACCCTAAACCGTCCCCGTCCCCTAACCCTAACCCTAGCCCGAACCCTAACCCTAACCCTTCCCCGAAGCCTGACCCTCAGCCGTCCCCTAATCCTAACCCGTACGCTGACACTAACCCGCGCCCTCACACGTACGCTCCCCCTAGAGCGTTGTCGTACCCTCACCTGGACCCTAAACCGTCCCCGTCCCCTAACCCTAACCCTAGCCCGAACCCTAACCCTAACCCTTCCCCGAAGCCTGACCCTCAGCCGTCCCCTAATCCTAACCCGTACGCTGACACTAACCCGCGCCCTCAGACGTACGCTCCCCCTAGAGCGTTGTCGTACCCTTACCTGGACCCTAAACCGTCCCCGTCCCCTAACCCTAACCCTAGCCCGAACCTTAACCCTGACCCTTCCCCGAAGCCTGACCCTCAGCCGTCCCCTAATCCTAACCCGTACGCTGACACTAACCCGCGCCCTCACACGTACGCTCCCCCTAGAGCGTTGTCGTACCCTCACCTGGACCCTAAACCGTCCCCGTCCCCTAACCCTAACCCTAGCCCGAACCCTAACCCTAACCCTTCCCCGAAGCCTGACCCTCAGCCGTCCCCTAATCCTAACCCGTACGCTGACACTAACCCGCGCCCTCACACGTACGCTCCCCCTAGAGCGTTGTCGTACCCTCACCTGGACCCTAAACCGTCCCCGTCCCCTAACCCTAACCCTAGCCCGAACCCTAACCCTAACCCTTCCCCGAAGCCTGACCCTCAGCCGTCCCCTAATCCTAACCCGTACGCTGACACTAACCCGCGCCCTCACACGTACGCTCCCCCTAGAGCGTTGTCGTACCCTCACCTGGACCCTAAACCGTCCCCGTCCCCTAACCCTAACCCTAGCCCGAACCCTAACCCTAACCCTTCCCCGAAGCCTGACCCTCAGCCGTCCCCTAATCCTAACCCGTACGCTGACACTAACCCGCGCCCTCACACGTACGCTCCCCCTAGAGCGTTGTCGTACCCTCACCTGGACCCTAAACCGTCCCCGTCCCCTAACCCTAACCCTAGCCCGAACCCTAACCCTAACCCTTCCCCGAAGCCTGACCCTCAGCCGTCCCCTAATCCTAACCCGTACGCTGACACTAACCCGCGCCCTCACACGTACGCTCCCCCTAGAGCGTTGTCGTACCCTCACCTGGACCCTAAACCGTCCCCGTCCCCTAACCCTAAACCTAGCCCGAACCCTAACCCTAACCCTTCCCCGAAGCCTGACCCTCAGCCGTCCCCTAATCCTAACCCGTACGCTGACACTAACCCACGCCCTCACACGTAGGCTCCCCCTAGAGCGTTGTCGTACCCTCACCTGGACCCTGAACCGTCCCCGTCCCCTAACCCTAACCCTAGCCCGAACCCTAACCCTAACCCTTCCCCGAAGCCTGACCCTCAGCCGTCCCCTAATCCTAACCCGTACGCTGACACTAACCCGCGCCCTCACACGTACGCTCCCCCTAGAGCGTTGTCGTACCCTCACCTGGACCCTGAACCGTCCCCGTCCCCTAACCCTATCCCTAGCCCGAACCCTAACCCTAACCCTTCCCCGAAGCCTGACCCTCAGCCGTCCCCTAATCCTAACCCGTACGCTGACACTAACCCGCGCCCTCACACGTACGCTCCCCCTAGAGCGTTGTCGTACCCTCACCTGGACCCTAAACCGTCCCCGTCCCCTAACCCTAACCCTAGCACGAACCCTAACCCTAACCCTTCCCCGAAGCCTGACCCTCAGCCGTCCCCTAATCCTAACCCGTACGCTGACACTAACCCGCGCCCTCACACGTACGCTCCCCCTAGACTGTTGTCGTACCCTCACCTGGACCCTAAACCGTCCCCGTCCCCTAACCCTAACCCTAGCCCGAACCCTAACCCTAACCCTTCCCCGAAGCCTGACCCTCAGCCGTCCCCTAATCCTAGCCCGTACGCTGACACTAACCCGCGCCCTCACACGTACGCTCCCCCTAGAGCGTTGTCGTACCCTCACCTGGACCCTAAACCGTCCCCGTCCCCTAACCCTAACCCTAGCCCGAACCCTAACCCTAACCCTTCCCCGAAGCCTGACCCTCAGCCGTCCCCTAATCCTAACCCGTACGCTGACACTAACCCACGCCCTCACACGTACGCTCCCCCTAGAGCGTTGTCGTACCCTCACCTGGACCCTAAACCATCCCCGTCCCCTAACCCTAACCCTAGCCCGAACCCTAACCCTAACCCTTCCCCGAAGCCTGACCCCCATCCGTCCCCTAATCCTAACCCGTACGCTGACACTAACCCGCGCCCTCACACGTACGCTCGCCCTAGAGCGTTGTCGTACCCTCACCTGGACCCTAAACCATCCCCGTCCCCTAACCCTAACCCTAGCCCGAACCCTAACCCTACCCCTTCCCCGAAGCCTGACCCTCAGCTGTCCCCTAATCCTAACCCGTACGCTGACACTAACCCGCGCCCTCACACGTACGCTCCCCCTAGAGCGTTGTCGTACCCTCACCTGGACCCTAAACCGTCCCCGTCCCCTAACCCTAACCCTAGCCCGAACCCTAACCCTAACCCTTCACCGAAGCCTGACCCTCAGCCGTCCCCTAATCCTAACCCGTACGCTGACACTAACCCGCGCCCTCACACGTACGCTCCCCATAGAGCGTTGTCGTACCCTCACCTGGACCCTAAACCGTCCTCGTCCCCTAACCCTAACCCTAGCCCGAACCCTAACCCTAACCCTTCCCCGAAGCCTGACCCTCAGCCGTCCCCTAATCCTAACCCGTACGCTGACACTAACCCGCGCCCTCACACGTACGCTCCCCCTAGTGCGTTGTCGTACCCTCACCTGGACCCTAAACCGTCCCCGTCCCCTAACCCTAACCCTAGCCCGAACCCTAACCCTAACCCTTCACCGAAGCCTGACCCTCAGCCGTCCCCTAATCCTAACCCGTACGTTGACACTAACCCGCGCCCTCACACGTACGCTCCCCGTAGAGAGTTGTCGTACCCTCACCTGGACCCTATACCGTCCTCGTCCCCTAACCCTAACCCTAGCCCGAACCCTAACCCTAACCCTTCCCCGAAGCCTGACCCTCAGCCGTCCCCTAATCGTAACCCGTACGCTGACACTAAACCACGCCCTCACACGTACGCTCCCCCTAGAGCGTTGTCGTACCCTCACCTGGACCCTGAACCGCCCCCGTCCCCTAACCCTAACCCTAGCCCGAACCCTAACCCTAACCCTTCCCCGAAGCCTGACCCTCAGCCGTCCCCTAATCCTAACCCGTACGCTGACACTAACCCGCGCCCTCACACGTACGCTCCCCCTAAAGCGTTGTCGTACCCTCACCTGGACCCTAAACCGTCCCCGTCCCCTAACCCTAACCCTAGCCCGAACCCTAACCCTAACCCTTCCCCGAAGCCTGACCCTCACCCGTCCCCTAATCCTAACCCGTACGCTGACACTAAGCTGCGCCCTCACACGTACGCTCCCCCTAAAGCGTTGTCGTACCCTCACCTGGACCCTAAACCGTCCCCGTCCCCTAACCCTAACCCTAGCCCGAACCCTAACCCTAACCCTTCCCCGAAGCCTGACCCTCACCCGTCCCCTAATCCTAACCCGTACGCTGACGCTAACCCGCGCCCTCACACGTACGCTCCCCCTAAAGCGTTGTCGTACCCTCACCTGGACCCTAAACCGTCCCCGTCCCCTAACCTTAACCCTAGCCCGAACCCTAACCCTAACCCTTCCCCGAAGCCTGACCCTCACCCGTCCCCTAATCCTAACCCGTACGCTGACACTAAGCCGCGCCCTCACACGTACGCTCCCCCTAAAGAGTTGTCGTACCCTCACCTGGACCCTAAACCGTCCCCGTCCCCTAACCCTAACCCTAGCCCGAACCCTAACCCTAACCCTTCCCCGAAGCCTGACCCTCACCCGTCCCCTAATCCTAACCCGTACGCTGACACTAAGCCGCGCCCTCACACGTACGCTCCCCCTAAAGCGTTGTCGTACCCTCACCTGGACCCTAAACCGTCCCCGTCCCCTAACCCTAACCCTAGCCCGAACCCTAACCCTAACCCTTCCCCGAAGCCTGACCCTCACCCGTCCCCTAAACCTAACCCGTACGCTGACGCTAACCCGCGCCCTCACACGTACGCTCCCCCTAAAGCGTTGTCGTACCCTCACCTGGACCCTAAACCGTCCCCGTCCCCTAACCCTAACCCTAGCCCGAACCCTAACCCTAACCCTTCCCCGAAGCCTGACCCTCACCCGTCCCCTAATCCTAACCCGTACGCTGATGCTAACCCGCGCCCTCACACGTACGCTCCCCCTAAAGCGTTGTCGTACCCTCACCGGGACCCTAAACCGTCCCCGTCCCCTAACCCTAACCCTAGCCCGAACCCTAACCCTAACCCTTCCCCGAAGCCTGACCCTCACCCGTCCCCTAATCCTAACCCGTACGCTGACGCTAACCCGCGCCCTCACACTTATGCTCCCCCTAAAGCGTTGTCGTACCCTCACCTGGGCCCTAAACCGTCCCCGTCCCCTAACCCTAACCCTAGCCCGAACCCTAACCCTAACCCTTCCCCGAAGCCTGACCCTCACCCGTCCCCTAATCCTAACCCGTACGCTGACGCTAACCCGCGCCCTCACACGTACGCTCCCCCTAAAGCGTTGTCGTACCCTCACCTGGACCCTAAACCGTCCCCGTCCCCTAACCCTAACCCTAGCCCGAACCCTAACCCTAACCCTTCCCCGAAGCCTGACCCACTCCCGTCCCCTAATCATAACCCGTACGCTGACGCTAACCCGCGCCCTCACACGTACGCTCCCCCTAAAGCGTTGTCGTACCCTCACCTGGACCCTAAACCGTCCCCGTCCCCTAACCCTAACCCTAGCCCGAACCCTATCCTTAACCCTTCCCCGAACCCTGACCCTCACCCGTCCCCTAATCCTAACCCGTACGCTGACACTAAGCCGCGCCCTCACACGTACGCTCCCCCTAAAGCGTTGTCGTACCCTCACCTGGACCCTAAACCGTCCCCGTCCCCTAACCCTAACCCTAGCCCGAACCCTAACCCTAACGCTTCCCCGAAGCCTGACCCTCACCCGTCTCCTAATCCTAACCCGTACGCTGACACTAACCCGCGCCCTCACACGTACGCTCCCCCTAAAGCGTTGTCGTACCCTCACCTGGACCCTAAACCGTCCCCGTCCCCTAACCCTAACCCTAGCCCGAACCCTAAACCTAACCCTTCCCCGAAGCCTGACCCTCACCCGTCCCCTAATCCTAACCCGTACGCTGACACTAAGCCGCACCCTCACACATACGCTCCCCCTAAAGCGTTGTCGTACCCTCACCTACACCCTAACCCGTCCCCGTCCCCTAACCCTAACCCTAGCCCGAACCCAAACCCTAACCCTTCCCCGAAGCCTGACCCTCAGCCATCCCCTAATCCTAACCCGTACGCTGACACTAACCCGCGCCCTCACACGTACGCTCCCCCTAGAGCGTTGTCGTACCCTCACCTGGACCCTAAACCGTCCCCGTCCCCTAACCCTAACCCTAGCCCGAACCCTAACCCTAACCCTTCCCCGAAGCCTGACCCTCAGCCGTCCCCTAATCCTAACCCGTACGCTGACACTAACCCGCGCCCTCACACGTACGCTCCCCCTAGAGCGTTGTCGTACCCTCACCTGGACCCTAAACCGTCCCCGTCCCCTAACCCTAACCCTAGCCCGAACCCTAACCCTAACCCTTCCCCGAAGCCTGACCCTCAGCCGTCCCCTAATCCTAACCCGTACGCTGACACTAACCCGCGCCCTCACACGTACGCTCCCCCTAGAGCGTTGTCGTACCCTCACCTGGACCCTAAACCGTCCCCGTCCCCTAACCCTAACCCTAGCCCGAACCCTAACCCTAACCCTTCCCCGAAGCCTGACCCTCAGCCGTCCCCTAATCCTAACCCGTACGCTGACACTAACCCACGCCCTCACACGTACGCTCCCCCTAGAGCGTTGTCGTACCCTCACCTGGACCCTAAACCGCCCCCGTCCCCTAACCCTAACCCTAGCCCGAACCCTAACCCTAACCCTTCCCCGAAGCCTGACCCTCAGCCGTCCCCTAATCCTAACCCGTACGCTGACACTAACCCGCGCCCTCACACGTACGCTCCCCCTAGATCGTTTTCGTACCCTCATCTGGACCCTGAACCGCCCCCGTCCCCTAACCCTAACCCTAGCCCGAACCCTAACCCTAACCCTTCCCCGAAGCCTGACCCTCAGCCGTCCCCTAATCCTAACCCGTACGCTGACACTAACCCGCGCCCTCACACGTACGCTCCCCCTAGAGCGTTGTCGTACCCTCACCTGGACCCTGAACCGTGCCCGTCCCCTAACCCTAACCCTAGCCCGAACCCTAAACCTAACCCTTCCCCGAAGCCTGAACCTCAGCCGTCCCCTAATCCTAACCCGTACGCTGACACTAACCCGCGCCCTCACACGTACGCTCCCCCTAGAGCGTTGTCGTACCCTCACCTGGACCCTATACCGCCCCCGTCCCCTAACCTTAACCCTAGCCCGAAGCCTAACCCTAACCCTTCCCCGAAGCCTGACCCTCAGCCGTCCCCTAATCCTAACCCGTACGCTGACACTAACCCGCGCCCTCACACGTACGCTCCCCCTAGAGCGTTGTCGTACCCTCACCTGGACCCTGAACCGTCCCCGTCCCCTAACCCTAACCCTACACCGAACCCTAACCCTAACCCTTCCCCGAAGCCTGACCCTCACCCGTCCCCTAATCCTAACCCTACGCTGACACTAACCCGCGCCCTCACACGTACGCTCCCCCTAGAGCGTTGTCGTACCCTCACCTGGACCCTAAACCGTCCCCGTCCCCTAACCCTAACCCTAGCCCGAACCCTAACCCTAACCCTTCCCCGAAGCCTGACCCTCAGCCGTCCCCTAATCCTAACCCGTACGCTGACACTAACCCGCGCCCTCACACGTACGCTCCCCCTAGAGCGTTGTCGTACCCTCACCTGGACCCTAAACCGTCCCCGTCCCCTAACCCTAACCCTAGCCCGAACCCTAACCCTAACCCTTCCCCGATGCCTGACCCTCAGCCGTCCCCTAATCCTAACCCGTACGCTGACACTAACCCGCGCCCTCACACGTACGCTCCCCCTAGAGCGTTGTCGTACCCTCACCTGGACCCTAAACCGCCCCCGTCCCCTAACCCTAACCCTAGCCCGAACCCTAACCCTAACCCTTCCCCGAAGCCTGACCCTCAGCCGTCCCCTAATCCTAACCCGTACGCTGACACTAACCCGCGCCCTCACACGTACGCTCCCCCTAGAGCGTTGTCGTACCCTCACCTGGACCCTGAACCATCCCCGTCCCCTAACCCTAACCCTAGACCGAACCCTAACCCTAACCCTTCCCAGAAGCCTGACCCTCAGCCGTCCCCTAATCCTAACCCGTACGCTGACCCTAACCCGCGCCCTCACACGTACGCTCCCCCTAGAGCGTTGTCGTACCCTCACCTGGACCCTAAACCGTCCCCGTCCCCTAACCCTAACCCTAGCCCGAACCCTAACCCTAACCCTTCCCCGAAGCCTGACCCTCAGCCGTCCCCTAATCCTAACCCGTACGCTGACACTAACCCGCGCCCTCACACGTACGCTCCCCCTAGAGCGTTGTCGTACCCTCACCTGGACCCTAAACCGTCCCCGTCCCCTAACCCTAACCCTAGCCCGAACCCTAACCCTAACCCTTCCCCGATGCCTGACCCTCAGCCGTCCCCTAATCCTAACCCGTACGCTGACACTAACCCGCGCCCTCACACGTACGCTCCCCCTAGAGCGTTGTCGTACCCTCACCTGGACCCTAAACCGCCCCCGTCCCCTAACCCTAACCCTAGCCCGAACCCTAACCCTAACCCTTCCCCGAAGCCTGACCCTCAGCCGTCCCCTAATCCTAACCCGTACGCTGACACTAACCCGCGCCCTCACACGTACGCTCCCCCTAGAGCGTTGTCGTACCCTCACCTGGACCCTGAACCGTCCCCGTCCCCTAACCCTAACCCTAGCCCGAACCCTAACCCTAACACTTCCCCGAAGCCTGACCCTCAGCCGTCCCCTAATCCTAACCCGTACGCTGACACTAACCCGCGCCCTCACACGTACGCTCCCCCTAGAGCGTTGTCGTACCCTCACCTGGACCCTAAACCGTCCCCGTCCCCTAACCCTAACCCTAGCCCGAACCCTAACCCTAACCCTTCCCCGAAGCCTGACCCTCAGCCGTCCCCTAATCCTAACCCGTACGCTGACACTAACCCGCGCCCTCACACGTACGCTCCCCCTAGAGCGTTGTAGTACCCTCACCTGGACCCTAAACCGTCCCCGTCCCCTAACGCTAACCCTAGCCCGAACCCTAACCCTAACCCTTCCCCGAAGCCTGACCCTCAGCCGTCCCCTAATCCTAACCCGTACGCTGACACTAACCCGCGCCCTCACACGTACGCTCCCCCTAGAGCGTTGTCGTACCCTCACCTGGACCCTAAACCGTCCCCGTCCCCTAACCCTAACCCTAGCCCGAACCCTAACCCTAACCCTTCCCCGAAGCCTGACCCTCAGCCGTCCCCTAATCCTAACCCGTACGCTGACACTAACCCACGCCCTCACACGTACGCTCCCCCTAGAGCGTTGCCGTACCCTCACCTGGACCCTAAACCGTCCCCGTCCCCTAACCCTAACCCTAGCCCGAACCCTAACCCTAACCCTTCCCCGAAGCCTGACCCTCAGCCGTCCCCTAATCCTAACCCGTACGCTGACACTAACCCGCGCCCTCACACGTACGCTCCCCCTAGAGCGTTGTCGTACCCTCACCTGGACCCTAAACCGTCCCCGTCCCCTAAACC
This sequence comes from Globicephala melas, assembly GCF_963455315.2. NCBI lineage: Eukaryota > Metazoa > Chordata > Mammalia > Artiodactyla > Delphinidae > Globicephala > Globicephala melas. The sequence goes on along the minus strand of NW_027207508.1, from coordinate 122,657 downwards.
TAACCCTAGCCCGAACCCTAACCCTAACCCTTCCCCGAAGCCTGACCCTCAGCCGTCCCCTAATCCTAACCCGTACGCTGACACTAACCCGCGCCCTCACACGTACGCTCCCCCTAGAGCGTTGTCGTACCCTCACCTGGACCCTAAACCGTCCCCGTCCCCTAACCCTAACCCTAGCCCGAACCCTAACCCTAACCCTTCCCCGAAGCCTGACCCTCAGCCGTCCCCTAATCCTAACCCGTACGCTGACACTAACCCGCGCCCTCACACGTACGCTCCCCCTAGAGCGTTGTCGTACCCTCACCTGGACCCTAAACCGTCCCCGTCCCCTAACCCTAACCCTAGCCCGAACCCTAACCCTAACCCTTCCCCGAAGCCTGACCCTCAGCCGTCCCCTAATCCTAACCCGTACGCTGACACTAACCCGCGCCCTCACACGTACGCTCCCCCTAGAGCGTTGTCGTACCCTCACCTGGACCCTAAACCGTCCCCGTCCCCTAACCCTAACCCTAGCCCGAACCCTAACCCTAACCCTTCCCCGAAGCCTGACCCTCAGCCGTCCCCTAATCCTAACCCGTACGCTGACACTAACCCGCGCCCTCACACGTACGCTCCCCCTAGAGCGTTGTCGTACCCTCACCTGGACCCTGAACCGTCCCCGTCCCCTAACCCTAACCCTAGCCCGAACCCTAACCCTAACCCTTCCCCGAAGCCTGACCCTCAGCCGTCCCCTAATCCTAACCCGTACGCTGACACTAACCCGCGCCCTCACACGTACGCTCCCCCTAGAGCGTTGTCGTACCCTCACCTGGACCCTAAACCGTCCCCGTCCCCTAACCCTATCCCTAGCCCGAAACCTAACCCTAACCCTTCCCCGAAGCCTGACCCTCAGCCGTCCCCTAATCCTAACCCGTACGCTGACACTAACCCGCGCCCTCACACGTACGCTCCGCCTAGAGCGTTGTCGTACCCTCACCTGGACCCTAAACCGTCCCCGTCCCCTAACCCTAACCCTAGCCCGAACCCTAACTCTAACCCTTCCCAGAAGCCTGACCCTCAGCCGTCCCCTAATCCTAACCCGTACGCTGACACTAACCCGCGCCCTCACACGTACGCTCCCCCTAGAGCGTTGTCGTACCCTCACCTGGACCCTAAACCGTCCCCGTCCCCTAACCCTAACCCTAGCCCGAACCCTAACCCTAACCCTTCCCCGAAGCCTGACCCTCAGCCGTCCCCTAATCCTAACCCGTACGCTGACACTAACCCGCGCCCTCACACGTACGCTCCCCCTAGAGCGTTGTCGTACCCTCACCTGGACCCTAAACCGTCCCCGTCCCCTAAACCTAACCCTAGCCCGAACCCTAACCCTAACCCATCCCCGAAGCCTGACCCTCAGCCGTCCCCTAATCCTAACCCGTACGCTGACACTAACCCACGCCCTCACACGTACGCTCCCCCTAGAGCGTTGTCGTACCCTCACCTGGACCCTGAACCGTCCCCGTCCCCTAACCCTAACCCTAGCCCGAACCCTAACCCTAACCCTTCCCCGAAGCCTGACCCTCAGCCGTCCCCTAATCCTAACCCGTACGCTGACACTAACCCGCGCCCTCACACATACGCTCCCCCTAGAGCGTTGTCATACCCTCACCTGGACCCTAAACCGTCCCCGTCCCCTAACCCTAACCCTAGCCCGAACCCTAACCCTAACCCTTCCCCGAAGCCTGACCCTCAGCCGTCCCCTAATCCTAACCCGTACGCTGACACTAACCCGCGCCCTCACACGTACGCTCCCCCTAGAGCGTTGTCGTACCCTCACCTGGACCCTAAACCGTCCCCGTCCCCTAACCCTAACCCTAGCCCGAACCCTAACCCTAACCCTTCCCCGAAGCCTGACCCTCAGCCGTCCCCTAATCCTAACCCGTACGCTGACACTAACCCGCGCCCTCACACGTACGCTCCCCCTAGAGCGTTGTCGTACCCTCACCTGGACCCTGAACCGTCCCCGTCCCCTAACCCTAACCCTAGCCCGAACCCTAACCCTAACCCTTCCCCGAAGCCTGACCCTCAGCCGTCCCCTAATCCTAACCCGTACGCTGACACTAACCCGCGCCCTCACACGTACGCTCCCCCTAGAGCGTTGTCGTACCCTCACCTGGACCCTAAACCGTCCCCGTCCCCTAACCCTAACCCTAGCCCGAACCCTAACCCTAACCCTTCCCCGAAGCCTGACCCTCAGCCGTCCCCTAATCCTAACCCGTACGCTGACACTAACCCGCGCCCTCACACGTACGCTCCCCCTAGAGCGTTGTCGTACCCTCACCTGGACCCTAAACCGTCCCCGTCCCCTAACCCTAACCCTAGCCCGAACCCTAACCCTAACCCTTCCCCGAAGCCTGACCCTCAGCCGTCCCCTAATCCTAACCCGTACGCTGACACTAACCCGCGCCCTCAGACGTACGCTCCCCCTAGAGCGTTGTCGTACCCTTACCTGGACCCTAAACCGTCCCCGTCCCCTAACCCTAACCCTAGCCCGAACCTTAACCCTGACCCTTCCCCGAAGCCTGACCCTCAGCCGTCCCCTAATCCTAACCCGTACGCTGACACTAACCCGCGCCCTCACACGTACGCTCCCCCTAGAGCGTTGTCGTACCCTCACCTGGACCCTAAACCGTCCCCGTCCCCTAACCCTAACCCTAGCCCGAACCCTAACCCTAACCCTTCCCCGAAGCCTGACCCTCAGCCGTCCCCTAATCCTAACCCGTACGCTGACACTAACCCGCGCCCTCACACGTACGCTCCCCCTAGAGCGTTGTCGTACCCTCACCTGGACCCTAAACCGTCCCCGTCCCCTAACCCTAACCCTAGCCCGAACCCTAACCCTAACCCTTCCCCGAAGCCTGACCCTCAGCCGTCCCCTAATCCTAACCCGTACGCTGACACTAACCCGCGCCCTCACACGTACGCTCCCCCTAGAGCGTTGTCGTACCCTCACCTGGACCCTAAACCGTCCCCGTCCCCTAACCCTAACCCTAGCCCGAACCCTAACCCTAACCCTTCCCCGAAGCCTGACCCTCAGCCGTCCCCTAATCCTAACCCGTACGCTGACACTAACCCGCGCCCTCACACGTACGCTCCCCCTAGAGCGTTGTCGTACCCTCACCTGGACCCTAAACCGTCCCCGTCCCCTAACCCTAACCCTAGCCCGAACCCTAACCCTAACCCTTCCCCGAAGCCTGACCCTCAGCCGTCCCCTAATCCTAACCCGTACGCTGACACTAACCCGCGCCCTCACACGTACGCTCCCCCTAGAGCGTTGTCGTACCCTCACCTGGACCCTAAACCGTCCCCGTCCCCTAACCCTAAACCTAGCCCGAACCCTAACCCTAACCCTTCCCCGAAGCCTGACCCTCAGCCGTCCCCTAATCCTAACCCGTACGCTGACACTAACCCACGCCCTCACACGTAGGCTCCCCCTAGAGCGTTGTCGTACCCTCACCTGGACCCTGAACCGTCCCCGTCCCCTAACCCTAACCCTAGCCCGAACCCTAACCCTAACCCTTCCCCGAAGCCTGACCCTCAGCCGTCCCCTAATCCTAACCCGTACGCTGACACTAACCCGCGCCCTCACACGTACGCTCCCCCTAGAGCGTTGTCGTACCCTCACCTGGACCCTGAACCGTCCCCGTCCCCTAACCCTATCCCTAGCCCGAACCCTAACCCTAACCCTTCCCCGAAGCCTGACCCTCAGCCGTCCCCTAATCCTAACCCGTACGCTGACACTAACCCGCGCCCTCACACGTACGCTCCCCCTAGAGCGTTGTCGTACCCTCACCTGGACCCTAAACCGTCCCCGTCCCCTAACCCTAACCCTAGCACGAACCCTAACCCTAACCCTTCCCCGAAGCCTGACCCTCAGCCGTCCCCTAATCCTAACCCGTACGCTGACACTAACCCGCGCCCTCACACGTACGCTCCCCCTAGACTGTTGTCGTACCCTCACCTGGACCCTAAACCGTCCCCGTCCCCTAACCCTAACCCTAGCCCGAACCCTAACCCTAACCCTTCCCCGAAGCCTGACCCTCAGCCGTCCCCTAATCCTAGCCCGTACGCTGACACTAACCCGCGCCCTCACACGTACGCTCCCCCTAGAGCGTTGTCGTACCCTCACCTGGACCCTAAACCGTCCCCGTCCCCTAACCCTAACCCTAGCCCGAACCCTAACCCTAACCCTTCCCCGAAGCCTGACCCTCAGCCGTCCCCTAATCCTAACCCGTACGCTGACACTAACCCACGCCCTCACACGTACGCTCCCCCTAGAGCGTTGTCGTACCCTCACCTGGACCCTAAACCATCCCCGTCCCCTAACCCTAACCCTAGCCCGAACCCTAACCCTAACCCTTCCCCGAAGCCTGACCCCCATCCGTCCCCTAATCCTAACCCGTACGCTGACACTAACCCGCGCCCTCACACGTACGCTCGCCCTAGAGCGTTGTCGTACCCTCACCTGGACCCTAAACCATCCCCGTCCCCTAACCCTAACCCTAGCCCGAACCCTAACCCTACCCCTTCCCCGAAGCCTGACCCTCAGCTGTCCCCTAATCCTAACCCGTACGCTGACACTAACCCGCGCCCTCACACGTACGCTCCCCCTAGAGCGTTGTCGTACCCTCACCTGGACCCTAAACCGTCCCCGTCCCCTAACCCTAACCCTAGCCCGAACCCTAACCCTAACCCTTCACCGAAGCCTGACCCTCAGCCGTCCCCTAATCCTAACCCGTACGCTGACACTAACCCGCGCCCTCACACGTACGCTCCCCATAGAGCGTTGTCGTACCCTCACCTGGACCCTAAACCGTCCTCGTCCCCTAACCCTAACCCTAGCCCGAACCCTAACCCTAACCCTTCCCCGAAGCCTGACCCTCAGCCGTCCCCTAATCCTAACCCGTACGCTGACACTAACCCGCGCCCTCACACGTACGCTCCCCCTAGTGCGTTGTCGTACCCTCACCTGGACCCTAAACCGTCCCCGTCCCCTAACCCTAACCCTAGCCCGAACCCTAACCCTAACCCTTCACCGAAGCCTGACCCTCAGCCGTCCCCTAATCCTAACCCGTACGTTGACACTAACCCGCGCCCTCACACGTACGCTCCCCGTAGAGAGTTGTCGTACCCTCACCTGGACCCTATACCGTCCTCGTCCCCTAACCCTAACCCTAGCCCGAACCCTAACCCTAACCCTTCCCCGAAGCCTGACCCTCAGCCGTCCCCTAATCGTAACCCGTACGCTGACACTAAACCACGCCCTCACACGTACGCTCCCCCTAGAGCGTTGTCGTACCCTCACCTGGACCCTGAACCGCCCCCGTCCCCTAACCCTAACCCTAGCCCGAACCCTAACCCTAACCCTTCCCCGAAGCCTGACCCTCAGCCGTCCCCTAATCCTAACCCGTACGCTGACACTAACCCGCGCCCTCACACGTACGCTCCCCCTAAAGCGTTGTCGTACCCTCACCTGGACCCTAAACCGTCCCCGTCCCCTAACCCTAACCCTAGCCCGAACCCTAACCCTAACCCTTCCCCGAAGCCTGACCCTCACCCGTCCCCTAATCCTAACCCGTACGCTGACACTAAGCTGCGCCCTCACACGTACGCTCCCCCTAAAGCGTTGTCGTACCCTCACCTGGACCCTAAACCGTCCCCGTCCCCTAACCCTAACCCTAGCCCGAACCCTAACCCTAACCCTTCCCCGAAGCCTGACCCTCACCCGTCCCCTAATCCTAACCCGTACGCTGACGCTAACCCGCGCCCTCACACGTACGCTCCCCCTAAAGCGTTGTCGTACCCTCACCTGGACCCTAAACCGTCCCCGTCCCCTAACCTTAACCCTAGCCCGAACCCTAACCCTAACCCTTCCCCGAAGCCTGACCCTCACCCGTCCCCTAATCCTAACCCGTACGCTGACACTAAGCCGCGCCCTCACACGTACGCTCCCCCTAAAGAGTTGTCGTACCCTCACCTGGACCCTAAACCGTCCCCGTCCCCTAACCCTAACCCTAGCCCGAACCCTAACCCTAACCCTTCCCCGAAGCCTGACCCTCACCCGTCCCCTAATCCTAACCCGTACGCTGACACTAAGCCGCGCCCTCACACGTACGCTCCCCCTAAAGCGTTGTCGTACCCTCACCTGGACCCTAAACCGTCCCCGTCCCCTAACCCTAACCCTAGCCCGAACCCTAACCCTAACCCTTCCCCGAAGCCTGACCCTCACCCGTCCCCTAAACCTAACCCGTACGCTGACGCTAACCCGCGCCCTCACACGTACGCTCCCCCTAAAGCGTTGTCGTACCCTCACCTGGACCCTAAACCGTCCCCGTCCCCTAACCCTAACCCTAGCCCGAACCCTAACCCTAACCCTTCCCCGAAGCCTGACCCTCACCCGTCCCCTAATCCTAACCCGTACGCTGATGCTAACCCGCGCCCTCACACGTACGCTCCCCCTAAAGCGTTGTCGTACCCTCACCGGGACCCTAAACCGTCCCCGTCCCCTAACCCTAACCCTAGCCCGAACCCTAACCCTAACCCTTCCCCGAAGCCTGACCCTCACCCGTCCCCTAATCCTAACCCGTACGCTGACGCTAACCCGCGCCCTCACACTTATGCTCCCCCTAAAGCGTTGTCGTACCCTCACCTGGGCCCTAAACCGTCCCCGTCCCCTAACCCTAACCCTAGCCCGAACCCTAACCCTAACCCTTCCCCGAAGCCTGACCCTCACCCGTCCCCTAATCCTAACCCGTACGCTGACGCTAACCCGCGCCCTCACACGTACGCTCCCCCTAAAGCGTTGTCGTACCCTCACCTGGACCCTAAACCGTCCCCGTCCCCTAACCCTAACCCTAGCCCGAACCCTAACCCTAACCCTTCCCCGAAGCCTGACCCACTCCCGTCCCCTAATCATAACCCGTACGCTGACGCTAACCCGCGCCCTCACACGTACGCTCCCCCTAAAGCGTTGTCGTACCCTCACCTGGACCCTAAACCGTCCCCGTCCCCTAACCCTAACCCTAGCCCGAACCCTAACCTTAACCCTTCCCCGAAGCCTGACCCTCACCCGTCCCCTAATCCTAACCCGTACGCTGACACTAAGCCGCGCCCTCACACGTACGCTCCCCCTAAAGCGTTGTCGTACCCTCACCTGGACCCTAAACCGTCCCCGTCCCCTAACCCTAACCCTAGCCCGAACCCTAACCCTAACGCTTCCCCGAAGCCTGACCCTCACCCGTCTCCTAATCCTAACCCGTACGCTGACACTAACCCGCGCCCTCACACGTACGCTCCCCCTAAAGCGTTGTCGTACCCTCACCTGGACCCTAAACCGTCCCCGTCCCCTAACCCTAACCCTAGCCCGAACCCTAAACCTAACCCTTCCCCGAAGCCTGACCCTCACCCGTCCCCTAATCCTAACCCGTACGCTGACACTAAGCCGCACCCTCACACATACGCTCCCCCTAAAGCGTTGTCGTACCCTCACCTACACCCTAACCCGTCCCCGTCCCCTAACCCTAACCCTAGCCCGAACCCAAACCCTAACCCTTCCCCGAAGCCTGACCCTCAGCCATCCCCTAATCCTAACCCGTACGCTGACACTAACCCGCGCCCTCACACGTACGCTCCCCCTAGAGCGTTGTCGTACCCTCACCTGGACCCTAAACCGTCCCCGTCCCCTAACCCTAACCCTAGCCCGAACCCTAACCCTAACCCTTCCCCGAAGCCTGACCCTCAGCCGTCCCCTAATCCTAACCCGTACGCTGACACTAACCCGCGCCCTCACACGTACGCTCCCCCTAGAGCGTTGTCGTACCCTCACCTGGACCCTAAACCGTCCCCGTCCCCTAACCCTAACCCTAGCCCGAACCCTAACCCTAACCCTTCCCCGAAGCCTGACCCTCAGCCGTCCCCTAATCCTAACCCGTACGCTGACACTAACCCGCGCCCTCACACGTACGCTCCCCCTAGAGCGTTGTCGTACCCTCACCTGGACCCTAAACCGTCCCCGTCCCCTAACCCTAACCCTAGCCCGAACCCTAACCCTAACCCTTCCCCGAAGCCTGACCCTCAGCCGTCCCCTAATCCTAACCCGTACGCTGACACTAACCCACGCCCTCACACGTACGCTCCCCCTAGAGCGTTGTCGTACCCTCACCTGGACCCTAAACCGCCCCCGTCCCCTAACCCTAACCCTAGCCCGAACCCTAACCCTAACCCTTCCCCGAAGCCTGACCCTCAGCCGTCCCCTAATCCTAACCCGTACGCTGACACTAACCCGCGCCCTCACACGTACGCTCCCCCTAGATCGTTTTCGTACCCTCATCTGGACCCTGAACCGCCCCCGTCCCCTAACCCTAACCCTAGCCCGAACCCTAACCCTAACCCTTCCCCGAAGCCTGACCCTCAGCCGTCCCCTAATCCTAACCCGTACGCTGACACTAACCCGCGCCCTCACACGTACGCTCCCCCTAGAGCGTTGTCGTACCCTCACCTGGACCCTGAACCGTCCCCGTCCCCTAACCCTAACCCTAGCCCGAACCCTAAACCTAACCCTTCCCCGAAGCCTGAACCTCAGCCGTCCCCTAATCCTAACCCGTACGCTGACACTAACCCGCGCCCTCACACGTACGCTCCCCCTAGAGCGTTGTCGTACCCTCACCTGGACCCTATACCGCCCCCGTCCCCTAACCTTAACCCTAGCCCGAAGCCTAACCCTAACCCTTCCCCGAAGCCTGACCCTCAGCCGTCCCCTAATCCTAACCCGTACGCTGACACTAACCCGCGCCCTCACACGTACGCTCCCCCTAGAGCGTTGTCGTACCCTCACCTGGACCCTGAACCGTCCCCGTCCCCTAACCCTAACCCTACACCGAACCCTAACCCTAACCCTTCCCCGAAGCCTGACCCTCACCCGTCCCCTAATCCTAACCCTACGCTGACACTAACCCGCGCCCTCACACGTACGCTCCCCCTAGAGCGTTGTCGTACCCTCACCTGGACCCTAAACCGTCCCCGTCCCCTAACCCTAACCCTAGCCCGAACCCTAACCCTAACCCTTCCCCGAAGCCTGACCCTCAGCCGTCCCCTAATCCTAACCCGTACGCTGACACTAACCCGCGCCCTCACACGTACGCTCCCCCTAGAGCGTTGTCGTACCCTCACCTGGACCCTAAACCGTCCCCGTCCCCTAACCCTAACCCTAGCCCGAACCCTAACCCTAACCCTTCCCCGATGCCTGACCCTCAGCCGTCCCCTAATCCTAACCCGTACGCTGACACTAACCCGCGCCCTCACACGTACGCTCCCCCTAGAGCGTTGTCGTACCCTCACCTGGACCCTAAACCGCCCCCGTCCCCTAACCCTAACCCTAGCCCGAACCCTAACCCTAACCCTTCCCCGAAGCCTGACCCTCAGCCGTCCCCTAATCCTAACCCGTACGCTGACACTAACCCGCGCCCTCACACGTACGCTCCCCCTAGAGCGTTGTCGTACCCTCACCTGGACCCTGAACCATCCCCGTCCCCTAACCCTAACCCTAGACCGAACCCTAACCCTAACCCTTCCCAGAAGCCTGACCCTCAGCCGTCCCCTAATCCTAACCCGTACGCTGACACTAACCCGCGCCCTCACACGTACGCTCCCCCTAGAGCGTTGTCGTACCCTCACCTGGACCCTAAACCGTCCCCGTCCCCTAACCCTAACCCTAGCCCGAACCCTAACCCTAACCCTTCCCCGAAGCCTGACCCTCAGCCGTCCCCTAATCCTAACCCGTACGCTGACACTAACCCGCGCCCTCACACGTACGCTCCCCCTAGAGCGTTGTCGTACCCTCACCTGGACCCTAAACCGTCCCCGTCCCCTAACCCTAACCCTAGCCCGAACCCTAACCCTAACCCTTCCCCGATGCCTGACCCTCAGCCGTCCCCTAATCCTAACCCGTACGCTGACACTAACCCGCGCCCTCACACGTACGCTCCCCCTAGAGCGTTGTCGTACCCTCACCTGGACCCTAAACCGCCCCCGTCCCCTAACCCTAACCCTAGCCCGAACCCTAACCCTAACCCTTCCCCGAAGCCTGACCCTCAGCCGTCCCCTAATCCTAACCCGTACGCTGACACTAACCCGCGCCCTCACACGTACGCTCCCCCTAGAGCGTTGTCGTACCCTCACCTGGACCCTGAACCGTCCCCGTCCCCTAACCCTAACCCTAGCCCGAACCCTAACCCTAACACTTCCCCGAAGCCTGACCCTCAGCCGTCCCCTAATCCTAACCCGTACGCTGACACTAACCCGCGCCCTCACACGTACGCTCCCCCTAGAGCGTTGTCGTACCCTCACCTGGACCCTAAACCGTCCCCGTCCCCTAACCCTAACCCTAGCCCGAACCCTAACCCTAACCCTTCCCCGAAGCCTGACCCTCAGCCGTCCCCTAATCCTAACCCGTACGCTGACACTAACCCGCGCCCTCACACGTACGCTCCCCCTAGAGCGTTGTAGTACCCTCACCTGGACCCTAAACCGTCCCCGTCCCCTAACGCTAACCCTAGCCCGAACCCTAACCCTAACCCTTCCCCGAAGCCTGACCCTCAGCCGTCCCCTAATCCTAACCCGTACGCTGACACTAACCCGCGCCCTCACACGTACGCTCCCCCTAGAGCGTTGTCGTACCCTCACCTGGACCCTAAACCGCCCCCGTCCCCTAACCCTAACCCTAGCCCGAACCCTAACCCTAACCCTTCCCCGAAGCCTGACCCTCAGCCGTCCCCTAATCCTAACCCGTACGCTGACACTAACCCGCGCCCTCACACGTACGCTCCCCCTAGATCGTTTTCGTACCCTCACCTGGACCCTGAACCGCCCCCGTCCCCTAACCCTAACCCTAGCCCGAACCCTAACCCTAACCCTTCCCCGAAGCCTGACCCTCAGCCGTCCCCTAATCCTAACCCGTACGCTGACACTAACCCGCGCCCTCACACGTACGCTCCCCCTAGAGCGTTGTCGTACCCTCACCTGGACCCTGAACCGCCCCCGTCCCCTAACCCTAACCCTAGCCCGAACCCTAACCCTAACCCTTCCCCGAAGCCTGACCCTCAGCCGTCCCCTAATCCTAACCCGTACGCTGACACTAACCCGCGCCCTCACACGTACGCTCCCCCTAGATCGTTTTCGTACCCTCACCTGGACCCTGAACCGCCCCCGTCCCCTAACCCTAACCCTAGCCCGAACCCTAACCCTAACCCTTCCCCGAAGCCTGACCCTCAGCCGTCCCCTAATCCTAACCCGTACGCTGACACTAACCCGCGCCCTCACACGTACGCTCCCCCTAGAGCGTTGTCGTACCCTCACCTGGACCCTGAACCGTCCCCGTCCCCTAACCCTAACCCTAGCCCGAACCCTAAACCTAACCCTTCCCCGAAGCCTGACCCTCAGCCGTCCCCTAATCCTAACCCGTACGCTGACACTAACCCGCGCCCTCACACGTACGCTCCCCCTAGAGCGTTGTCGTACCCTCACCTGGACCCTAAACCGCCCCCGTCCCCTAACCCTAACCCTAGCCCGAACCCTAACCCTAACCCTTCCCCGAAGCCTGACCCTCAGCCGTCCCCTAATCCTAACCCGTACGCTGACACTAACCCGCGCCCTCACACGTACGCTCCCCCTAGAGCGTTGTCGTACCCTCACCTGGACCCTGAACCGTCCCCGTCCCCTAACCCTAACCCTAGACCGAACCCTAACCCTAACCCTTCCCCGAAGCCTGACCCTCACCCGTCCCCTAATCCTAACCCGTACGCTGACACTAACCCGTGCCCTCACACGTACGCTCCCCCTAGAGCGTTGTCGTACCCTCACCTGGACCCTGAACCGTCCCCGTCCCCTAACCCTAACCCTAGCACGAACCCTAACCCTAACCCTTCCCCGAAGCCTGACCCTCAGCCGTCCCCTAATCCTAACCCGTACGCTGACACTAACCCGCGCCCTCACACGTACGCTCCCCCTAGAGTGTTGTCGTACCCTCACCTGGACCCTAAACCGTCCCCGTCCCCTAACCCTAACCCTAGCCCGAACCCTAACCCTAACCCTTCCCCGAAGCCTGACCCTCAGCCGTCCCCTAATCCTAGCCCGTACGCTGACACTAACCCGCGCCCTCACACGTACGCTCCCCCTAGAGCGTTGTCGTACCCTCACCTGGACCCTAAACCGTCCCCGTCCCCTAACCCTAACCCTAGCCCGAACCCTAACCCTAACCCTTCCCCGAAGCCTGACCCTCAGCCGTCCCCTAATCCTAACCCGTACGCTGACACTAACCCACGCCCTCACACGTACGCTCCCCCTAGAGTGTTGTCGTACCCTCACCTGGACCCTAAACCGTCCCCGTCCCCTAACCCTAACCCTAGCCCGAACCCTAACCCTAACCCTTCCCCGAAGCCTGACCCCCATCCGTCCCCTAATCCTAACCCGTACGCTGACACTAACCCGCGCCCTCACACGTACGCTCGCCCTAGAGCGTTGTCATACCCTCACCTGGACCCTAAACCATCCCCGTCCCCTAACCCTAACCCTAGCCCGAACCCTAACCCTACACCTTCCCCGAAGCCTGACCCTCAGCCGTCCCCTAATCCTAACCCGTACGCTGACACTAACCCGCGCCCTCACACGTACGCTCCCCCTAGAGCGTTGTCGTACCCTCACCTGGACCCTAAACCGTCCCCGTCCCCTAACCCTAACCCTAGCCCGAACCCTAACCCTAACCCTTCACCGAAGCCTGACCCTCAGCCGTCCCCTAATCCTAACCCGTACGCTGACACTAACCCGCGCCCTCACACGTACGCTCCCCATAGAGCGTTGTCGTACCCTCACCTGGACCCTAAACCGTCCCCGTCCCCTAACCCTAACCCTAGCCCGAACCCTAACCCTAACCCTTCCCCGAAGCCTGACCCTCAGCCGTCCCCTAATCCTAACCCGTACGCTGACACTAACCCGCGCCCTCACACGTACGCTCCCCCTAGTGCGTTGTCGTACCCTCACCTGGACCCTAAACCGTCCCCGTCCCCTAACCCTAACCCTAGCCCGAACCCTAACCCTAACCCTTCACCGAAGCCTGACCCTCAGCCGTCCCCTAATCCTAACCCGTACGTTGACACTAACCCGCGCCCTCACACGTACGCTCCCCGTAGAGCGTTGTCGTACCCTCACCTGGACCCTATACCGTCCTCGTCCCCTAACCCTAACCCTAGCCCGAACCCTAACCCTAACCCTTCCCCGAAGCCTGACCCTCAGCCGTCCCCTAATCGTAACCCGTACGCTGACACTAAACCACGCCCTCACACGTACGCTCCCCCTAGAGCGTTGTCGTACCCTCACCTGGACCCTGAACCGCCCCCGTCCCCTAACCCTAACCCTAGCCCGAACCCTAACCCTAACCCTTCCCCGAAGCCTGACCCTCAGCCGTCCCCTAATCCTAACCCGTACGCTGACACTAACCCGCGCCCTCACACGTACGCTCCCCCTAGATCGTTTTCGTACCCTCACCTGGACCCTGAACCGCCCCCGTACCCTAACCCTAACCCTAGCCCGAACCCTAACCCTAACCCTTCCCCGAAGCCTGACCCTCAGCCGTCCCCTAATCCTAACCCGTACGCTGACACTAACCCGCGCCCTCACACGTACGCTCCCCCTAGAGCGTTGTCGTACCCTCACCTGGACCCTGAACCGCCCCCGTCCCCTAACCCTAACCCTAGCCCGAACCCTAACCCTAACCCTTCCCCGAAGCCTGACCCTCAGCCGTCCCCTAATCCTAACCCGTACGCTGACACTAACCCGCGCCCTCACACGTACGCTCCCCCTAGATCGTTTTCGTACCCTCACCTGGACCCTGAACCGCCCCCGTCCCCTAACCCTAACCCTAGCCCGAACCCTAACCCTAACCCTTCCCCGAAGCCTGACCCTCAGCCGTCCCCTAATCCTAACCCGTACGCTGACACTAACCCGCGCCCTCACACGTACGCTCCCCCTAGAGCGTTGTCGTACCCTCACCTGGACCCTGAACCGTCCCCGTCCCCTAACCCTAACCCTAGCCCGAACCCTAAACCTAACCCTTCCCCGAAGCCTGACCCTCAGCCGTCCCCTAATCCTAACCCGTACGCTGACACTAACCCGCGCCCTCACACGTACGCTCCCCCTAGAGCGTTGTCATACCCTCACCTGGACCCTAAACCGCCCCCGTCCCCTAACCCTAACCCTAGCCCGAACCCTAACCCTAACCCTTCCCCGAAGCCTGACCCTCAGCCGTCCCCTAATCCTAACCCGTACGCTGACACTAACCCGCGCCCTCACACGTACGCTCCCCCTAGAGCGTTGTCGTACCCTCACCTGGACCCTGAACCGTCCCCGTCCCCTAACCCTAACCCTAGACCGAACCCTAACCCTAACCCTTCCCCGAAGCCTGACCCTCACCCGTCCCCTAATCCTAACCCGTACGCTGACACTAACCCGTGCCCTCACACGTACGCTCCCCCTAGAGCGTTGTCGTACCCTCACCTGGACCCTGAACCGTCCCCGTCCCCTAACCCTAACCCTAGCACGAACCCTAACCCTAACCCTTCCCCGAAGCCTGACCCTCAGCCGTCCCCTAATCCTAACCCGTACGCTGACACTAACCCGCGCCCTCACACGTACGCTCCCCCTAGAGTGTTGTCGTACCCTCACCTGGACCCTAAACCGTCCCCGTCCCCTAACCCTAACCCTAGCCCGAACCCTAACCCTAACCCTTCCCCGAAGCCTGACCCTCAGCCGTCCCCTAATCCTAGCCCGTACGCTGACACTAACCCGCGCCCTCACACGTACGCTCCCCCTAGAGCGTTGTCGTACCCTCACCTGGACCCTAAACCGTCCCCGTCCCCTAACCCTAACCCTAGCCCGAACCCTAACCCTAACCCTTCCCCGAAGCCTGACCCTCAGCCGTCCCCTAATCCTAACCCGTACGCTGACACTAACCCACGCCCTCACACGTACGCTCCCCCTAGAGCGTTGTCGTACCCTCACCTGGACCCTAAACCGTCCCCGTCCCCTAACCCTAACCCTAGCCCGAACCCTAACCCTAACCCTTCCCCGAAGCCTGACCCCCATCCGTCCCCTAATCCTAACCCGTACGCTGACACTAACCCGCGCCCTCACACGTACGCTCGCCCTAGAGCGTTGTCATACCCTCACCTGGACCCTAAACCATCCCCGTCCCCTAACCCTAACCCTAGCCCGAACCCTAACCTTACCCCTTCCCCGAAGCCTGACCCTCAGCCGTCCCCTAATCCTAACCCGTACGCTGACACTAACCCGCGCCCTCACACGTACGCTCCCCCTAGAGCGTTGTCGTACCCTCACCTGGACCCTAAACCGTCCCCGTCCCCTAACCCTAACCCTAGCCCGAACCCTAACCCTAACCCTTCACCGAAGCCTGACCCTCAGCCGTCCCCTAATCCTAACCCGTACGCTGACACTAACCCGCGCCCTCACACGTACGCTCCCCATAGAGCGTTGTCGTACCTTCACCTGGACCCTAAACCGTCCCCGTCCCCTAACCCTAACCCTAGCCCGAACCCTAACCCTAACCCTTCCCCGAAGCCTGACCCTCAGCCGTCCCCTAATCCTAACCCGTACGCTGACACTAACCCGCGCCCTCACACGTACGCTCCCCCTAGTGCGTTGTCGTACCCTCACCTGGACCCTAAACCGTCCCCGTCCCCTAACCCTAACCCTAGCCCGAACCCTAACCCTAACCCTTCACCGAAGCCTGACCCTCAGCCGTCCCCTAATCCTAACCCGTACGTTGACACTAACCCGCGCCCTCACACGTACGCTCCCCGTAGAGCGTTGTCGTACCCTCACCTGGACCCTATACCGTCCTCGTCCCCTAACCCTAACCCTAGCCCGAACCCTAACCCTAACCCTTCCCCGAAGCCTGACCCTCAGCCGTCCCCTAATCGTAACCCGTACGCTGACACTAAACCACGCCCTCACACGTACGCTCCCCCTAGAGCGTTGTCGTACCCTCACCTGGACCCTGAACCGCCCCCGTCCCCTAACCCTAACCCTAGCCCGAACCCTAACCCTAACCCTTCCCCGAAGCCTGACCCTCAGCCGTCCCCTAATCCTAACCCGTACGCTGACACTAACCCGCGCCCTCACACGTACGCTCCCCCTAAAGCGTTGTCGTACCCTCACCTGGACCCTAAACCGTCCCCGTCCCCTAACCCTAACCCTAGCCCGAACCCTAACCCTAACCCTTCCCCGAAGCCTGACCCTCACCCGTCCCCTAATCCTAACCCGTACGCTGACACTAAGCTGCGCCCTCACACGTACGCTCCCCCTAAAGCGTTGTCGTACCCTCACCTGGACCCTAAACCGTCCCCGTCCCCTAACCCTAACCCTAGCCCGAACCCTAACCCTAACCCTTCCCCGAAGCCTGACCCTCACCCGTCCCCTAATCCTAACCCGTACGCTGACGCTAACCCGCGCCCTCACACGTACGCTCCCCCTAAAGCGTTGTCGTACCCTCACCTGGACCCTAAACCGTCCCCGTCCCCTAACCTTAACCCTAGCCCGAACCCTAACCCTAACCCTTCCCCGAAGCCTGACCCTCACCCGTCCCCTAATCCTAACCCGTACGCTGACACTAAGCCGCGCCCTCACACGTACGCTCCCCCTAAAGCGTTGTCGTACCCTCACCTGGACCCTAAACCGTCCCCGTCCCCTAACCCTAACCCTAGCCCGAACCCTAACCCTAACCCTTCCCCGAAGCCTGACCCTCACCCGTCCCCTAATCCTAACCCGTACGCTGACACTAAGCCGCGCCCTCACACGTACGCTCCCCCTAAAGCGTTGTCGTACCCTCACCTGGACCCTAAACCGTCCCCGTCCCCTAACCCTAACCCTAGCCCGAACCCTAACCCTAACCCTTCCCCGAAGCCTGACCCTCACCCGTCCCCTAAACCTAACCCGTACGCTGACGCTAACCCGCGCCCTCACACGTACGCTCCCCCTAAATCGTTGTCGTACCCTCACCTGGACCCTAAACCGTCCCCGTCCCCTAACCCTAACCCTAGCCCGAACCCTAACCCTAACCCTTCCCCGAAGCCTGACCCTCACCCGTCCCCTAATCCTAACCCGTACGCTGATGCTAACCCGCGCCCTCACACGTACGCTCCCCCTAAAGCGTTGTCGTACCCTCACCGGGACCCTAAACCGTCCCCGTCCCCTAACCCTAACCCTAGCCCGAACCCTAAACCTAACCCTTCCCCGAAGCCTGACCCTCACCCGTCCCCTAATCCTAACCCGTACGCTGACGCTAACCCGCGCCCTCACACGTACGCTCCCCCTAAAGCGTTGTCGTACCCTCACCTGGACCCTAAACCGTCCCCGTCCCCTAACCCTAACCCTAGCCCGAACCCTAACCTTAACCCTTCCCCGAAGCCTGACCCTCACCCGTCCCCTAATCCTAACCCGTACGCTGACACTAAGCCGCGCCCTCACACGTACGCTCCCCCTAAAGCGTTGTCGTACCCTCACCTGGACCCTAAACCGTCCCCGTCCCCTAACCCTAACCCTAGCCCGAACCCTAACCCTAACGCTTCCCCGAAGCCTGACCCTCACCCGTCTCCTAATCCTAACCCGTACGCTGACACTAACCCGCGCCCTCACACGTACGCTCCCCCTAAAGCGTTGTCGTACCCTCACCTGGACCCTAAACCGTCCCCGTCCCCTAACCCTAACCCTAGCCCGAACCCTAAACCTAACCCTTCCCCGAAGCCTGACCCTCACCCGTCCCCTAATCCTAACCCGTACTCTGACACTAAGCCGCACCCTCACACATACGCTCCCCCTAAAGCGTTGTCGTACCCTCACCTACACCCTAACCCGTCCCCGTCCCCTAACCCTAACCCTAGCCCGAACCCAAACCCTAACCCTTCCCCGAAGCCTGACCCTCAGCCATCCCCTAATCCTAACCCGTACGCTGACACTAACCCGCGCCCTCACACGTACGCTCCCCCTAGAGCGTTGTCGTACCCTCACCTGGACCCTAAACCGTCCCCGTCCCCTAACCCTAACCCTAGCCCGAACCCTAACCCTAACCCTTCCCCGAAGCCTGACCCTCAGCCGTCCCCTAATCCTAACCCGTACGCTGACACTAACCCGCGCCCTCACACGTACGCTCCCCCTAGAGCGTTGTCGTACCCTCACCTGGACCCTAAACCGTCCCCGTCCCCTAACCCTAACCCTAGCCCGAACCCTAACCCTAACCCTTCCCCGAAGCCTGACCCTCAGCCGTCCCCTAATCCTAACCCGTACGCTGACACTAACCCGCGCCCTCACACGTACGCTCCCCCTAGAGCGTTGTCGTACCCTCACCTGGACCCTAAACCGTCCCCGTCCCCTAACCCTAACCCTAGCCCGAACCCTAACCCTAACCCTTCCCCGAAGCCTGACCCTCAGCCGTCCCCTAATCCTAACCCGTACGCTGACACTAACCCACGCCCTCACACGTACGCTCCCCCTAGAGCGTTGTCGTACCCTCACCTGGACCCTAAACCGCCCCCGTCCCCTAACCCTAACCCTAGCCCGAACCCTAACCCTAACCCTTCCCCGAAGCCTGACCCTCAGCCGTCCCCTAATCCTAACCCGTACGCTGACACTAACCCGCGCCCTCACACGTACGCTCCCCCTAGATCGTTTTCGTACCCTCATCTGGACCCTGAACCGCCCCCGTCCCCTAACCCTAACCCTAGCCCGAACCCTAACCCTAACCCTTCCCCGAAGCCTGACCCTCAGCCGTCCCCTAATCCTAACCCGTACGCTGACACTAACCCGCGCCCTCACACGTACGCTCCCCCTAGAGCGTTGTCGTACCCTCACCTGGACCCTGAACCGTCCCCGTCCCCTAACCCTAACCCTAGCCCGAACCCTAAACCTAACCCTTCCCCGAAGCCTGACCCTCAGCCGTCCCCTAATCCTAACCCGTACGCTGACACTAACCCGCGCCCTCACACGTACGCTCCCCCTAGAGCGTTGTCGTACCCTCACCTGGACCCTAAACCGCCCCCGTCCCCTAACCTTAACCGTAGCCCGAAGCCTAACCCTAACCCTTCCCCGAAGCCTGACCCTCAGCCGTCCCCTAATCCTAACCCGTACGCTGACACTAACCCGCGCCCTCACACGTACGCTCCCCCTAGAGCGTTGTCGTACCCTCACCTGGACCCTGAACCGTCCCCGTCCCCTAACCCTAACCCTACACCGAACCCTAACCCTAACCCTTCCCCGAAGCCTGACCCTCACCCGTCCCCTAATCCTAACCCGTACGCTGACACTAACCCGCGCCCTCACACGTACGCTCCCCCTAGAGCGTTGTCGTACCCTCACCTGGACCCTAAACCGTCCCCGTCCCCTAACCCTAACCCTAGCCCGAACCCTAACCCTAAACCTTCCCCGAAGCCTGACCCTCAGCCGTCCCCTAATCCTAACCCGTACGCTGACACTAACCCGCGCCCTCACACGTACGCTCCCCCTAGAGCGTTGTCGTACCCTCACCTGGACCCTAAACCGTCCCCGTCCCCTAACCCTAACCCTAGCCCGAACCCTAACCCTAACCCTTCCCCGATGCCTGACCCTCAGCCGTCCCCTAATCCTAACCCGTACGCTGACACTAACCCGCGCCCTCACACGTACGCTCCCCCTAGAGCGTTGTCGTACCCTCACCTGGACCCTAAACCGCCCCCGTCCCCTAACCCTAACCCTAGCCCGAACCCTAACCCTAACCCTTCCCCGAAGCCTGACCCTCAGCCGTCCCCTAATCCTAACCCGTACGCTGACACTAACCCCCGCCCTCACACGTACGCTCCCCCTAGAGCGTTGTCGTACCCTCACCTGGACCCTGAACCATCCCCGTCCCCTAACCCTAACCCTAGACCGAACCCTAACCCTAACCCTTCCCAGAAGCCTGACCCTCACCCGTCCCCTAATCCTAACCCGTACGCTGACACTAACCCGCGCCCTCACACGTACGCTCCCCCTAGAGCGTTGTCGTACCCTCACCTGGACCCTAAACCGTCCCCGTCCCCTAACCCTAACCCTAGCCCGAACCCTAACCCTAACCCTTCCCCGAAGCCTGACCCTCAGCCGTCCCCTAATCCTAACCCGTACGCTGACACTAACCCGCGCCCTCACACGTACGCTCCCCCTAGAGCGTTGTCGTACCCTCACCTGGACCCTAAACCGTCCCCGTCCCCTAACCCTAACCCTAGCCCGAACCCTAACCCTAACCCTTCCCCGATGCCTGACCCTCAGCCGTCCCCTAATCCTAACCCGTACGCTGACACTAACCCGCGCCCTCACACGTACGCTCCCCCTAGAGCGTTGTCGTACCCTCACCTGGACCCTAAACCGCCCCCGTCCCCTAACCCTAACCCTAGCCCGAACCCTAACCCTAACCCTTCCCCGAAGCCTGACCCTCAGCCGTCCCCTAATCCTAACCCGTACGCTGACACTAACCCGCGCCCTCACACGTACGCTCCCCCTAGAGCGTTGTCGTACCCTCACCTGGACCCTGAACCGTCCCCGTCCCCTAACCCTAACCCTAGCCCGAACCCT
Organism: Globicephala melas; assembly: GCF_963455315.2. Lineage (NCBI taxonomy): Eukaryota > Metazoa > Chordata > Mammalia > Artiodactyla > Delphinidae > Globicephala > Globicephala melas. The sequence goes on along the minus strand of NW_027207508.1, from coordinate 101,975 downwards.
AACCCTAACCCTTCCCCGAAGCCTGACCCTCAGCCGTCCTTTAATCCTAACCCGTACGCTGACACTAACCCGCGCCCTCACACGTACGCTCCCCCTAGAGCGTTGTCGTACCCTCACCTGGACCCTAAATCGTCCCCGTCCCCTAACCCTAACCCTAGCCCGAACCCTAACCCTAACCCTTCCCCGAAGCCTGACCCTCAGCCGTCCCCTAATCCTAACCCGTACGCTGACACTAACCCGCGCCCTCACACGTACGCTCCCCCTAGAGCGTTGTAGTACCCTCACCTGGACCCTAAACCGTCCCCGTCCCCTAACCCTAACCCTAGCCCGAACCCTAACCCTAACCCTTCCCCGAAGCCTGACCCTCAGCCGTCCCCTAATCCTAACCCGTACGCTGACACTAACCCGCGCCCTCACACGTACGCTCCCCCTAGAGCGTTGTCGTACCCTCACCTGGACCCTAAACCGCCCCCGTCCCCTAACCCTAACCCTAGCCCGAACCCTAACCCTAACCCTTCCCCGAAGCCTGACCCTCAGCCGTCCCCTAATCCTAACCCGTACGCTGACACTAACCCGCGCCCTCACACGTACGCTCCCCCTAGATCGTTTTCGTACCCTCACCTGGACCCTGAACCGCCCCCGTCCCCTAACCCTAACCCTAGCCCGAACCCTAACCCTAACCCTTCCCCGAAGCCTGACCCTCAGCCGTCCCCTAATCCTAACCCGTACGCTGACACTAACCCGCGCCCTCACACGTACGCTCCCCCTAGAGCGTTGTCGTACCCTCACCTGGACCCTGAACCGCCCCCGTCCCCTAACCCTAACCCTAGCCCGAACCCTAACCCTAACCCTTCCCCGAAGCCTGACCCTCAGCCGTCCCCTAATCCTAACCCGTACGCTGACACTAACCCGCGACCTCACACGTACGCTCCCCCTAGATCGTTTTCGTACCCTCACCTGGACCCTGAACCGCCCCCGTCCCCTAACCCTAACCCTAGCCCGAACCCTAACCCTAACCCTTCCCCGAAGCCTGACCCTCAGCCGTCCCCTAATCCTAACCCGTACGCTGACACTAACCCGCGCCCTCACACGTACGCTCCCCCTAGAGCGTTGTCGTACCCTCACCTGGACCCTGAACCGTCCCCGTCCCCTAACCCTAACCCTAGCCCGAACCCTAAACCTAACCCTTCCCCGAAGCCTGACCCTCAGCCGTCCCCTAATCCTAACCCGTACGCTGACACTAACCCGCGCCCTCACACGTACGCTCCCCCTAGAGCGTTGTCGTACCCTCACCTGGACCCTAAACCGCCCCCGTCCCCTAACCCTAACCCTAGCCCGAACCCTAACCCTAACCCTTCCCCGAAGCCTGACCCTCAGCCGTCCCCTAATCCTAACCCGTACGCTGACACTAACCCGCGCCCTCACACGTACGCTCCCCCTAGAGCGTTGTCGTACCCTCACCTGGACCCTGAACCGTCCCCGTCCCCTAACCCTAACCCTAGACCGAACCCTAACCCTAACCCTTCCCCGAAGCCTGACCCTCACCCGTCCCCTAATCCTAACCCGTACGCTGACACTAACCCGTGCCCTCACACGTACGCTCCCCCTAGAGCGTTGTCGTACCCTCACCTGGACCCTAAACCGTCCCCGTCCCCTAACCCTAACCCTAGCCCGAACCCTAACCCTAACCCTTCCCCGAAGCCTGACCCTCAGCCGTCCCCTAATCCTAACCCGTACGCTGACACTAACCCGCGCCCTCACACGTACGCTCCCCCTAGAGCGTTGTCGTACCCTCACCTGGACCCTAAACCGTCCCCGTCCCCTAAACCTAACCCTAGCCCGAACCCTAACCCTAACCCTTCCCCGATGCCTGACCCTCAGCCGTCCCCTAATCCTAACCCGTACGCTGACACTAACCCGCGCCCTCACACGTACGCTCCCCCTAGAGCGTTGTCGTACCCTCACCTGGACCCTAAACCGCCCCCGTCCCCTAACCCTAACCCTAGCCCGAACCCTAACCCTAACCCTTCCCCGAAGCCTGACCCTCAGCCGTCCCCTAATCCTAACCCGTACGCTGACACTAACCCGCGCCCTCACACGTACGCTCCCCCTAGAGCGTTGTCGTACCCTCACCTGGACCCTGAACCGTCCCCGTCCCCTAACCCTAACGCTAGCCCGAACCCTAACCCTAACCCTTCCCCGAAGCCTGACCCTCAGCCGTCCCCTAATCCTAACCCGTACGCTGACACTAACCCGCGCCCTCACACGTACGCTCCCCCTAGAGCGTTGTCGTACCCTCACCTGGACCCTAAACCGTCCCCGTCCCCTAACCCTAACCCTAGCCCGAACCCTAACCCTAACCCTTCCCCGAAGCCTGACCCTCAGCCGTCCCCTAATCCTAACCCGTACGCTGACACTAACCCGCGCCCTCACACGTACGCTCCCCCTAGAGCGTTGTAGTACCCTCACCTGGACCCTAAACCGTCCCCGTCCCCTAACCCTAACCCTAGCCCGAACCCTAACCCTAACCCTTCCCCGAAGCCTGACCCTCAGCCGTCCCCTAATCCTAACCCGTACGCTGACACTAACCCGCGCACTCACACGTACGCTCCCCCTAGAGCGTTGTCGTACCCTCACCTGGACCCTAAACCGCCCCCGTCCCCTAACCCTAACCCTAGCCCGAACCCTAACCCTAACCCTTCCCCGAAGCCTGACCCTCAGCCGTCCCCTAATCCTAACCCGTACGCTGACACTAACCCGCGCCCTCACACGTACGCTCCCCCTAGATCGTTTTCGTACCCTCACCTGGACCCTGAACCGCCCCCGTCCCCTAACCCTAACCCTAGCCCGAACCCTAACCCTAACCCTTCCCCGAAGCCTGACCCTCAGCTGTCCCCTAATCCTAACCCGTACGCTGACACTAACCCGCGCCCTCACACGTACGCTCCCCCTAGAGCGTTGTCGTACCCTCACCTGGACCCTGAACCGTCCCCGTCCCCTAACCCTAACCCTAGCCCGAACCCTAAACCTAACCCTTCCCCGAAGCCTGACCCTCAGCCGTCCCCTAATCCTAACCCGTACGCTGACACTAACCCGCGCCCTCACACGTACGCTCCCCCTAGAGCGTTGTCGTACCCTCACCTGGACCCTAAACCGCCCCCGTCCCCTAACCCTAACCCTAGGCCGAAGCCTAACCCTAAACCTTCCCCGAAGCCTGACCCTCAGCCGTCCCCTAATCCTAACCCGTACGCTGACACTAACCCGCGCCCTCACACGTACGCTCCCCCTAGATCGTTTTCGTACCCTCACCTGGACCCTGAACCGCCCCCGTCCCCTAACCCTAACCCTAGCCCGAACCCTAACACTAACCCTTCCCCGAAGCCTGACCCTCAGCCGTCCCCTAATCCTAACCCGTACGCTGACACTAACCCGCGCCCTCACACGTACGCTCCCCCTAGAGCGTTGTCGTACCCTCACCTGGACCCTGAACCGTCCCCGTCCCCTAACCCTAACCCTAGCCCGAACCCTAACCCTAACCCTTCCCCGAAGCCTGACCCTCAGCCGTCCCCTAATCCTAACCCGTACGCTGACACTAACCCGCGCCCTCACACGTACGCTCCCCCTAGAGCGTTGTCGTACCCTCACCTGGACCCTGAACCGTCCCTGTCCCCTAACCCTAACCCTAGCCCGAACCCTAAACCTAACCCTTCCCCGAAGCCTGACCCTCAGCCGTCCCCTAATCCTAACCCGTACGCTGACACTAACCCGCGCCCTCACACGTACGCTCCCCCTAGAGCGTTGTCGTACCCTCACCTGGACCCTGAACCGTCCCCGTCCCCTAACCCTAACCCTAGCCCGAACCCTAACCCTAACCCTTCCCCGAAGCCTGACCCTCAGCCGTCCCCTAATCCTAACCCGTACGCTGACACTAACCCGCGCCCTCACACGTACGCTCCCCCTAGAGCGTTGTCGTACCCTCACCTGGACCCGAAACCGTCCCCGTCCCCTAACCCTAACCCTAGCCCGAACCCTAACCCTAACCCATCCCCGAAGCCTGACCCTCAGCCGTCCCCTAATCCTAACCCGTACGCTGACACTAACTCGCGCCCTCACACGTACGCTCCCCCTAGAGCGTTGTCGTACCCTCACCTGGACCCTAAACCGTCCCCGTCCCCTAACCCTAACCCTAGCCCGAACCCTAACCCTAACCCTTCCCCGAAGCCTGACCCTCAGCCGGCCCCTAATCCTAACCCGTACGCTGACATTAACCCGCGCTCTCACACGTACGCTCCCCCTAGAGCGTTGTCGTACCCTCACCTGGACCCTAAACCGTCCCCGTCCCCTAACCCTAACCCTAGCCCGAACCCTAAACCTAACCCTTCCCCGAAGCCTGACCCTCAGCCGTCCCCTAATCCTAACCCGTACGCTGACACTAACCCGCGCCCTCACACGTACGCTCCCCCTAGAGCGTTGTCGTACCCTCACCTGGACCCTAAACCGCCCCCGTCCCCTAACCCTAACCCTAGCCCGAACCCTAACCCTAACCCTTCCCCGAAGCCTGACCCTCAGCCGTCCCCTAATCCTAAACCGTACGCTGACACTAACCCACGCCCTCACACGTACGCTCCCCCTAGAGCGTTGTCGTACCCTCACCTGGACCCTAAACCGTCCCCGTCCCCTAAACCTAACCCTCGCCCGAACCCTAACCCTAAGCCTTCCCCGAAGCCTGACCCTCAGCCGTCCCCTAATCGTAACCCGTACGCTGACACTAACCCGCGCCCTCACACGTACGCTCCCCCTAGAGCATTGTCGTACCCTCACCTGGACCCTAAACCGTCCCCGTCCCCTAACCCTAACCCTAGCCCGAACCCTAACCCTAACCCTTCCCCGAAGCCTGACCCTCAGCCGTCCCCTAATCCTAACCCGTACGCTGACACTAACCCGCGCCCTCACACGTACGCTCCCCCTAGAGCGTTGTCGTACCCTCACCTGGAACATGAACCGCCCCCGTCCCCTAACCCTAACCCGAACCCTAACCCTAACCCTTCCCCGAAGCCTGACCCTCAGCCGTCCCCTAATCCTAACCCGTACGCTGACACTAACCCGCGCCCTCACACGTACGCTCCCCCTAGAGCGTTGTCGTACCCTCACCTGGACCCTGAACCGTCCCCGTCCCCTAACCCTAACCCTAGCCCGAACCCTAACCCTAACCCTTCCCCGAAGCCTGACCCTCAGCCGTCCCCTAATCCTAACCCGTACGCTGACACTAACCCGCGCCCTCACATGTACGCTCCCCCTAGAGCGTTGTCGTACCCTCACCTGGACCCTAAACCGTCCCCGTCCCCTAACCCTAACCCTAGCCCGAACCCTAACCCTAACCCTTCACCGAAGCCTGACCCTCAGCCGTCCCCTAATCCTAACCCGTACGCTGACACTAACCCGCGCCCTCACACGTACGCTCCCCGTAGAGCGTTGTCGTACCCTCACCTGGACCCTAAACCGTCCCCGTCCCCTAACCCTAACCCTAGCCAGAACCCTAACCCTAAACCTTCCCCGAAGCCTGACCCTCAGCCGTCCCCTAATCCTAACCCGTACGCTGACACTAAACCGCGCCCTCACACGTACGCTCCCCCTAGAGCGTTGTCGTACCCACACCTGGACCCTGAACCGCCCCCGTCCCCTAACCCTAACCCTAGCCCGAACCCTAACCCTAACCCTTCCCCGAAGCCTGACCCTCAGCCGTCCCCTAATAAAAACCCGTACGCTGACACTAACCCGCGCCCTCACACGTACGCTCCCCCTAGAGCGTTGTCGTACCCTCACCTGGACCCTGAACCGTCCCCGTCCCCTAACCCTAACCCTAGCCCGAACCCTAACCCTAAACCTTCCCCGAAGCCTGACCCTCAGCCGTCCCCTAATCCTAACCCGTACGCTGACACTAACCCGCGCCCTCACACGTACGCTCCCCCTAGAGCGTTGTCGTACCATCACCTGGACCCTAAACCGTCCCCGTCCCCTAACCCTAACCCTAGCCCGAACCCTAACCCTAACCCTTCCCCGAAGCCTGACCCTCAGCCGTCCCCTAATCCTAACCCGTACGCTGACACTAACCCGCGCCCTCACACGTACGCTCCCCCTAGAGCGTTGTCGTACCCTCACCTGGACCCTGAACCGTCCCCATCCCCTAACCCTAACCCTAGCCCGAACCCGAACCCTAACCCTTCCCCGAAGCCTGACCCTCAGCCGTCCCCTAATCCTAAGCCGTACGCTGACACTAACCCGCGCCCTCAAACGTACGCTCCCCCTAGAGCGTTGTCGTACCCTCACCTGGACCCTGAACCGTCCCCGTCCCCTAACCCTAACCCTAGCCCGAACCCTAACCCTAACCCTTCCACGAAGCCTGACCCTCAGCCATCCCCTAATCCTAACCCGTACGCTGACACTAACCCGCGCCCTCACACGTACGCTCCCCCTAGAGCGTTGTCGTACCCTCACCTGGACCCTGAACCGTCCCCGTCCCCTAACCCTAACCCTAGGCCGAAGCCTAACCCTAACCCTTCCCCGAAGCCTGACCCTCAGCCGTCCCCTAATCCTAACCCGTACGCTGACACTAACCCGCGCCCTCACACGTACGCTCCCCCTAGAGCGTTGTCGTACCCTCACCTGGAACCTGAACCGCCCCCGTCCCATAACCCTAGCCCGAACCCTAAGCCTAACCCTTCCCCGAAGCCTGACCCTCAGCCGTCCCCTAATCCTAACCCGTACGCTGACACTAACCCGCGCCCTCACACGTACGCTCCCCCTAGAGCGTTGTCGTACCCTCACCTGGACCCTAAACCGTCCCCGTCCCCTAACCCTAACCCTAGCCCGAACCCTAACCCTAACCCTTCACCGAAGCCTGACCCTCAGCCGTCCCCTAATCCTAACCCGTACGCTGACACTAACCCGCACCCTCACACGTACGCTCCCCGTAGAGCGTTGTCGTACCCTCACCTGGACCCTAAACCGTCCCCGTCCCCTAACCCTAACCCGAACCCTAACCCTAACACTTCCCCGAAGCCTGACCCTCAGCCGTCCCCTAATCCTAAACTGTACGCTGACACTAAACCGCGCCCTCACACGTACGCTCCCCCTAGAGCGTTGTCATACCCTCACCTGGACCCTGAACCGCCCCCGTCCCCGTCCCCTAACCCTAGCCCGAACCCTAACCCTAACCCTTCCCCGAAGCCTTACCCTCAACCCTCCCCTAATCCTAACCCGTACGCTGACACTAAACCGCGCCCTCACACGTACGCTCCCCCTAGAGCGTTGTCGTACACTCACCTGGACCCTGAACCGTCCCCGTCCCCGTCCCCTAACCCTAGCCCGAACCCTAACCCTAACCCTTCCCCGAAGCCTGACCCTCAGCTGTCCCCTAATCCTAACCCGTACGCTGACACTAACCCGCGCCCTCACACGTACGCTCCCCGTAGAGCGTTGTCGTACCCTCACCTGGACCCTAAACCGTCCCCGTCCCCTAACCCTAACCCTAGCCCGAACCCTAACCCTAAACCTTCCCCGAAGCCTGACCCTCAGCCGTCCCCTAATCCTAACCCGTACGCTGACACTAAACCGCGCCCTCTCACGTACACCCCCTAGAGCGTTGTCGTACCCTCACCTGGACCCTGAACCGTCCCCGTCCCCTAACCCTAACCCTAGCCCGAACCCTAACCCTAACCCTTCCCCGAAGCCTGACCCTCAGCCGTCCCCTAATCCTAACCCGTACACTGACACTAACCCGCGCCCTCACACGTACGCTCCCCCTAGAGCGTTGTCATACCCTCACCTGGACCCTGAACCGTCCCCGTCCCCTAACCCTAACCCTAGCCCGAACCCTAACCCTAAACCTTCACCGAAGCCTGACCCTCAGCCGTCCCCTAATCCTAACCCGTACGCTGACACTAACCCGCGCCCTCACACGTACGCTCCCCCTAGAGCGTTGTCGTACCCTCACCTGGACCCTAAACCGTCCCCGTCCCCTAACCCTAACCCTAGCCCGAACCCTAACCCTAACCCTTCCCCGAAGCCTGACCCTCAGCCGTCCCCTAATCCTAACCCGTACGCTGACACTAACCCGCGCCCTCACACGTACGCTCCCCCTAGAGCGTTGTCGTACCCTCACCTGGACCCTGAACCGTCCCCATCCCCTAACCCTAACCCTAGCCCGAACCCGAACCCTAACCCTTCCCCGAAGCCTGACCCTCAGCCGTCCCCTAATCCTAACCCGTACGCTGACACTAACCCGCGCCCTCACACGTACGCTCCCCCTAGAGCGTTGTCGTACCCTCACCTGGAACCTGAACCGCCCCCGTCCCCTAACCCTAGCCCGAACCCTAACCCTCACCCTTCCCCGAAGCCTGACCCTCAGCCGTCCCCTAATCCTAACCCGTACGCTGACACTAACCCGCGCCCTCACACGTACGCTCCCCCTAGAGCGTTGTCGTACCCTCACCTGGACCCTAAACCGTCCCCGTCCCCTAACCCTAACCCTAGCACGAACCCTAACCCTAACCCTTCCCCGAAGCCTGACCCTCAGCCGTCCCCTAATCCTAACCCGTACGCTGACACTAACCCGCGCCCTCACACGTACGCTCCCCGTAGAGCGTTGTCGTACCCTCACCTGGACCCTAAACCGTCCCCGTCCCCTAACCCTAACCCGAACCCTAACCCTAACACTTCCCCGAAGCCTGACCCTCAGCCGTCCCCTAATCCTAAACCGTACGCTGACACTAAACCGCGCCCTCACACGTACGCTCCCCCTAGAGCGTTGTCGTACCCTCACCTGGACCCTGAACCGCCCCCGTCCCCGTCCCGTAACCCTAGCCCGAACCCTAACCCTAACCCTTCCCCGAAGCCTGACCCTCAGCCGTCCCCTAATCCTAACCCGTACGCTGACACTAAACCGCGCCCTCACACGTACGCTCCCCCTAGAGCGTTGTCGTACACTCACCTGGACCCTGAACCGTCCCCGTCCCCGTCCCCTAACCCTAGCCCGAACCCTAACCCTAACCCTTCCCCGAAGCCTGACCCTCAGCCGTCCCCTAATCCTAACCCGTACGCTGACACTAACCCGCGCCCTCACACGTACGCTCCCCCTAGAGCGTTGTCGTACCCTCACCTGGACCCTGAACCGTCCCCGTCCCCTAACCCTAACCCTAGCCCGAACCCTAAACCTAACCCTTCCCCGAAGCCTGACCCTCAGCCGTCCCCTAATCCTAACCCGTACGCTGACACTAACCCGCGCCCTCACACGTACGCTCCCCCTAGAGCGTTGTCGTACCCTCACCTGGACCCTAAACCGCCCCCGTCCCCTAACCTTAACCCTAGCCCGAAGCCTAACCCTAACCCTTCCCCGAAGCCTGACCCTCAGCCGTCCCCTAATCCTAACCCGTACGCTGACACTAACCCGCGCCCTCACACGTACGCTCCCCCTAGAGCGTTGTCGTACCCTCACCTGGACCCTGAACCGTCCCCGTCCCCTAACCCTAACCCTAGACCGAACCCTAACCCTAACCCTTCCCCGAAGCCTGACCCTCACCCGTCCCCTAATCCTAACCCGTACGCTGACACTAACCCGCGCCCTCACACGTACGCTCCCCCTAGAGCCTTGTCGTACCCTCACCTGGACCCTAAACCATCCCGGTCCCCTAACCCTAACCCTAGCCCGAACCCTAACCCTAACCCTTCCCCGAAGCCTGACCCTCAGCCGTCCCCTAATCCTAACCCGTACGCTGACACTAACCCGCGCCCTCACACGTACGCTCCCCCTAGAGCGTTGTCGTACCCTCACCTGGACCCTAAACCGTCCCCGTCCCCTAACCCTAACCCTAGCCCGAACCCTAACCCTAACCCTTCCCCGATGCCTGACCCTCAGCCGTCCCCTAATCCTAACCCGTACGCTGACACTAACCCGCGCCCTCACACGTACGCTCCCCCTAGAGCGTTGTCGTACCCTCACCTGGACCCTAAACCGCCCCCGTCCCCTAACCCTAACCCTAGCCCGAACCCTAACCCTAACCCTTCCCCGAAGCCTGACCCTCAGCCGTCCCCTAATCCTAACCCGTACGCTGACACTAACCCGCGCCCTCACACGTACGCTCCCCCTAGAGCGTTGTCGTACCCTCACCTGGACCCTGAACCGTCCCCGTCCCCTAACCCTAACCCTAGACCGAACCCTAACCCTAACCCTTCCCAGAAGCCTGACCCTCACCCGTCCCCTAATCCTAACCCGTACGCTGACACTAACCCGCGCCCTCACACGTACGCTCCCCCTAGAGCGTTGTCGTACCCTCACCTGGACCCTAAACCGTCCCCGTCCCCTAACCCTAACCCTAGCCCGAACCCTAACCCTAACCCTTCCCCGAAGCCTGACCCTCAGCCGTCCCCTAATCCTAACCCGTACGCTGACACTAACCCGCGCCCTCACACGTACGCTCCCCCTAGAGCGTTGTCGTACCCTCACCTGGACCCTAAACCGTCCCCGTCCCCTAACCCTAACCCTAGCCCGAACCCTAACCCTAACCCTTCCCCGATGCCTGACCCTCAGCCGTCCCCTAATCCTAACCCGTACGCTGACACTAACCCGCGCCCTCACACGTACGCTCCCCCTAGAGCGTTGTCGTACCCTCACCTGGACCCTAAACCGCCCCCGTCCCCTAACCCTAACCCTAGCCCGAACCCTAACCCTAACCCTTCCCCGAAGCCTGACCCTCAGCCGTCCCCTAATCCTAACCCGTACGCTGACACTAACCCGCGCCCTCACACGTACGCTCCCCCTAGAGCGTTGTCGTACCCTCACCTGGACCCTGAACCGTCCCCGTCCCCTAACCCTAACCCTAGCCCGAACCCTAACCCTAACCCTTCCCCGAAGCCTGACCCTCAGCCGTCCCCTAATCCTAACCCGTACGCTGACACTAACCCGCGCCCTCACACGTACGCTCCCCCTAGAGCGTTGTCGTACCCTCACCTGGACCCTAAACCGTCCCCGTCCCCTAACCCTAACCCTAGCCCGAACCCTAACCCTAACCCTTCCCCGAAGCCTGACCCTCAGCCGTCCCCTAATCCTAACCCGTACGCTGACACTAACCCGCGCCCTCACACGTACGCTCCCCCTAGAGCGTTGTAGTACCCTCACCTGGACCCTAAACCGTCCCCGTCCCCTAACCCTAACCCTAGCCCGAACCCTAACCCTAACCCTTCCCCGAAGCCTGACCCTCAGCCGTCCCCTAATCCTAACCCGTACGCTGACACTAACCCGCGCCCTCACACGTACGCTCCCCCTAGAGCGTTGTCGTACCCTCACCTGGACCCTAAACCGCCCCCGTCCCCTAACCCTAGCCCGAACCCTAACCCTAACCCTTCCCCGAAGCCTGACCCTCAGCCGTCCCCTAATCCTAACCCGTACGCTGACACTAACCCGCGCCCTCACACGTACGCTCCCCCTAGATCGTTTTCGTACCCTCACCTGGACCCTGAACCGCCCCCGTCCCCTAACCCTAACCCTAGCCCGAACCCTAACCCTAACCCTTCCCCGAAGCCTGACCCTCAGCCGTCCCCTAATCCTAACCCGTACGCTGACACTAACCCGCGCCCTCACACGTACGCTCCCCCTAGAGCGTTGTCGTACCCTCACCTGGACCCTGAACCGCCCCCGTCCCCTAACCCTAACCCTAGCCCGAACCCTAACCCTAACCCTTCCCCGAAGCCTGACCCTCAGCCGTCCCCTAATCCTAACCCGTACGCTGACACTAACCCGCGCCCTCACACGTACGCTCCCCCTAGATCGTTTTCGTACCCTCACCTGGACCCTGAACCGCCCCCGTCCCCTAACCCTAACCCTAGCCCGAACCCTAACCCTAACCCTTCCCCGAAGCCTGACCCTCAGCCGTCCCCTAATCCTAACCCGTACGCTGACACTAACCCGCGCCCTCACACGTACGCTCCCCCTAGAGCGTTGTCGTACCCTCACCTGGACCCTAAACCGTCCCCGTCCCCTAACCCTAACCCTAGCCCGAACCCTAACCCTAACCCTTCCCCGATGCCTGACCCTCAGCCGTCCCCTAATCCTAACCCGTACGCTGACACTAACCCGCGCCCTCACACGTACGCTCCCCCTAGAGCGTTGTCGTACCCTCACCTGGACCCTAAACCGCCCCCGTCCCCTAACCCTAACCCTAGCCCGAACCCTAACCCTAACCCTTCCCCGAAGCCTGACACTCAGCCGTCCCCTAATCCTAACCCGTACGCTGACACTAACCCGCGCCCTCACACGTACGCTCCCCCTAAAGCGTTGTCGTACCCTCACCTGGACCCTAAACCGTCCCCGTCCCCTAACCCTAACCCTAGCCCGAACCCTAACCCTAACACTTCCCCGAAGCCTGACCCTCAGCCGTCCCCTAATCCTAACCCGTACGCTGACACTAACCCGCGCCCTCACACGTACGCTCCCCCTAGAGCGTTGTCGTACCCTCACCTGGACCCTAAACCGTCCCCGTCCCCTAACGCTAACCCTAGCCCGAACCCTAACCCTAACCCTTCCCCGAAGCCTGACCCTCAGCCGTCCCCTAATCCTAACCCGTACGCTGACACTAACCCGCGCCCTCACACGTACGCTCCCCCTAGAGCGTTGTCGTACCCTCACCTGGACCCTAAACCGTCCCCGTCCCCTAACCCTAACCCTAGCCCGAACCCTAACCCTAACCCTTCCCCGAAGCCTGACCCTCAGCCGTCCCCTAATCCTAACCCGTACGCTGACACTAACCCGCGCCCTCACACGTACGCTCCCCGTAGAGTGTTGTCGTACCCTCACCTGGACCCTAAACCGTCCCCGTCCCCTAACCCTAACCCTAGCCCGAACCCTAACCCTAACCCTTCCCCGAAGCCTGACCCTCAGCCGTCCCCTAATCCTAACCCGTACGCTGACACTAACCCGCGCCCTCACACGTACGCTCCCCCTAGAGCATTGTCGTACCCTCACCTGGACCCTAAACCGTCCCCGTCCCCTAACCCTAACCCTAGCCCGAACCCTAACCCTAACCCTTCCCCGAAGCCTGACCCTCAGCCGTCCCCTAATCCTAACCCGTACGCTGACACTAACCCGCGCCCTCACATGTACGCTCCCCCTAGAGCGTTATCGTACCCTCACCTGGACCCTAAACCGCCCCCGTCCCCTAACCCTAACCCTAGCCCGAACCCTAACCCTAACCCTTCCCCGAAGCCTGACCCTCAGCCGTCCCCTAATCCTAACCCGTACGCTGACACTAACCCGCGCCATCACACGTACGCTCCCCCTAGAGCGTTGTCGTACCCTCACCTGGAGCCTAAACCGTCCCCGTCCCCTACCCCTAACCCTAGCCCGAACCCTAACCCTAACACTTCCCCGATGCCTGACCCTCAGCCGTCCCCTAATCCTAACCCGTACGCTGACACTAACCCGCGCCCTCACACGTACGCTCCCCCTAGAGCGTTGTCGTACCCTCACCTGGACCCTGAACCGTCCCCGTCCCCTAACCCTAACCCTAGCCCGAACCTTAACCCTAACCCTTCCCCGAAGCCTGACCCTCAGCCGTCCCCTAATCCTAACCCGTACGCTGACACTAACCCGCGCCCTCACACGTACGCTCCCCCTAGAGCGTTGTCGTACCCTCACCTGAACCCTGAACCGTCCCCGTCCCCTAACCCTAACCCTAGCCTGAACCCTAACCCTAACCCTTCCCCGAAGCCTGACCCTCAGCCGTCCCCTAATCCTAACCCGTACGCTGACACTAACCCGCGCCCTCACACGTACGCTCCCCGTAGAGCGTTGTTGTACCCTCACCTGGACCCTAAACCGTCCCCGTCCCCTAACCCTAACCCTAGCCCGAACTCTAACCCTAACCCTTCCCCGAAGCCTGACCCTCAGCCGTCCCCTAATCCTAACCCGTACGCTGACACTAAACCGCGCCCTCACACGTACGCTCCCCCTAGAGCGTTGTCGTACCCTCACCTGGACCCTGAACCGCCCCCGTCCCCTAACCCTAACGCTAGCCCGAACCCTAACCCTAACCCTTCCCCGAAGCCTGACCCTCAGCCGTCCCCTAATCCTAACCCGTACGCTGACACTAACCCGCGCCCTCACACGTAAGCTCCCCCTAGAGCGTTGTCGTACCCTCACCTGGACCCTGAACCGCCCCCGTCCCCTAACCCTAACCCTAGCCCGAACCCTAACCCTAACCCTTCCCCGAAGCCTGACCCTCAGCCGTCCCCTAATCCTAACCCGTACGCTGACACTAACCCGCGCCCTCACACGTACGCTCCCCCTAGAGCGTTGTCGTACCCTCACCTGAACCCTGAACCGTCCCCGTCCCCTAACCCTAACCCTAGCCCGAACCCTAAACCTAACCCTTCCCCGAAGCCTGACCCTCAGCCGTCCCCTAATCCTAACCCGTACGCTGACACTAACCCGCGCCCTCACACGTACGCTCCCCGTAGAGCGTTGTCGTACCCTCACCTGGACCCTAAACCGTCCCCGTCCCCTAACCCTAACCCTAGCCCGAACCCTAACCCTAACCCTTCACCGAAGCCTGACCCTCAGCCGTCCCCTAATCCTAACCCGTACGCTGACACTAAACCGCGCCCTCACACGTACGCTCCCCCTAGAGCGTTGTCGTACCCTCACCTGGACCCTGAACCGCCCCCGTCCCCTAACCCTAACCCTAGCCCGAACCCTAACCCTAACCCTTCCCCGAAGCCTGACCCTCAGCCGTCCCCTAATCCTAACCCGTACGCTGACACTAACCCGCGCCCTCACACGTAAGCTCCCCCTAGAGCGTTGTCGTACCCTCACCTGGACCCTGAACCGCCCCCGTCCCCTAACCCTAACCCTAGCCCGAACCCTAACCCTAACCCTTCCCCGAAGCCTGACCCTCAGCCGTCCCCTAATCCTAACCCGTACGCTGACACTAACCCGCGCCCTCACACGTACGCTCCCCCTAGAGCGTTGTCGTACCCTCACCTGGACCCTAAACCGTCCCCGTCCCCTAACCCTAACCCTAGCCCGAACCCTAACCCTAACCCTTCACCGAAGCCTGACCCTCAGCCGTCCCCTAATCCTAACCCGTACGCTGACACTAACCCGCGCCCTCACACGTACGCTCCCCCTAGAGCGTTGTCGTACCCTCACCTGGACCCTGAACCGTCCCTGTCCCCTAACCCTAACCCTAGCCCGAACCCTAACCCTAACCCTTCCCCGAAGCCTGACCCTCAGCCGTCCCCTAATCCTAACCCGTACGCTGACACTAACCCGCGCCCTCACACGTACGCTCCCCCTAGAGCGTTGTCGTACCCTCACCTGGACCCTAAACCGTCCCCGTCCCCTAACCCTAACCCTAGCCCGAACCCTAACCCTAACCCTTCCCCGAAGCCTGACCCTCAGCCGTCCCCTAATCCTAACCCGTACGCTGACACTAACCCGCGCCCTCACACGTACGCTCCCCCTAGAGCGTTGTCGTACCCTCACCTGGACGCTAAACCGTCCCCGTCCCCTAACCCTAACCCTAGCCCGAACCCTAACCCTAACCCTTCCCCGAAGCCTGACCCTCAGCCGTCCCCTAATCCTAACCCGTACGCTGACAATAAACCGCGCCCTCACACGTACGCTCCCCCTAGAGCGTTGTCGTACCCTCACCTGGACCCTAAACCGCCCCGTCCCCTAACCCTAACCCTAGCCCGAACCCTGACCCTAACCCTTCCCCGAAGCCTGACCCTCAGCCGTCCCCTAATCCTAACCCGTACGCTGACACTAACCCGCGCCCTCACACGTACGCTCCCCCTAGAGCGTTGTCGTACCCTCACCTGGACCCTAAACCGTCCCCGTCCCCTAACCCTAACCCTAGCCCGAACCCTAACCCTAACCCTTCCCCGAAGCCTGACCCTCAGCCGTCCCCTAATCCTAACCCGTACGCTGACACTAACCCGCGCCCTCACACGTACGCTCCCCCTAGAGCGTTATCGTACCCTCACCTGGACCCTGAACCGTCCCCGTCCCCTAACCCTAACCCTAGGCCGAAGCCTAACCCGAACACTTCCCCGAAGCCTGACCCTCACCCGTCCCCTAATCCTAACCCGTACGCTGACACTAACCCGCGCCCTCACACATACGCTCCTCCTAGAGCGTTGTCGTATCCTCACCTGGACCCTGAACCGTCCCCGTCCCCTAAACCTAACCCTAGGACGAAGCCTAACCCTAACCCTTCCCCGAAGCCTGACCCTCAGCCGTCCCCTAATCCAAACCCGTACGCTGACACTAACCCGCGCCCTCACACGTACGCTCCCCCTAGAGCGTTGTCGTACCCTCACCTGGACCCTGAACCGTCCCCGTCCCCTAACCCTAACCCTAGCCCGAACCCTAACCCTAACCCTTCCCCGAAGCCTGACCCTCAGCCGTCCCCTAATCCTAACCCGTACGCTGACACTAACCCGCGCCCTCACACGTACGCTCCCCCTAGAGCGTTGTCGTACCCTCACCTGGACCCTAAACCGTCCCCGTCCCCTAACCCTAACCCTAGCCCGAACCCTAACCGTAACCCTTCCCCGAAGCCTGACCCTCAGCCGTCCCCTAATCCTAACCCGTACGCTGACACTAACCCGCGCCCTCACACCTACGCTCCCCCTAGAGCGTTATCGTACCCTCACCTGGACCCTGAACCGTCCCCGTCCCCTAACCCTAACCCTAGGCCGAAGCCTAACCCGAACACTTCCCCGAAGCCTGACCCTCACCCGTCCCCTAATCCTAACCCGTACGCTGACACTAACCCGCGCCCTCACACATACGCTCCTCCTAGAGCGTTGTCGTATCCTCACCTGGACCCTGAACCGTCCCCGTCCCCTAACCCTAACCCTAGGACGAAGCCTAACCCTAACCCTTCCCCGAAGCCTGACCCTCAGCCGTCCCCTAATCCAAACCCGTACGCTGACACTAACCCGCGCCCTCACACGTACGCTCCCCCTAGAGCGTTGTCGTACCCTCACCTGGACCCTGAACCGTCCCCGTCCCCTAACCCTAACCCTAGCCCGAACCCTAACCCTAACCCTTCCCCGAAGCCTGACCCTCAGCCGTCCCCTAATCCTAACCCGTACGCTGACACTAACCCGCGCCCTCACACGTACGCTCCCCCTAGAGCGTTGTCGTACCCTCACCTGGACCCTAAACCGTCCCCGTCCCCTAACCCTAACCCTAGCCCGAACCCTAACCGTAACACTTCCCCGAAGCCTGACCCTCAGCCGTCCCCTAATCCTAACCCGTACGCTGACACTAACCCGCGCCCTCACACGTACGCTCCCCCTAGAGCGTTGTCGTACCCTCACCTGGACCCTAAACCGTCCCCGTCCCCTAACCCTAACCCTAGCCCGAACCCTAACCCTAACACTTCCCCGAAGCCTGACCCTCAGCCGTCCCCTAATCCTAACCCGTACGCTGACACTAACCCGCGCCCTCACACGTACGCTCCCCCTAGAGCGTTGTCGTACCCTCACCTGGACCCTAAACCGTCCCCGTCCCCTAACCCTAACCCTAGCCCGAACCCTAACCCTTCCCCGAAGCCTGACCCTCAGCCGTCCCCTAATCCTAACCCGTACGCTGACACTAACCCGCGCCCTCACACGTACGCTCCCCCTGGAGCGTTGTCGTACCCTCACCTGGACCCTAAACCGTCCCCGTCCCCTAACCCTAACCCTAGCCCGAACCCTAACCCTAACACTTCCCCGAAGCCTGACCCTCAGCCGTCCCCTAATCCTAACCCGTACGCTGACACTAACCCGCGCCCTCACACGTACGCTCCCCCTAGAGCGTTGTCGTACCCTCACCTGGACCCTAAACCGTCCCCGTCCCCTAACCCTAACCCTAGCCCGAACCCTAACCCTAACCCTTCCCCGAAGCCTGACCCTCAGCCGTCCCCTAATCCTAACCCGTACGCTGACACTAACCCGCGCCCTCACACGTACGCTCCCCGTAGAGCGTTGTCGTACCCTCACCTGGACCCTAAACCGTCCCCGTCCCCTAACCCTAACCCTAGCCCGAACCCTACCCCTAACCCTTCCCCGAAGCCTGACCCTCAGCCGTCCCCTAATCCTAACCCGTACGCTGACACTAACCCGCGCCCTCACACGTACGCTCCCCCTAGAGCATTGTCGTACCCTCACCTGGACCCTAAACCGTCCCCGTCCCCTAACCCTAACCCTAGCCCGAACCCTAACCCTAACCCTTCCCCGAAGCCTGACCCTCAGCCGTCCCCTAATCCTAACCCGTACGCTGACACTAACCCGCGCCCTCACACGTACGCTCCCCCTAGAGCGTTGTCGTACCCTCACCTGGACCCTAAACCGTCCCCGTCCCCGTCCCCTAACCCTAGCCCGAACCCTAACCCTAACCCTTCCCCGAAGCCTGACCCTCAGCCGTCCCCTAATTCTAACCCGTACGCTGACACTAACCCGCGTCCTCACACGTACGCTCCCCCTAGAGCGTTGTCGTACCCTCACCTGGACCCTAAACCGTCCCCGTCCCCTAACCCTAACCCTAGCCCGAACCCTAACCCTAACCCTTCCCCGAAGCCTGACACTCAGCCGTCCCCTAATCCTAACCCGTACGCTGACACTAACCCGCGCCCTCACACGTACGCTCCCCCTAGAGCGATGTCGTACCCTCACCTGGACCCTAAACCGTCCCCGTCCCCTAACCCTAACCGTAGCCCGAACCCTAACCCTAACCCTTCCCCGAAGCCTGACCCTCAGCCGTCCCCTAATCCTAACCCGTACGCTGACACTAAACCGCGCCCTCACACGTACGCTCCCCCTAGAGCGTTGTCGTACCCTCACCTGGACCCTAAACCGTCCCCGTCCCCTAACCCTAACCCTAGCCCGAACCCTAACCCTAACCCTTCCCCGAAGCCTGACCCTCAGCCGTCCCCTAATCCTAACCCGTACGCTGACACTAACCCGCGCCCTCACACGTACGCTCCCCCTAGAGCGTTGTCGTACCCTCACCTGGACCCTAAACCGTCCCCGTCCCCTAACCCTAACCCTAGCCCGAACCCTAACCCTAACCCTTCCCCGAAGCCTGACCCTCAGCCGTCCCCTAATCCTAACCCGTACGCTGACACTAACCCGCGCCCTCACACGTACGCTCCCCCTAGAGCGTTGTCGTACCCTCACCTGGACCCTAAACCGTCCCCGTCCCCTAACCCTAACCCTAGCCCGAACCCTAACCCTAACCCTTCCCCGAAGCCTGACCCTCAGCCGTCCCCTAATCCTAACCCGTACGCTGACACTAACCCGCGCCCTCACACGTACGCTCCCCCTAGAGCGTTGTCGTACCCTCACCTGGACCCTAAACCGTCCCCGTCCCCGTCCCCTAACCCTAGCCCGAACCCTAACCCTAACCCTTCCCCGAAGCCTGACCCTCAGCCGTCCCCTAATCCTAACCCGTACGCTGACACTAACCCGCGCCCTCACACGTACGCTCCCCCTAGAGCATTGTCGTACCCTCACCTGGACCCTAAACCGTCCCCGTCCCCTAACCCTAACCCTAGCCCGAACCCTAACCCTAACCCTTCCCCGAAGCCTGACCCTCAGCCGTCCCCTAATCCTAACCCGTACGCTGACACTAACCCGCGCCCTCACACGTACGCTCCCCCTAGAGCGTTGTCGTACCCTCACCTGGACCCTAAACCGTCCCCGTCCCCTAACCCTAACCGTAGCCCGAACCCTAACCCTAACCCTTCCCCGAAGCCTGACCCTCAGCCGTCCCCTAATCCTAACCCGTACGCTGACACTAACCCGCGCCCTCACACGTACGCTCCCCCTAGAGCGTTGTCGTACCCTCACCTGGACCCTAAACCGTCCCCGTCCCCTAACCCTAACCCTAGCCCGAACCCTAACCCTAACCCTTCCCCGAAGCCTGACCCTCAGCCGTCCCCTAATCCTAACCCGTACGCTGACACTAACCCGCGCCCTCACACGTACGCTCCCCCTAAAGCGTTGTCGTACCCTCACCTGGACCCTAAACCGTCCCCGTCCCCTAACCCTAACCCTAGCCCGAACCCTAACCCTAACCCTTCCCCGAAGCCTGACCCTCAGCCGTCCCCTAATCCTAACCCGTACGCTGACACTAACCCGCGCCCTCACACGTACGCTCCCCCTAGAGCGTTGTCGTACCCTCACCTGGACCCTAAACCGTCCCCGTCCCCTAACGCTAACCCTAGCCCGAACCCTAACCCTAACCCTTCCCCGAAGCCTGACCCTCAGCCGTCCCCTAATCCTAACCCGTACGCTGACACTAACCCGCGCCCTCACACGTACGCTCCCCCTAGAGCGTTGTCGTACCCTCACCTGGACCCTAAACCGTCCCCGTCCCCTAACCCTATCCCTAGCCCGAACCCTAACCCTAACCCTTCCCCGAAGCCTGACCCTCAGCCGTCCCCTAATCCTAACCCGTACGCTGACACTAACCCGCGCCCTCACACGTACGCTCCCCGTAGAGCGTTGTCGTACCCTCACCTGGACCCTAAACCGTCCCCGTCCCCTAACCCTAACCCTAGCCCGAACCCTAACCCTAACCCTTCCCCGAAGCCTGACCCTCAGCCGTCCCCTAATCCTAACCCGTACGCTGACACTAACCCGCGCCCTCACACGTACGCTCCCCCTAGAGCATTGTCGTACCCTCACCTGGACCCTAAACCGTCCCCGTCCCCTAACCCTAACCCTAGCCCGAACCCTAACCCTAACCCTTCCCCGAAGCCTGACCCTCAGCCGTCCCCTAATCCTAACCCGTACGCTGACACTAACCCGCGCCCTCACACGTACGCTCCCCCTAGAGCGTTGTCGTACCCTCACCTGGACCCTAAACCGTCCCCGTCCCCTAACCCTAACCCTAGCCCGAACCCTAACCCTAACCCTTCCCCGAAGCCTGACCCTCACCCGTCCCCTAATCCTAACCCGTACACTGACACTAACCCGCGCCCTCACACGTACGCTCCCCCTAGAGCGTTGTCGTACCCTCACCTGGACCCTAAACCGTCCCCGTCCCCTAACCCTAACCCTAGCCCGAACCCTAACCCTAACCCTTCCCCGAAGCCTGACCCTCAGCCTTCCCCTAATCCTAACCCGTACGCTGACACTAACCCGCGCCCTCACACGTACGCTCCCCCTAGAGCGTTGTCGTACCCTCACCTGGACCCTGAACCGTCCCCGTCCCCTAACCCTAACCCTAGCCCGAACCCTAACCCTAACCCTTCCCCGAAGCCTGACCCTCAGCCGTCCCCTAATCCTAACCCGTACGCTGACACTAACCCGCGCCCTCACACGTACGCTCCCCCTAGAGCGTTGTCGTACCCTCACCTGGACCCTAAACCGTCCCCGTCCCCTAACCATATCCCTAGCCCGAACCCTAACCCTAACCCTTCCCCGAAGCCTGACCCTCAGCCGTCCCCTAATCCTAACCCGTACGCTGACACTAACCCGCGCCTTCACACGTACGCTCCGCCTAGAGCGTTGTCGTACCCTCACCTGGACCCTAAACCGTCCCCGTCCCCTAACCCTAACCCTAGCCCGAACCCTAACTCTAACCATTCCCAGAAGCCTGACCCTCAGCCGTCCCCTAATCCTAACCCGTACGCTGACACTAACCCGCGCCCTCACACGTACGCTCCCCCTAGAGCGTTGTCGTACCCTCACCTGGACCCTAAACCGTCCCCGTCCCCTAACCCTAACCCTAGCCCGAACCCTAACCCTAACCCTTCCCCGAAGCCTGACCCTCAGCCGTCCCCTAATCCTAACCCGTACGCTGACACTAACCCGCGCCCTCACACGTACGCTCCCCCTAGAGCGTTGTCGTACCCTCACCTGGACCCTAAACCGTCCCCGTCCCCTAACCCTAACCCTAGCCCGAACCCTAACCCTAACCCTTCCCCGAAGCCTGACCCTCAGCCGTCCCCTAATCCTAACCCGTACGCTGACACTAACCCACGCCCTCACACGTACGCTCCCCCTAGAGCGTTGTCGTACCCTCACCTGGACCCTGAACCGTCCCCGTCTCCTAACCCTAACCCTAGCCCGAACCCTAACCCTAACCCTTCCCCGAAGCCTGACCCTCATCCGTCCCCTAATCCTAACCCGTACGCTGACACTAACCCGCGCCCTCTCACGTACGCTCCCCCTAGAGCGTTGTCGTACCCTCACCTGGACCCTAAACCGTCCCCGTCCCCTAACCCTAACCCTAGCCCGAACCCTAACCCTAACCCTTCCCCGAAGCCTGACCCTCAGCCGTCCCCTAATCCTAACCCGTACGCTGACACTAACCCGCGCCCTCACACGTACGCTCCCCCTAGAGCGTTGTCGTACCCTCACCTGGACCCTAAACCGTCCCCGTCCCCTAACCCTAACCCTAGCCCGAACCCTAACCCTAACTCTTCACCGAAGCCTGACTCTCAGCCGTCCCCTAATCCTAACCCGTACGCTGACACTAACACGCGCCCTCACACGTACGCTCCCCGTAGAGCGTTGTCGTACCCTCACCTGGACCCTAAACCGTCCCCGTCCCCTAACCCTAACCCTAGCCAGAACCCTAACCCTAACCCTTCCCCGAAGCCTGACCCTCAGCCGTCCCCTAATCCTAACCCGTACGCTGACACTAACCCGCGCCCTCACACGTACGCTCCACCTAGTGCGTTGTCGTACCCTCACCTGGACCCTAAACCGTCCCCGTTCCCTAACCCTAACCCTAGCCCGAACCCTAACCCTAACCCTTCACCGAAGCCTGACCCTCAGCCGTCCCCTAATCCTAACCCGTACGCTGACACTAACCCGCGCCCTCACACGTACGCTCCCCGTAGAGCGTTGTCGTACCCTCACCTGGACCCTAAACCGTCCCCGTCCCCTAACCCTAACCCTAGCCCGAACCCTAACCCTAACCCTTCCCCGAAGCCTGACCCTCAGCCGTCCCCTAATCGTAACCCGTACGCTGACACTAAACCGCGCCCTCACACGTACGCTCCCCCTAGAGCGTTGTCGTACCCTCACCTGGACCCTGAACCGCCCCCGTCCCCTAACCCTAACCCTAGCCCTAACCCTAACCCTAACCCTTCCCCGAAGCCTGACCCTCAGCCGTCCCCTAATCCTAACCCGTACGCTGACACTAACCCGCGCCCTCACACGTACGCTCCCCCTAAAGCGTTGTCGTACCCTCACCTGGACCCTAAACCGTCCCCGTCCCCTAACCCTAACCCTAGCCCGAACCCTAACCCTAACCCTTCCCCGAAGCCTGACCCTCACCCGTCCCCTAATCCTAACCCGTACGCTGACGCTAACCCGCGCCCTCACACGTACGCTCCCCCTAAAGCGTTGTCGTACCCTCACCTGGACCCTAAACCGTCCCCGTCCCCTAACCTTAACCCTAGCCTGAACCCTAACCCTAACCCTTCCCCGAAGCCTGACCCTCACCCGTCCCCTAATCCTAACCCGTACGCTGACACTAAGCCGCGCCCTCACACGTACGCTCCCCCTAAAGCGTTGTCGTACCCTCACTTGGACCCTAAACCGTCCCCGTCCCCTAACCCTAACCCTAGCCCGAACCCTAACCCTAACCCTTCCCCGAAGCCTGACCCTCACCCGTCCCCTAATCCTAACCCGTACGCTGACACTAAGCCGCGCCCTCACACGTACGCTCCCCCTAAAGCGTTGTCGTACCGTCACCTGGACCCTAAACCGTCCCCGTCCCCTAACCCTAACCCTAGCCCGAACCCTAACCCTAACCCTTCCCCGAAGCCTGACCCTCACCCGTCCCCTAATCCTAACCCGTACGCTGACGCTAACCCGCGCCCTCACACGTACGCTCCCCCTAAAGCGTTGTCGTACCCTCACCTGGACCCTAAACCGTCCCCGTCCCCTAACCCTAACCCTAGCCCGAACCCTAACCCTAACCCTTCCCCGAAGCCTGACCCTCACCCGTCCCCTAATCCTAACCCGTACGCTGACGCTAACCCGCGCCCTCACACGTACGCTCCCCCTAAAGCGTTGTCGTACCCTCACCTGGACCCTAAACCGTCCCCGACCCCTAACCCTAACCCTAGCCCGAACCCTAACCCTAACCCTTCCCCGAAGCCTGACCCTCAACCGTCCCCTAATCCTAACCCGTACGCTGATGCTAACCCGCGCCCTCACACGTACGCTCCCCCTAAAGCGCTGTCGTACCCTCACCGGGACCCTAAACCGTCCCCGTCCCCTAACCCTAACCCTAGCCCGAACCCAACCGTAACCCTTCCCCGAAGCCTGACCCACTCCCGTCCCCTAATCGTAACCCGTACGCTGACGCTAACCCGCGCCCTCACATGTACGCTCCCCCTAAAGCGTTGTCGTACCCTCACCTGGACCCTAAACCGTCCCCGTCCCCTAACCCTAACCCTAGCCCGAACCCTAACCTTAACCCTTCCCCGAAGCCTGACCCTCACCCGTCCCCTAATCCTAACCCGTACGCTGACACTAAGCCACGCCCTCACACGTACGCTCCCCCTAAAGCGTTGTCGTACCCTCACCTGGACCCTAAACCGTCCCCGTCCCCTAACCCTAACCCTAGCCCGAACGCTAACCCTAACGCTTCCCCGAAGCCTGACCCTCACCCGTCCCCTAATCCTAACCCGTACGCTGACACTAACCCGCGCCCTCACACGTACGCTCCCCCTAAAGCGTTGTCGTACCCTCACCTGGACCCTAAACCGTCCCCGTCCCCTAACCCTAACCCTAGCCCGAACCCTAACCCTAACCCTTCCCCGAAGCCTGACCCTCACCCGTCCCCTAATACTAACCCGTACGCTGACACTAAGCCGCACCCTCACACGTACGCTCCCCCTAAAGCGTTGTCGTACCCTCACCTGGACCCTAAACCGTCCCCGTCCCCTAACCCTAACCCTAGCCCGAAACCTAAACCTAACCCTTCCCCGAAGCCTGACCCTCACCCGTCCCCTAATCCTAACCCGTACGCTGACACTAACCCTCGCCCTCACACGTACGCTCCCCCTAAAGCGTGGTCGTACCCTCACCTGGACCCTAAACCGTCCCCGTCCCCTAACCCTAACCCTAGCCCGAACCCTAACCCTAACCCTTTCCCGAAGCCTGACCCTCACCCGTCCCCTAATCCTAACCCGTACGCTGACGCTAACCCGTGCCCTCACACGTACGCTCCCCCTAAAGCGTTGTCGTACCCTCACCTGGACCCTAAACCGTCCCCGTCCCCTAACCCTAACCCTAGCCCGAACCCTAACCCTAACACTTCCCCGAAGCCTGACCCTCACCCGTCCCCTAATCCTAACCCGTACGCTGACACTAACCCGGGCCCTCACACGTACGCTCCCCCTAAAGCGTTGTCGTACCCTCACCTGGACCCTAAACCGTCCCCGTCCCCTAACGCTAACCCTAGCCCGAACCCTAACCCTAACCCTTCCCCGAAGCCTGACCCTCACCCGTCCCCTAATCCTAACCCGTACGCTGACACTAAGCCGCACCCTCACTCGTACGCTCCCCCTAAAGCGTTGTCGTACCCTCACCTGGACCCTAAACCGTCCCCGTCCCCTAACCCTAACCCTAGCCCGAACCCGAACCCTAACCCTTCCCCGAAGCCTGACCCTCAGCCGTCCCCTAATCCTAACCCGTACGCTGACACTAACCCGCGCCCTCACACGTACGCTCCCCCTAGAGCGTTGTCGTACCCTCACCTGGACCCTAAACCGTCCCCGTCCCCTAACCCTAACCCTAGCCCGAACCCTAACCCTAACCCTTCCCCGAAGCCTGACCCTCAGCCGTCCCCTAATCCTAACCCGTACGCTGACACTAACCCGCGCCCTCACACGTACGCTCCCCCTAGAGCGTTGTCGTACCCTCACCTGGACCCTAAACCGTCCCCGTCCCCTAACCCTAACCCTAGCCCGAACCCTAACCCTAACCCTTCCCCGAAGCCTGACCCTCAGCGATCCCCTAATCCTAACCCGTACGCTGACACTAACCCGCGCCCTCACACGTACGCTCCCCCTAGAGCGTTGTCGTACCCTCACCTGGACCCTAAACCGTCCCCGTCCCCTAACCCTAACCCTAGCCCGAACCCTAACCCTAACCCTTCCCCGAAGCCTGACCCTCAGCCGTCCCCTAATCCTAACCCGTACGCTGACACTAACCCGCGCCCTCACACGTACGCTCCCCCTAGAGCGTTGTCGTACCCTCACCTGGACCCTAAACCGTCCCCGTCCCCTAACCCTAACCGTAGCCCGAACCCTAACCCTAACCCTTCCCCGAAGCCTGACCCTCAGCCGTCCCCTAATCCTAACCCGTACGCTGACACTAACCCGCGCCCTCACACGTACGCTCCCCCTAGAGCGTTGTCGTACCCTCACCTGGACCCTAAACCGTCCCCGTCCCCTAACCCTAACCCTAGCCCGAACCCTAAACCTAACCCTTCCCCGAAGCCTGACCCTCAGCCGTCCCCTAATCCTAACCCGTACGCTGACACTAACCCGCGCCCTCACACGTACGCTCCCCCTAGAGCGTTGTCGTACCCTCACCTGGACCCTAAACCGCCCCCGTCCCCTAACCCTAACCCTAGCCCGAACCCTAACCCTAACCCTTCCCCGAAGCCTGACCCTCAGCCGTCCCCTAATCCTAACCCGTACGCTGACACTAACCCGCGCCCTCACACGTACGCTCCCCCTAGATCGTTTTCGTACCCTCACCTGGACCCTGAACCGCCCCCGTCCCCTAACCCTAACCCTAGCCCGAACCCTAACCCTAACCCTTCCCCGAAGCCTGACCCTCAGCCGTCCCCTAATCCTAACCCGTACGCTGACACTAACCCGCGCCCTCACACGTACGCTCCCCCTAGAGCGTTGTCGTACCCTCACCTGGACCCTGAACCGTCCCCGTCCCCTAACCCTAACCCTAGCCCGAACCCGAACCCTAACCCTTCCCCGAAGCCTGACCCTCATCCGTCCCATAATCCTAACCCGTACGCTGACACTAACCCGCGCCCTCACACGTACGCTCCCCCTAGAGCGTTGTCGTACCCTCACCTGGACCCTGAACCGTCCCCGTCCCCTAACCCTAACCCTAGCCCGAACCCTAACCCTAACCCTTCCCCGAAGCCTGACCCTCAGCCGTCCCCTAATCCTAACCCGTACGCTGACACTAACCCGCGCCCTCACACGTACGCTCCCCCTAGAGCGTTGTCGTACCCTCACCTGGACCCTGAACCGTCCCCGTCACCTAACCCTAACCCTAGCCCGAACCCTAACCCTAACCCTTCCCCGAAGCCTGACCCTCAGCCGTCCCCTAATCCTAACCCGTACGCTGACACTAACCCGCGCCCTCACACGTACGCTCCCCCTAGAGCGTTGTCGTACCCTCACCTGGACCCTAAACCGTCCCCGTCCCCTAACCCTAACCCTAGCCCGAACCCTAACCCTGACCCTTCCCCGAAGCCTGACCCTCAGCCGTCCCCTAATCCTAACCCGTACGCTGACACTAACCCGCGCCCTCACACGTACGCTCCCCCTAGAGCGTTGTCGTACCCTCACCTGGACCCTAAACCGTCCCCGTCCCCTAACCCTAACCCTAGCCCCAACCCTAACCCTAACCCTTCCCCGAAGCCTGACCCTCAGCCGTCCCCTAATCCTAACCCGTACGCTGACATTAACCCGCGCTCTCACACGTACGCTCCCCCTAGAGTGTTGTCGTACCCTCACCTGGACGCTAAACCGTCCCCGTCCCCTAACCCTAACCCTAGCCCGAACCCTAACCCTAACCCTTCCCCGAAGCCTGACCCTCAGCCGTCCCCTAATCCTAACCCGTACGCTGACACTAACCCGCGCCCTCACACGTACGCTCCCCCTAGAGCGTTGTCGTACCCTCACCTGGACCCTAAACCGCCCCCGTCCCCTAACCCTAACCCTAGCCCGAACCCTAACCCTAACCCTTCCCCGAAGCCTGACCCTCAGCCGTCCCCTAATCCTAACCCGTACGCTGACACTAACCCGCAACCTCACACGTACGCTCCCCCTAGAGCGTTGTCGTACCCTCACCTGGACCCTAAACCGTCCCCGTCCCCTAAACCTAACCCTAGCCCGAACCCTAACCCTAACACTTCCCCGAAGCCTGACCCTCAGCCGTCCCCTAATCCTAACCCGTACGCTGACACTAACCCGCGCCCTCACACGTACGCTCCCCCTAGAGCGTTGTCGTACCCTCACCTGGACCCTAAACCGTCCCCGTCCCCTAACCCTAACCCTAGCCCGAACCCTAACCCTAACACTTCCCCGAAGCCTGACCCTCAGCCGTCCCCTAATCCTAACCCGTACGCTGACACTAACCCGCGCCCTCACACGTACGCTCCCCCTAGAGCGTTGTCGTACCCTCACCTGGACCCTAAACCGCCCCCGTCCCCTAACTCTAACCCTAGCCCGAACCCTAACCCTAACCCTTCCCCGAAGCCTGACCCTCAGCCGTCCCCTAATCCTAACCCGTACGCTGACACTAACCCGCGCCCTCACACGTACGCTCCCCCTAGAGCGTTGTCGTACCCTCACCTGGACCCTGAACCGTCCCCGTCCCCTAACCCTAACCCTAGCCCGAACCCTAACCCTAATCCTTCCCCGAAGCCTGACCCTCAGCCGTCCCCTAATCCTAACCCGTACGCTGACACTAACCCGCGCCCTCACACGTACGCTCCCCCTAGAGCGTTGTCATACCCTCACCTGGACCCTGAACCGTCCCCGTCCCCTAACCCTAACCCTAGGCCGAAGCCTAACCCTAACCCTTCCCCGAAGCCTGACCCTCAGCCGTCCACTAATCCTAACCCGTACGCTGACACTAACCCGCGCCCTCACACGTACGCTCCCCCTAGAGCGTTGTCGTACCCTCACCTGGACCCTGAACCGTCCCCGTCCCCTAACCCTAACCCTCGCCCGAACCCTAACCCTAACCCTTCCCCGAAGCCTGACCCTCAGCCGTCCGCTAATCCTAACCCGTACGCTGACACTAACCCGCGCCCTCACACGTACGCTCCCCCTAGAGCGTTGTCGTACCCTCACCTGGACCCTAAACCGTCCCCGTCCCCTAACCCTAACCCTAGCCCGAACCCTAACCCTAACCCTTCCCCGAAGCCTGACCCTCAGCCATCCCCTAATCCTAACCCGTACGCTGACACTAACCCGCGCCCTCACACGTACGCTCCCCCTAGAGCGTTGTCGTACCCTCACCTGGAACCTGAACCGCCCCCGTCCCCTAACCCTAGCCCGAACCCTAACCCTAACCCTTCCCCGAAGCCTGACCCTCAGCCGTCCCCTAATCCTAACCCGTACGCTGACACTAACCCGCGCCCTCACACGTACGCTCCCCCTAGAGCGTTGTCGTACCCTCACCTGGACCCTGAACCGTCCCCGTCCCCTAACCCTAACCCTAGCCCGAACCCTAACCCTAACCCTTCCCCGAAGCCTGACCCTCAGCCGTCCCCTAATCCTAACCCGTACGCTGACACTAACCCGCGCCCTCACACGTACGCTCCCCCTAGAGCGTTGTCGTACCCTCACCTGGACCCTGAACCGCCCCCGTCCCCTAACCCTAACCCTAGCCCGAACCCTAACCCTAACCCTTCCCCGAAGCCTGACCCTCAGCCGTCCCCTAATCCTAACCCGTACGCTGACACTAACCCGCGCCCTCAAACGTACGCTCCCCCTAGAGCGTTGTCGTACCCTCACCTGGACCCTGAACCGTCCCCGTCCCCTAACCCTAGCCCGAACCCTAACCCTAACACTTCCACGAAGCCTGACCCTCAGCCGTCCCCTAATCCTAACCCGTACGCTGACACTAACCCGCGCCCTCACACGTACGCTCCCCCTAGAGCGTTGTCGTACCCTCACCTGGACCCTGAACCGTCCCCGTCCCCTAACCCTAACCCTAGGCCGAAGCCTAACCGTAACCCTTCCCCGAAGCCTGACCCTCAGCCGTCCCCTAATCCTAACCCGAACGCTGACACTAACCCGCGCCCTCACACGTACGCTCCCCCTAGAGCGTTGTCGTACCCTCACCTGGAACCTGAACCGCCCCCGTCCCCTAACTCTAGCCCGAACCCTAACCCTAACCCTTCCCTGAAGCCTAACCCTCAGCCGTGCCCTAATCCGAACCCGTACGCTGACACTAACCCGCGCCCTCACACGTACGCTCCGCCTAGAGCGTTGTCGTACCCTCACCTGGACCCTAAACCGTCCCCGTCCCCTAACCCTAACCCTAGCCCGAACCCTAACCCTAACCCTTCCCCGAAGCCTGACCCTCAGCCGTCCCCTAATCCTAACCCGTACGCTGACACTAACCCGCGCCCTCACACGTACGCTCCCCCTAGAGCATTGTCGTACCCTCACCTGGACCCTAAACCGTCCCCGTCCCCTAACCCTAACCCTAGCCCGAACCCTAACCCTAACCCTTCCCCGAAGCCTAACCCTCAGCCGTCCCCTAATCCTAACCCGTACGCTGACACTAACCCACGCCCTCACACGTACGCTCCCCCTAGAGCGTTGTCGTACCCTCACCTGGACCCTGAACCGTCCCCGTCCCCTAACCCTAACCCTAGCCCGAACCCTAACCCTAACCCTTACCCGAAGCCTGACCCTCAGCCGTCCCCTAATCCTAACCCGTACGCTGACACTAACCCGCGCCCTCACACGTACGCTCCCCCTAGAGCGTTGTCGTACCCTCACCTGGACCCTAAACCGTCCCCGTCCCCTAACCCTAACCCTAGCCCGAACCCTAACCCTAACCCTTCCCCGAAGGCTGACCCTCAGCCGTCCCCTAATCCTAACCCGTACGCTGACACTAACCCGCGCCCTCACACGTACACTCCCCTTAGTGCGTTGTCGTACCCTCACCTGGACCCTAAACCGTCCCCGTCCCCTAACCCTAACCCTAGCCCGAACCCTAACCCTAACCCTTCACCGAAGCCTGACCCTCAGCCGTCCCCTAATCCTAACCCGTACGCTGACACTAACCCGCGCCCTCACACGTACGCTCCCCGTAGAGCGTTGTCGTACCCTCACCTAGACCCTAAACCGTCCCCGTCCCCTAACCCTAACCCTAGCCCGAACCCTAACCCTAACCCTTCCCCGAAGCCTGACCCTCAGCCGTCCCCTAATCGTAACCCGTACGCTGACACTAAACCGCGCCCTAACACGTACGCTCCCCCTAGAGCGTTGTCGTACCCTCACCTGGACCCTGAACCGCCCCCGTCCCCTAACCCTAACCCTAGCCCGAACCCTAACCCTAACCCTTCCCCGAAGCCTGACCCTCAGCCGTCCCCTAATCCTAACCCGTACGCTGACACTAACCCGCGCCCTCACACGTACGCTCCCCCTAAAGCGTTGTCGTACCCTCACCTGGACCCTAAACCGTCCCCGTCCCCTAACCCTAACCCTAGCCCCAACCCTAACCCTAACCCTTCCCCGAAGCCTGACCCTCACCCGTCCCCTAATCCTAACCCGTACGCTGACACTAAGCCGCACCCTCACACGTACGCTCCCCCTAAAGCGTTGTCGTACCCTCACCTGGACCCTAAACCGTCCCCGTCCCCTAACCCTAACCCTAGCCCGAACCCTAACCCTAACCCTTCCCCGAAGCCTGACCCTCACCCGTCCCCTAATCCTAACCCGTACGCTGACACTAACCCTCGCCCTCACACGTACGCACCCCCTAAAGCGTTGTCGTACCCTCACCTGGACCCTAAACCGTCCCCGTCCCCTAACCCTAACCCTAGCCCGAACCCTAACCCTAACGCTTCCCCGAAGCCTGACCCTCACCCGTCCCCTAATCCTAACCCGTACGCTGACACTAACCCGCGCCCTCACACGTACGCTCCCCCTAAAGCGTTGTCGTACCCTCACCTGGACCCTAAACCGTCCCCGTCCCCTAACCTTAACCCTAGCCTGAACCCTAACCCTAACCCTTCCCCGAAGCCTGACCCTCAGCCGTCCCCTAATCCTAACCCGTACGCTGACACTAAGCCGCGCCCTCACACGTACGCTCCCCCTAAAGCGTTGTCGTACCCTCACCTGGACCCTAAACCGTCCCCGTCCCCTAACCCTAACCCTAGCCCGAACCCTAACCCTAACCCTTCCCCGAAGCCTGACCCTCACCCGTCCCCTAATCCTAACCCGTACGCTGACACTAAGCTGCGCCCTCACACGTACGCTCCCCCTAAAGCGTTGTCGTACCCTCACCTGGACCCTAAACCGTCCCCGTCCCCTAACCCTAACCCTAGCCCGAACCCTAACCCTAACCCTTCCCCGAAGCCTGACCCTCACCCGTCCCCTAATCCTAACCCGTACGCTGACGCTAACCCGCGCCCTCACACGTACGCTCCCCCTAAAGCGTTGTCGTACCCTCACCTGGACCCTAAACCGTCCCCGTCCCCTAACCTTAACCTTAGCCCGAACCCTAACCCTAACCCTTCCCCGAAGCCTGACCCTCACCCGTCCCCTAATCCTAACCCGTACGCTGACACTAAGCCGCGCCCTCACACGTACGCTCCCCCTAAAGCGTTGTCGTACCCTCACCTGGACCCTAAACCGTCCCCGTCCCCTAACCCTAACCCTAGCCCGAACCCTAACCCTAACCCTTCCCCGAAGCCTGACCCTCACCCGTCCCCTAATCCTAACCCGTACGCTGACACTAAGCCGCGCCCTCACACGTACGCTCCCCCTAAAGCGTTGTCGTACCGTCACCTGGACCCTAAACCGTCCCCGTCCCCTAACCCTAACCCTAGCCCGAACCCTAACCCTAACCCTTCCCCGAAACCTGACCCTCACCCGTCCCCTAATCCTAACCCGTACGCTGACGCTAACCCGCGCCCTCACACGTACGCTCCCCCTAAAGCGTTGTCGTACCCTCACCTGGACCCTAAACCGTCCCCGTCCCCTAACCCTAACCCTAGCCCGAACCCTAACCCTAGCCCTTCCCCGAAGCCTGACCCTCACCCGTCCCCTAATCCTAACCCGTACGCTGATGCTAACCCGCGCCCTCACATGTACGCTCCCCCTAAAGCGTTGTCGTACCCTCACCGGGACCCTAAACCGTCCCCGTCCCCTAACCCTAACCCTAGCCCGAACCCTAACCCT
The DNA here is from genome assembly GCF_963455315.2 of Globicephala melas. NCBI lineage: Eukaryota > Metazoa > Chordata > Mammalia > Artiodactyla > Delphinidae > Globicephala > Globicephala melas. The sequence goes on along the minus strand of NW_027207508.1, from coordinate 68,769 downwards.
AACACTTCCCCGAAGCCTGACCCTCACCCGTCCCCTAATCCTAACCCATACGCTGACGCTAACCCGCGCCCTCACACGTACGCTCCCCCTAAAGCGTTGTCGTACCCTCACCTGGGCCCTAAACCGTCCCCATCCCCTAACCCTAACCCTAGCCCGAACCCTAACCCTAACACTTCCCCGAAGCCTGACCCTCACCTGTCCCCTAATCCTAACCCGTACGCTGACGCTAACCCGCGCCCTCACACGTACGCTCCCCCTAAAGCGTTGTCGTACCCTCACCTGGACCCTAAACCGTCCCCGTCCCCTAACCCTAACCCTAGCCCGAACCCTAACCCTAACCCTTCCCCGAAGCCTGACCCACTCCCGTCCCCTAATCGTAACCCGTACGCTGACGCTAACCCACGCCCTCACACGTACGCTCCCCCTAAAGCGTTGTCGTACCCTCACCTGGACCCTAAACCGTCCCCGTCCCCTAACCCTAACCCTAGCCCGAACCCTAACCTTAACCCTTCCCCGAAGCCTGACCCTCACCCGTCCCCTAATCCTAACCCGTACGCTGACACTAAGCCGCGCCCTCACACGTACGCTCCCCCTAAAGCGTTGTCGTACCCTCACCTGGACCCTAAACCGTCCCCGTCCCCTAACCCTAACCCTAGCCCGAACGCTAACCCTAACGCTTCCCCGAAGCCTGACCCTCACCCGTCCCCTAATCCTAACCCGTACGCTGACACTAACCCGCGCCCTCACACGTACGCTCCCCCTAAAGCGTTGTCGTACCCTCACCTGGACCCTAAACCGTCCCCGTCCCCTAACCCTAACCCTAGCCCGAACCCTAACCCTAACCCTTCCCCGAAGCCTGACCCTCACCCGTCCCCTAATCCTAACCCGTACGCTGACACTAACCCGCGCCCTCACACGTACGCTCCCCCTAAAGCGTTGTCGTACCCTCACCTGGACCCTAAACCGTCCCCGTCCCCTAACCCTAACCCTAGCCCGAACCCTAAACCTAACCCTTCCCCGAAGCCTGACCCTCACCCGTCCCCTAATCCTAACCCGTACGCTGACACTAACCCTCGCCCTCACACGTACGCTCCCCCTAAAGCGTGGTCGTACCCTCACCTGGACCCTAAACCGTCCCCGTCCCCTAAACCTAACCCTAGCCCGAACCCTAACCCTAACCCTTTCCCGAAGCCTGACCCTCACCCGTCCCCTAATCCTAACCCGTACGCTGACGCTAACCCGTGCCCTCACACGTACGCTCCCCCTAAAGCGTTGTCGTACCCTCACCTGGACCCTAAACCGTCCCCGTCCCCTAACCCTAACCCTAGCCCGAACCCTAACCCTAACACTTCCCCGAAGCCTGACCCTCACCCGTCCCCTAATACTAACCCGTACGCTGACACTAACCCGGGCCCTCACACGTACGCTCCCCCTAAAGCGTTGTCGTACCCTCACCTGGACCCTAAACCGTCCCCGTCCCCTAACGCTAACCCTAGCCCGAACCCTAACCCTAACCCTTCCCCGAAGCCTGACCCTCACCCGTCCCCTAATCCTAACCCGTACGCTGACACTAAGCCGCACCCTCACACGTACGCTCCCCCTAAAGCGTTGTCGTACCCTCACCTGGACCCTAAACCGTCCCCGTCCCCTAACCCTAACCCTAGCCCGAACCCGAACCCTAACCCTTCCCCGAAGCCTGACCCTCAGCCGTCCCCTAATCCTAACCCGTACGCTGACACTAACCCGCGCCCTCACACGTACGCTCCCCCTAAAGCGTTGTCGTACCCTCACCTGGACCCTAAACCGTCCCCGTCCCCTAACCCTAACCCTAGCCCGAACCCGAACCCTAACCCTTCCCCGAAGCCTGACCCTCACCCGTCCCCTAATCCTAACCCGTACGCTGACGCTAACCCGTGCCCTCACACGTACGCTCCCCCTAAAGCGTTGTCGTACCCTCACCTGGACCCTAAACCGTCCCCGTCCCCTAACCCTAACCCTAGCCCGAACCCTAACCCTAACACTTCCCCGAAGCCTGACCCTCACCCGTCCCCTAATCCTAACCCGTACGCTGACACTAACCCGGGCCCTCACACGTACGCTCCCCCTAAAGCGTTGTCGTACCCTCACCTGGACCCTAAACCGTCCCCGTCCCCTAACGCTAACCCTAGCCCGAACCCTAACCCTAACCCTTCCCCGAAGCCTGACCCTCACCCGTCCCCTAATCCTAACCCGTACGCTGACACTAAGCCGCACCCTCACTCGTACGCTCCCCCTAAAGCGTTGTCGTACCCTCACCTGGACCCTAAACCGTCCCCGTCCCCTAACCCTAACCCTAGCCCGAACCCGAACCCTAACCCTTCCCCGAAGCCTGACCCTCAGCCGTCCCCTAATCCTAACCCGTACGCTGACACTAACCCGCGCCCTCACACGTACGCTCCCCCTAGAGCGTTGTCGTACCCTCACCTGGACCCTAAACCGTCCCCGTCCCCTAACCCTAACCCTAGCCCGAACCCTAACCCTAACCCTTCCCCGAAGCCTGACCCTCAGCCGTCCCCTAATCCTAACCCGTACGCTGACACTAACCCGCGCCCTCACACGTACGCTCCCCCTAGAGCGTTGTCGTACCCTCACCTGGACCCTAAACCGTCCCCGTCCCCTAACCCTAACCCTAGCCCGAACCCTAACCCTAACCCTTCCCCGAAGCCTGACCCTCAGCGATCCCCTAATCCTAACCCGTACGCTGACACTAACCCGCGCCCTCACACGTACGCTCCCCCTAGAGCGTTGTCGTACCCTCACCTGGACCCTAAACCGTCCCCGTCCCCTAACCCTAACCCTAGCCCGAACCCTAACCCTAACCCTTCCCCGAAGCCTGACCCTCAGCCGTCCCCTAATCCTAACCCGTACGCTGACACTAACCCGCGCCCTCACACGTACGCTCCCCCTAGAGCGTTGTCGTACCCTCACCTGGACCCTAAACCGTCCCCGTCCCCTAACCCTAACCGTAGCCCGAACCCTAACCCTAACCCTTCCCCGAAGCCTGACCCTCAGCCGTCCCCTAATCCTAACCCGTACGCTGACACTAACCCGCGCCCTCACACGTACGCTCCCCCTAGAGCGTTGTCGTACCCTCACCTGGACCCTAAACCGTCCCCGTCCCCTAACCCTAACCCTAGCCCGAACCCTAAACCTAACCCTTCCCCGAAGCCTGACCCTCAGCCGTCCCCTAATCCTAACCCGTACGCTGACACTAACCCGCGCCCTCACACGTACGCTCCCCCTAGAGCGTTGTCGTACCCTCACCTGGACCCTAAACCGCCCCCGTCCCCTAACCCTAACCCTAGCCCGAACCCTAACCCTAACCCTTCCCCGAAGCCTGACCCTCAGCCCTCCCCTAATCCTAACCCGTACGCTGACACTAACCCGCGCCCTCACACGTACGCTCCCCCTAGATCGTTTTCGTACCCTCACCTGGACCCTGAACCGCCCCCGTCCCCTAACCCTAACCCTAGCCCGAACCCTAACCCTAACCCTTCCCCGAAGCCTGACCCTCAGCCGTCCCCTAATCCTAACCCGTACGCTGACACTAACCCGCGCCCTCACACGTACGCTCCCCCTAGAGCGTTGTCGTACCCTCACCTGGACCCTGAACCGTCCCCGTCCCCTAACCCTAACCCTAGCCCGAACCCGAACCCTAACCCTTCCCCGAAGCCTGACCCTCATCCGTCCCATAATCCTAACCCGTACGCTGACACTAACCCGCGCCCTCACACGTACGCTCCCCCTAGAGCGTTGTCGTACCCTCACCTGGACCCTGAACCGTCCCCGTCCCCTAACCCTAACCCTAGCCCGAACCCTAACCCTAACCCTTCCCCGAAGCCTGACCCTCAGCCGTCCCCTAATCCTAACCCGTACGCTGACACTAACCCGCGCCCTCACACGTACGCTCCCCCTAGAGCGTTGTCGTACCCTCACCTGGACCCTGAACCGTCCCCGTCACCTAACCCTAACCCTAGCCCGAACCCTAACCCTAACCCTTCCCCGAAGCCTGACCCTCAGCCGTCCCCTAATCCTAACCCGTACGCTGACACTAACCCGCGCCCTCACACGTACGCTCCCCCTAGAGCGTTGTCGTACCCTCACCTGGACCCTAAACCGTCCCCGTCCCCTAACCCTAACCCTAGCCCGAACCCTAACCCTAACCCTTCCCCGAAGCCTGACCCTCAGCCGTCCCCTAATCCTAACCCGTACGCTGACACTAACCCGCGCCCTCACACGTACGCTCCCCCTAGAGCGTTGTCGTACCCTCACCTGGACCCTAAACCGTCCCCGTCCCCTAACCCTAACCCTAGCCCCAACCCTAACCCTAACCCTTCCCCGAAGCCTGACCCTCAGCCGTCCCCTAATCCTAACCCGTACGCTGACATTAACCCGCGCTCTCACACGTACGCTCCCCCTAGAGTGTTGTCGTACCCTCACCTGGACGCTAAACCGTCCCCGTCCCCTAACCCTAACCCTAGCCCGAACCCTAACCCTAACCCTTCCCCGAAGCCTGACCCTCAGCCGTCCCCTAATCCTAACCCGTACGCTGACACTAACCCGCGCCCTCACACGTACGCTCCCCCTAGAGCGTTGTCGTACCCTCACCTGGACCCTAAACCGCCCCCGTCCCCTAACCCTAACCCTAGCCCGAACCCTAACCCTAACCCTTCCCCGAAGCCTGACCCTCAGCCGTCCCCTAATCCTAACCCGTACGCTGACACTAACCCGCGCCCTCACACGTACGCTCCCCCTAGAGCGTTGTCGTACCCTCACCTGGACCCTAAACCGTCCCCGTCCCCTAAACCTAACCCTAGCCCGAACCCTAACCCTAACACTTCCCCGAAGCCTGACCCTCAGCCGTCCCCTAATCCTAACCCGTACGCTGACACTAACCCGCGCCCTCACACGTACGCTCCCCCTAGAGCGTTGTCGTACCCTCACCTGGACCCTAAACCGTCCCCGTCCCCTAACCCTAACCCTAGCCCGAACCCTAACCCTAACACTTCCCCGAAGCCTGACCCTCAGCCGTCCCCTAATCCTAACCCGTACGCTGACACTAACCCGCGCCCTCACACGTACGCTCCCCCTAGAGCGTTGTCGTACCCTCACCTGGACCCTAAACCGCCCCCGTCCCCTAACTCTAACCCTAGCCCGAACCCTAACCCTAACCCTTCCCCGAAGCCTGACCCTCAGCCGTCCCCTAATCCTAACCCGTACGCTGACACTAACCCGCGCCCTCACACGTACGCTCCCCCTAGAGCGTTGTCGTACCCTCACCTGGACCCTGAACCGTCCCCGTCCCCTAACCCTAACCCTAGCCCGAACCCTAACCCTAATCCTTCCCCGAAGCCTGACCCTCAGCCGTCCCCTAATCCTAACCCGTACGCTGACACTAACCCGCGCCCTCACACGTACGCTCCCCCTAGAGCGTTGTCATACCCTCACCTGGACCCTGAACCGTCCCCGTCCCCTAACCCTAACCCTAGGCCGAAGCCTAACCCTAACCCTTCCCCGAAGCCTGACCCTCAGCCGTCCACTAATCCTAACCCGTACGCTGACACTAACCCGCGCCCTCACACGTACGCTCCCCCTAGAGCGTTGTCGTACCCTCACCTGGACCCTGAACCGTCCCCGTCCCCTAACCCTAACCCTCGCCCGAACCCTAACCCTAACCCTTCCCCGAAGCCTGACCCTCAGCCGTCCGCTAATCCTAACCCGTACGCTGACACTAACCCGCGCCCTCACACGTACGCTCCCCCTAGAGCGTTGTCGTACCCTCACCTGGACCCTAAACCGTCCCCGTCCCCTAACCCTAACCCTAGCCCGAACCCTAACCCTAACCCTTCCCCGAAGCCTGACCCTCAGCCATCCCCTAATCCTAACCCGTACGCTGACACTAACCCGCGCCCTCACACGTACGCTCCCCCTAGAGCGTTGTCGTACCCTCACCTGGAACCTGAACCGCCCCCGTCCCCTAACCCTAGCCCGAACCCTAACCCTAACCCTTCCCCGAAGCCTGACCCTCAGCCGTCCCCTAATCCTAACCCGTACGCTGACACTAACCCGCGCCCTCACACGTACGCTCCCCCTAGAGCGTTGTCGTACCCTCACCTGGACCCTGAACCGTCCCCGTCCCCTAACCCTAACCCTAGCCCGAACCCTAACCCTAACCCTTCCCCGAAGCCTGACCCTCAGCCGTCCCCTAATCCTAACCCGTACGCTGACACTAACCCGCGCCCTCACACGTACGCTCCCCCTAGAGCGTTGTCGTACCCTCACCTGGACCCTGAACCGCCCCCGTCCCCTAACCCTAACCCTAGCCCGAACCCTAACCCTAACCCTTCCCCGAAGCCTGACCCTCAGCCGTCCCCTAATCCTAACCCGTACGCTGACACTAACCCGCGCCCTCAAACGTACGCTCCCCCTAGAGCGTTGTCGTACCCTCACCTGGACCCTGAACCGTCCCCGTCCCCTAACCCTAGCCCGAACCCTAACCCTAACACTTCCACGAAGCCTGACCCTCAGCCGTCCCCTAATCCTAACCCGTACGCTGACACTAACCCGCGCCCTCACACGTACGCTCCCCCTAGAGCGTTGTCGTACCCTCACCTGGACCCTGAACCGTCCCCTTCCCCTAACCCTAACCCTAGGCCGAAGCCTAACCGTAACCCTTCCCCGAAGCCTGACCCTCAGCCGTCCCCTAATCCTAACCCGAACGCTGACACTAACCCGCGCCCTCACACGTACGCTCCCCCTAGAGCGTTGTCGTACCCTCACCTGGAACCTGAACCGCCCCCGTCCCCTAACTCTAGCCCGAACCCTAACCCTAACCCTTCCCTGAAGCCTAACCCTCAGCCGTGCCCTAATCCGAACCCGTACGCTGACACTAACCCGCGCCCTCACACGTACGCTCCGCCTAGAGCGTTGTCGTACCCTCACCTGGACCCTAAACCGTCCCCGTCCCCTAACCCTAACCCTAGCCCGAACCCTAACCCTAACCCTTCCCCGAAGCCTGACCCTCAGCCGTCCCCTAATCCTAACCCGTACGCTGACACTAACCCGCGCCCTCACACGTACGCTCCCCCTAGAGCATTGTCGTACCCTCACCTGGACCCTAAACCGTCCCCGTCCCCTAACCCTAACCCTAGCCCGAACCCTAACCCTAACCCTTCCCCGAAGCCTGACCCTCAGCCGTCCCCTAATCCTAACCCGTACGCTGACACTAACCCACGCCCTCACACGTACGCTCCCCCTAGAGCGTTGTCGTACCCTCACCTGGACCCTGAACCGTCCCCGTCCCCTAACCCTAACCCTAGCCCGAACCCTAACCCTAACCCTTCCCCGAAGCCTGACCCTCAGCCGTCCCCTAATCCTAACCCGTACGCTGACACTAACCCGCGCCCTCACACGTACGCTCCCCCTAGAGCGTTGTCGTACCCTCACCTGGACCCTAAACCGTCCCCGTCCCCTAACCCTAACCCTAGCCCGAACCCTAACCCTAACCCTTCCCCGAAGGCTGACCCTCAGCCGTCCCCTAATCCTAACCCGTACGCTGACACTAACCCGCGCCCTCACACGTACACTCCCCTTAGTGCGTTGTCGTACCCTCACCTGGACCCTAAACCGTCCCCGTCCCCTAACCCTAACCCTAGCCCGAACCCTAACCCTAACCCTTCACCGAAGCCTGACCCTCAGCCGTCCCCTAATCCTAACCCGTACGCTGACACTAACCCGCGCCCTCACACGTACGGTCCCCGTAGAGCGTTGTCGTACCCTCACCTAGACCCTAAACCGTCCCCGTCCCCTAACCCTAACCCTAGCCCGAACCCTAACCCTAACCCTTCCCCGAAGCCTGACCCTCAGCCGTCCCCTAATCGTAACCCGTACGCTGACACTAAACCGCGCCCTAACACGTACGCTCCCCCTAGAGCGTTGTCGTACCCTCACCTGGACCCTGAACCGCCCCCGTCCCCTAACCCTAACCCTAGCCCGAACCCTAACCCTAACCCTTCCCCGAAGCCTGACCCTCAGCCGTCCCCTAATCCTAACCCGTACGCTGACACTAACCCGCGCCCTCACACGTACGCTCCCCCTAAAGCGTTGTCGTACCCTCACCTGGACCCTAAACCGTCCCCGTCCCCTAACCCTAACCCTAGCCCCAACCCTAACCCTAACCCTTCCCCGAAGCCTGACCCTCACCCGTCCCCTAATCCTAACCCGTACGCTGACACTAAGCCGCACCCTCACACGTACGCTCCCCCTAAAGCGTTGTCGTACCCTCACCTGGACCCTAAACCGTCCCCGTCCCCTAACCCTAACCCTAGCCCGAACCCTAACCCTAACCCTTCCCCGAAGCCTGACCCTCACCCGTCCCCTAATCCTAACCCGTACGCTGACACTAACCCTCGCCCTCACACGTACGCACCCCCTAAAGCGTTGTCGTACCCTCACCTGGACCCTAAACCGTCCCCGTCCCCTAACCCTAACCCTAGCCCGAACCCTAACCCTAACGCTTCCCCGAAGCCTGACCCTCACCCGTCCCCTAATCCTAACCCGTACGCTGACACTAACCCGCGCCCTCACACGTACGCTCCCCCTAAAGCGTTGTCGTACCCTCACCTGGACCCTAAACCGTCCCCGTCCCCTAACCTTAACCCTAGCCTGAACCCTAACCCTAACCCTTCCCCGAAGCCTGACCCTCAGCCGTCCCCTAATACTAACCCGTACGCTGACACTAACCCGGGCCCTCACACGTACGCTCCCCCTAAAGCGTTGTCGTACCCTCACCTGGACCCTAAACCGTCCCCGTCCCCTAACCCTAACCCTAGCCCGAACCCTAACCCTAACACTTCCCCGAAGCCTGACCCTCACCCGTCCCCTAATACTAACCCGTACGCTGACACTAACCCGGGCCCTCACACGTACGCTCCCCCTAAAGCGTTGTCGTACCCTCACCTGGACCCTAAACCGTCCCCGTCCCCTAACGCTAACCCTAGCCCGAACCCTAACCCTAACCCTTCCCCGAAGCCTGACCCTCACCCGTCCCCTAATCCTAACCCGTACGCTGACACTAAGCCGCACCCTCACACGTACGCTCCCCCTAAAGCGTTGTCGTACCCTCACCTGGACCCTAAACCGTCCCCGTCCCCTAACCCTAACCCTAGCCCGAACCCGAACCCTAACCCTTCCCCGAAGCCTGACCCTCAGCCGTCCCCTAATCCTAACCCGTACGCTGACACTAACCCGCGCCCTCACACGTACGCTCCCCCTAGAGCGTTGTCGTACCCTCACCTGGACCCTAAACCGTCCCCATCCCCTATAGCTAACCCTAGCCCGAACCCTAACCCTAACCCTTCCCCGAAGCCTGACCCTCAGCCGTCCCCTAATCCTAACCCGTACGCTGACACTAACCCGCGCCCTCACACGTACGCTCCCCCTAGAGCGTTGTCGTACCCTCACCTGGACCCTAAACCGTCCCCGTCCCCTAACCCTAACCCTAGCCCGAACCCGAACCCTAACCCTTCCCCGAAGCCTGACCCTCAGCCGTCCCCTAATCCTAACCCGTACGCTGACACTAACCCGCGCCCTCACACGTACGCTCCCCCTAGAGCGTTGTCGTACCCTCACCTGGACCCTAAACCGTCCCCATCCCCTATCCCTAACCCTAGCCCGAACCCTAACCCTAACCCTTCCCCGAAGCCTGACCCTCAGCCGTCCCCTAATCCTAACCCGTACGCTGACACTAACCCGCGCCCTCACACGTACGCTCCCCCTAGAGCGTTGTCGTACCCTCACCTGGACCCTAAACCGTCCCCGTCCCCTAACCCTAACCCTAGCCCGAACCCTAACCCTAACCCTTCCCCGAAGCCTGACCCTCAGCCGTCCCCTAATCCTAACCCGTACGCTGACACTAACCCGCGCCCTCACACGTACGCTCCCCCTAGAGCGTTGTCGTACCCTCACCTGGACCCTAAACCGTCCCCGTCCCCTAACCCTAACCCTAGCCCGAACCCTAACCCTAACCCTTCCCCGAAGGCTGACCCTCAGCCGTCCCCTAATCCTAACCCGTACGCTGACACTAACCCGCGCCCTCACACGTACACTCCCCTTAGTGCGTTGTCGTACCCTCACCTGGACCCTAAACCGTCCCCGTCCCCTAACCCTAACCCTAGCCCGAACCCTAACCCTAACCCTTCACCGAAGCCTGACCCTCAGCCGTCCCCTAATCCTAACCCGTACGCTGACACTAACCCGCGCCCTCACACGTACGCTCCCCGTAGAGCGTTGTCGTACCCTCACCTAGACCCTAAACCGTCCCCGTCCCCTAACCCTAACCCTAGCCCGAACCCTAACCCTAACCCTTCCCCGAAGCCTGACCCTCAGCCGTCCCCTAATCGTAACCCGTACGCTGACACTAAACCGCGCCCTCACACGTACGCTCCCCCTAGAGCGTTGTCGTACCCTCACCTGGACCCTGAACCGCCCCCGTCCCCTAACCATAACCCTAGCCCGAACCCTAACCCTAACCCTTCCCCGAAGCCTGACCCTCAGCCGTCCCCTAATCCTAACCCGTACGCTGACACTAACCCGCGCCCTCACACGTACGCTCCCCCTAAAGCGTTGTCGTACCCTCACCTGGACCCTAAACCGTCCCCGTCCCCTAACCCTAACCCTAGCCCCAACCCTAACCCTAACCCTTCCCCGAAGCCTGACCCTCACCCGTCCCCTAATCCTAACCCGTACGCTGACACTAAGCCGCACCCTCACACGTACGCTCCCCCTAAAGCGTTGTCGTACCCTCACCTGGACCCTAAACCGTCCCCGTCCCCTAACCCTAACCCTAGCCCGAACCCTAACCCTAACCCTTCCCCGAAGCCTGACCCTCACCCGTCCCCTAATCCTAACCCGTACGCTGACACTAACCCTCGCCCTCACACGTACGCACCCCCTAAAGCGTTGTCGTACCCTCACCTGGACCCTAAACCGTCCCCGTCCCCTAACCCTAACCCTAGCCCGAACCCTAACCCTAACGCTTCCCCGAAGCCTGACCCTCACCCGTCCCCTAATCCTAACCCGTACGCTGACACTAACCCGCGCCCTCACACGTACGCTCCCCCTAAAGCGTTGTCGTACCCTCACCTGGACCCTAAACCGTCCCCGTCCCCTAACCTTAACCCTAGCCTGAACCCTAACCCTAACCCTTCCCCGAAGCCTGACCCTCACCCGTCCCCTAATCCTAACCCGTACGCTGACACTAAGCCGCGCCCTCACACGTACGCTCCCCCTAAAGCGTTGTCGTACCCTCACCTGGACCCTAAACCGTCCCCGTCCCCTAACCCTAACCCTAGCCCGAACCCTAACCCTAACCCTTCCCCGAAGCCTGACCCTCACCCGTCCCCTAATCCTAACCCGTACGCTGACACTAAGCTGCGCCCTCACACGTACGCTCCCCCTAAAGCGTTGTCGTACCCTCACCTGGACCCTGAACCGTCCCCGTCCCCTAACCCTAACCCTAGCCCGAACCCTAACCCTAACCCTTCCCCGAAGCCTGACCCTCACCCGTCCCCTAATCCTAACCCGTACGCTGACGCTAACCCGCGCCCTCACACGTACGCTCCCCCTAAAGCGTTGTCGTACCCTCACCTGGACCCTAAACCGTCCCCGTCCCCTAACCCTAACCCTAGCCCGAACCCTAACCCTAACCCTTCCCCGAAGCCTGACCCTCACCCGTCCCCTAATCCTAACCCGTACGCTGACACTAAGCCGCGCCCTCACACGTACGCTCCCCCTAAAGCGTTGTCGTACCGTCACCTGGACCCTAAACCGTCCCCGTCCCCTAACCCTAACCCTAGCCCGAACCCTAACCCTAACCCTTCCCCGAAACCTGACCCTCACCCGTCCCCTAATCCTAACCCGTACGCTGACACTAAGCCGCGCCCTCACACGTACGCTCCCCCTAAAGCGTTGTCGTACCCTCACCTGGACCCTAAACCGTCCCCGTCCCCTAACCCTAACCCTAGCCCGAACCCTAACCCTAACCCTTCCCCGAAGCCTGACCCTCACCCGTCCCCTAATCCTAACCCGTACGCTGACACTAAGCCGCGCCCTCACACGTACGCTCCCCCTAAAGCGTTGTCGTACCGTCACCTGGACCCTAAACCGTCCCCGTCCCCTAACCCTAACCCTAGCCCGAACCCTAACCCTAACCCTTCCCCGAAACCTGACCCTCACCCGTCCCCTAATCCTAACCCGTACGCTGACGCTAACCCGCGCCCTCACACGTACGCTCCCCCTAAAGCGTTGTCGTACCCTCACCTGGACCCTAAACCGTCCCCGTCCCCTAACCCTAACCCTAGCCCGAACCCTAACCCTAACCCTTCCCCGAAGCCTGACCCTCACCCGTCCCCTAATCCTAACCCGTACGCTGATGCTAACCCGCGCCCTCACATGTACGCTCCCCCTAAAGCGTTGTCGTAGCCTCACCGGGACCCTAAACCGTCCCCGTCCCCTAACCCTAACCCTAGCCCGAACCCTAACCCTAACCCTTCCCCGAAGCCTGACCCTCACCCGTCCCCTAATCCTAACCCATACGCTGACGCTAACCCGCGCCCTCACACGTACGCTCCCCCTAAAGCGTTGTCGTACCCTCACCTGGGCCCTAAACCGTCCCCGTCCCCTAACCCTAACCCTAGCCCGAACCCTAACCCTAACACTTCCCCGAAGCCTGACCCTCACCTGTCCCCTAATCCTAACCCGTACGCTGACGCTAACCCGCGCCCTCACACGTACGCTCCCCCTAAAGCGTTGTCGTACCCTCACCTGGACCCTAAACCGTCCCCGTCCCCTAACCCTAACCCTAGCCCGAACCCTAACCCTAACCCTTCCCCGAAGCCTGACCCACTCCCGTCCCCTAATCGTAACCCGTACGCTGACGCTAACCCACGCCCTCACACGTACGCTCCCCCTAAAGCGTTGTCGTACCCTCACCTGGACCCTAAACCGTCCCCGTCCCCTAACCCTAACCCTAGCCCGAACCCTAACCTTAACCCTTCCCCGAAGCCTGACCCTCACCCGTCCCCTAATCCTAACCCGTACGCTGACACTAAGCCGCGCCCTCACACGTACGCTCCCCCTAAAGCGTTGTCGTACCCTCACCTGGACCCTAAACCGTCCCCGTCCCCTAACCCTAACCCTAGCCCGAACGCTAACCCTAACGCTTCCCCGAAGCCTGACCCTCACCCGTCCCCTAATCCTAACCCGTACGCTGACACTAACCCGCGCCCTCACACGTACGCTCCCCCTAAAGCGTTGTCGTACCCTCACCTGGACCCTAAACCGTCCCCGTCCCCTAACCCTAACCCTAGCCCGAACCCTAACCCTAACCCTTCCCCGAAGCCTGACCCTCACCCGTCCCCTAATCCTAACCCGTACGCTGACACTAACCCGCGCCCTCACACGTACGCTCCCCCTAAAGCGTTGTCGTACCCTCACCTGGACCCTAAACCGTCCCCGTCCCCTAACCCTAACCCTAGCCCGAACCCTAAACCTAACCCTTCCCCGAAGCCTGACCCTCACCCGTCCCCTAATCCTAACCCGTACGCTGACACTAACCCTCGCCCTCACACGTACGCTCCCCCTAAAGCGTGGTCGTACCCTCACCTGGACCCTAAACCGTCCCCGTCCCCTAAACCTAACCCTAGCCCGAACCCTAACCCTAACCCTTTCCCGAAGCCTGACCCTCACCCGTCCCCTAATCCTAACCCGTACGCTGACGCTAACCCGTGCCCTCACACGTACGCTCCCCCTAAAGCGTTGTCGTACCCTCACCTGGACCCTAAACCGTCCCCGTCCCCTAACCCTAACCCTAGCCCGAACCCTAACCCTAACACTTCCCCGAAGCCTGACCCTCACCCGTCCCCTAATACTAACCCGTACGCTGACACTAACCCGGGCCCTCACACGTACGCTCCCCCTAAAGCGTTGTCGTACCCTCACCTGGACCCTAAACCGTCCCCGTCCCCTAACGCTAACCCTAGCCCGAACCCTAACCCTAACCCTTCCCCGAAGCCTGACCCTCACCCGTCCCCTAATCCTAACCCGTACGCTGACACTAAGCCGCACCCTCACACGTACGCTCCCCCTAAAGCGTTGTCGTACCCTCACCTGGACCCTAAACCGTCCCCGTCCCCTAACCCTAACCCTAGCCCGAACCCGAACCCTAACCCTTCCCCGAAGCCTGACCCTCAGCCGTCCCCTAATCCTAACCCGTACGCTGACACTAACCCGCGCCCTCACACGTACGCTCCCCCTAGAGCGTTGTCGTACCCTCACCTGGACCCTAAACCGTCCCCATCCCCTATCCCTAACCCTAGCCCGAACCCTAACCCTAACCCTTCCCCGAAGCCTGACCCTCAGCCGTCCCCTAATCCTAACCCGTACGCTGACACTAACCCGCGCCCTCACACGTACGCTCCCCCTAGAGCGTTGTCGTACCCTCACCTGGACCCTAAACCGTCCCCGTCCCCTAACCCTAACCCTAGCCCGAACCCTAACCCTAACCCTTCCCCGAAGCCTGACCCTCAGCCGTCCCCTAATCCTAACCCGTACGCTGACACTAACCCGCGCCCTCACACGTACGCTCCCCCTAGAGCGTTGTCGTACCCTCACCTGGACCCTAAACCGTCCCCGTCCCCTAACCCTAACCCTAGCCCGAACCCTAACCCTAACCCTTCCCCGAAGCCTGACCCTCAGCCGTCCCCTAATCCTAACCCGTGCACTGACACTAACCCGCGCCCTCACACGTACGCTCCCCCTAGAGCGTTGTCGTACCCTCACCTGGACCCTAAACCGTCCCCGTCCCCTAACCCTAACCCTAGCCCGAACCCTAACCCTAAACCTTCCCCGAAGCCTGACCCTCAGCCGTCCCCTAATCCTAACCCGTACGCTGACACTAACCCGCGCCCTCACACGTACGCTCCCCCTAGAGCGTTGTCGTACCCTCACCTGGACCCTGAACCGCCCCCGTCCCCTAACCCTAACCCTAGCCCGAACCCTAACCCTAACCCTTCCCCGAAGCCTGACCCTCAGCCGTCCCCTAATCCTAACCCGTACGCTGACACTAACCCACGCCCTCACACGTACGCTCCCCCTAGAGCGTTGTCGTACCCTCACCTGGACCCTGAACCGTCCCCGTCCCCTAACCCTAACCCTAGCCCGAACCCTAACCCTAACCCTTCCCCGAAGCCTGACCCTAAGCCGTCCCCTAATCCTAACCCGTACGCTGACACTAAGCCGCGCCCTCACACGTACGCTCCCCCTAGAGCGTTGTCGTACCCTCACCTGGACCCTAAACCGTCCCCGTCCCCTAACCCTAACCCTAGCCCGAACCCTAACCCTAACCCTTCCCCGAAGCCTGACCCTCAGCCGTCCGCTAATCCTAACCCGTACGCTGACACTAACCCGCGCCCTCACACGTACGCTCCCCCTAGAGCGTTCTCGTACCCTCACCTGGACCCTAAACCGTCCCCGTCCCCTAACCCTAACCCTAGCCCGAACCCTAACCCTAACCCTTCCCCGAAGCCTGACCCTCAGCCATCCCCTAATCCTAACCCGTACGCTGACACTAACCCGCGCCCTCACACGTACGCTCCCCCTAAAGCGTTGTCGTACCCTCACCTGGAACCTGAACCGCCCCCGTCCCCTAACCCTAGCCCGAACCCTAACCCTAACCCTTCCCCGAAGCCTGACCCTCAGCCGTCCCCTAATCCTAACCCGTACGCTGACACTAACCCGCGCCCTCAAACGTACGCTCCCCCTAGAGCGTTGTCGTACCCTCACCTGGACCCTGAACCGTCCCCGTCCCCTAACCCTAATCCTAGCCCGAACCCTAACCCTAACCCTTCCCCGAAGCCTGACCCTCAGCCGTCCCCTAATCCTAACCCGTACGCTGACACTAACCCGCGCCCTCACATGTACGCTCCCCCTAGAGCGTTGTCGTACCCTCACCTGGACCCTAAACCGTCCCCGTCCCCTAACCCTAACCCTAGCCCGAACCCTAACCCTAACCCTTCACCGAAGCCTGACCCTCAGCCGTCCCCTAATCCTAACCCGTACGCTGACACTAACCCGCGCCCTCACACGTACGCTCCCCGTAGAGCGTTGTCGTACCCTCACCTGGACCCTAAACCGTCCCCGTCCCCTAACCCTAACCCTAGCCCGAACCCTAACCCTAAACCTTCCCCGAAGCCTGACCCTCAGCCGTCCCCTAATCCTAACCCGTACGCTGACACTAACCCGCGCCCTCACACGTACGCTCCCCCTAGAGCGTTGTCGTACCCTCACCTGGACCCTGAACCGCCCCCGTCCCCTAACCCTAACCCTAGCCCGAACCCTAACCCTAACCCTTCCCCGAAGCCTGACCCTCAGCCGTCCCCTAATCCTAACCCGTACGCTGACACTAACCCGCGCCCTCAAACGTACGCTCCCCCAAGAGCGTTGTCGTACCCTCACCTGGACCCTGAACCGTCCCCGTCCCCTAACCCTAACCCTAGCCCGAACCCTAACCCTAACCCTTCCACGAAGCCTGACCCTCAGCCGTCCCCTAATCCTAACCCGTACGCTGACACTAACCCGCGCCCTCACACGTACGCTCCCCCTAGAGCGTTGTCGTACCCTCACCTGGACCCTGAACCGTCCCCGTCCCCTAACCCTAACCCTAGCCCGAACCCTAACCCTAACCCTTCCCCGAAGCCTGACCCTCAGCCGTCCCCTAATCCTAACCCGTACGCTGACACTAACCCGCGCCCTCACACGTACGCTCCCCCTAGAGCGTTGTCGTACCCTCACCTGGAACCTGAACCGCCCCCGTCCCCTAACTCTAGCCCGAACCCTAACCCTAACCCTTCCCTGAAGCCTAACCCTCAGCCGTGCCCTAATCCGAACCCGTACGCTGACACTAACCCGCGCCCTCACACGTACGCTCCCCCTAGAGCGTTGTCGTACCCTCACCTGGACCCTAAACCGTCCCCGTCCCCTAACACTAACCCTAGCCCGAACCCTAACCCTAACACTTCCCCGAAGCCTGACCCTCACCCGTCCCCTAATCCTAACCCATACGCTGACACTAACCCGCGCCCTCACACGTACGCTCCCCCTAGAGCGTTGTCGTACCCTCACCTGGACCCTAAACCGTCCCCGTCCACTAACCCTAACCCTAGCCCGAACCCTAACCCTAACCCTTCCCCGAAGCCTGACCCTCAGCCGTCCCCTAATCCTAACCCGTACGCTGACACTAACCCGCGCCCTCACACGTACATTCCCCCTAGAGCGTTGTCGTACCCTCACCTGGACCCTGAACCGTCCCCGTCCCCTAACCCTAACCCTAGCCCGAACCCTAACCCTAACCCTTCCCCGAAGCCTGACCCTCAGCCGTCCCCTAATCCTAACCCGTACGCTGACACTAACCCGCGCCCTCACACGTACGCTCCCCCTAGAGCGTTGTCGTACCCTCACCTGGACCCTAAACCGTCCCCGTCCCCTAACCCTATCCCTAGCCCGAACCCTAACCCTAACCCTTCCCCGAAGCCTGACCCTCAGCCGTCCCCTAATCCTAACCCGTACGCTGACACTAACCAGCGCCCTCACACGTATGCTCCGCCTAGAGCGTTGTCGTACCCTCACCTGGACCCTAAACCGTCCCCGTCCCCTAACCCTAACCCTAGCCCGAACCCTAACCCTAAACCTTCCCAGAAACCTGACCCTCAGCCGTCCCCTAATCCTAACCCGTACGCTGACACTAACCCGCGCCCTCACACGTACGCTCCCCCTAGAGCGTTGTCGTACCCTCACCTGGACCCTAAACCGTCCCCGTCCCCTAACCCTAACCCTAGCCCGAACCCTAACCCTAACCCTTCCCCGAAGCCTGACCCTCAGCCGTCCCCTAATCCTAACCCGTACGCTGACACTAACCCGCGCCCTCACACGTACGCTCCCCCTAGAGCATTGTCGTACCCTCACCTGGACCCTAAACCGTCCCCGTCCCCTAACCCTAACCCTAGCCCGAACCCTAACCCTAACCCTTCCCCGAAGCCTGACCCTCAGCCGTCCCCTAATCCTAACCCGTACGCTGACACTAACCCACGCCCTCACACGTACGCTCCCCCTAGAGCGTTGTCGTACCCTCACCTGGACCCTGAACCGTCCCCGTCCCCTAACCCTAACCCTAGCCCGAACCCTAACCCTAACCCTTCCCCGAAGCCTGACCCTCAGCCGTCCCCTAATCCTAACCCGTACGCTGACACTAACCCGCGCCCTCACACGTACGCTCCCCCTAGAGCGTTGTCGTACCCTCACCTGGACCCTAAACCGTCCCCGTCCCCTAACCCTAACCCTAGCCCGAACCCTAACCCTAACCCTTCCCCGAAGCCTGACCCTCAGCCGTCCCCTAATCCTAACCCGTACGCTGACACTAACCCGCGCCCTCACACGTACGCTCCCCCTAGTGCGTTGTCGTACCCTCACCTGGACCCTAAACCGTCCCCGTCCCCTAACCCTAACCCTAGCCCGAACCCTAACCCTAAACCTTCCCCGAAGCCTGACCCTCAGCCGTCCCCTAATCCTAACCCGTACGCTGACACTAAACCGCGCCCTCACACGTACGCTTCCCCTAGAGCGTTGTCGTACCCTCACCTGGACCCTGAACCGCCCCCGTCCCCTAACCCTATCCCTAGCCCGAACCCTAACCCTAACCCTTCCCCGAAGCCTGACCCTCAGCCGTCCCCTAATCCTAACCCGTACGCTGACACTAACCCACGCCCTCACACGTACGCTCCCCCTAGAGCGTTGTCGTACCCTCACCTGGACCCTGAACCGTCCCCGTCCCCTAACCCTAACCCTAGCCCGAACCCTAACCCTAACCCTTCCCCGAAGCCTGACCCTCAGCCGTCCCCTAATCCTAACCCGTACGCTGACACTAAGCCGCGCCCTCACACGTACGCTCCCCCTAGAGCGTTGTCGTACCCTCACCTGGACCCTAAACCGTCCCCGTCCCCTAACCCTAACCCTAGCCCGAACCCTAACCCTAACCCTTCCCCGAAGCCTGACCCTCAGCCGTCCCCTAATCCTAACCCGTACGCTGACACTAACCCGCGCCCTCACACGTACGCTCCCCCTAGAGCGTTGTCGTACCCTCACCTGGACCCTGAACCGTCCCCATCCCCTAACCCTAACCCTAGCCCGAACCCGAACCCGAACCCTAACCCTTCCCCGAAGCCTGACCCTCAGCCGTCCCCTAATCCTAACCCGTACGCTGACACTAACCCGCGCCCTCAAACGTACGCTCCCCCTAGAGCGTTGTCGTACCCTCACCTGGACCCTGAACCGTCCCCGTCCCCTAACCCTAACCCTAGCCCGAACCCTAACCCTAACACTTCCCCGAAGCCTGACCCTCAGCCGTCCACTAATCCTAACCCGTACGCTGACACTAACCCGCGCCCTCACACGTACGCTCCCCCTAGAGCGTTGTCGTACCCTCACCTGGACCCTGAACCGTCCCCGTCCCCTAACCCTAACCCTAGCCCGAACCCTAACCCTAACCCTTCCCCGAAGCCTGACCCTCAGCCGTCCGCTAATCCTAACCCGTACGCTGACACTAACCCGCGCCCTCACACGTACGCTCCCCCTAGAGCGTTGTCGTACCCTCACCTGGACCCTAAACCGTCCCCGTCCCCTAACCCTAACCCTAGCCCGAACCCTAACCCTAACCCTTCCCCGAAGCCTGACCCTCAGCCATCCCCTAATCCTAACCCGTACGCTGACACTAACCCGCGCCCTCAAACGTACGCTCCCCCTAGAGCGTTGTCGTACCCTCACCTGGACCCTGAACCGTCCCCGTCCCCTAACCCTAATCCTAGCCCGAACCCTAACCCTAACCCTTCCCCGAAGCCTGACCCTCAGCCGTCCCCTAATCCTAACCCGTACGCTGACACTAACCCGCGCCCTCACATGTACGCTCCCCCTAGAGCGTTGTCGTACCCTCACCTGGACCCTAAACCGTCCCCGTCCCCTAACCCTAACCCTAGCCCGAACCCTAACCCTAACCCTTCACCGAAGCCTGACCCTCAGCCGTCCCCTAATCCTAACCCGTACGCTGACACTAACCCGCGCCCTCACACGTACGCTCCCCGTAGAGCGTTGTCGTACCCTCACCTGGACCCTAAACCGTCCCCGTCCCCTAACCCTAACCCTAGCCCGAACCCTAACCCTAAACCTTCCCCGAAGCCTGACCCTCAGCCGTCCCCTAATCCTAACCCGTACGCTGACACTAACCCGCGCCCTCACACGTACGCTCCCCCTAGAGCGTTGTCGTACCCTCACCTGGACCCTGAACCGCCCCCGTCCCCTAACCCTAACCCTAGCCCGAACCCTAACCCTAACCCTTCCCCGAAGCCTGACCCTCAGCCGTCCCCTAATCCTAACCCGTACGCTGACACTAACCCGCGCCCTCAAACGTACGCTCCCCCTAGAGCGTTGTCGTACCCTCACCTGGACCCTGAACCGTCCCCGTCCCCTAACCCTAACCCTAGCCCGAACCCTAACCCTAACCCTTCCACGAAGCCTGACCCTCAGCCGTCCCCTAATCCTAACCCGTACGCTGACACTAACCCGCGCCCTCACACGTACGCTCCCCCTAGAGCGTTGTCGTACCCTCACCTGGACCCTGAACCGTCCCCGTCCCCTAACCCTAACCCTAGCCCGAACCCTAACCCTAACCCTTCCCCGAAGCCTGACCCTCAGCCGTCCCCTAATCCTAACCCGTACGCTG
This sequence comes from Globicephala melas, assembly GCF_963455315.2. Taxonomy (NCBI): domain Eukaryota; kingdom Metazoa; phylum Chordata; class Mammalia; order Artiodactyla; family Delphinidae; genus Globicephala; species Globicephala melas. The sequence goes on along the minus strand of NW_027207508.1, from coordinate 47,906 downwards.
ACACTAACCCGCGCCCTCACACGTACGCTCCCCCTAAAGCGTTGTCGTACCCTCACCTGGACCCTAAACCGTCCCCGTCCCCTAACCCTAACCCTAGCCCGAACCCTAACCCTAACCCTTCCACGAAGCCTGACCCTCACCCGTCCCCTAATCCTAGCCCGAACGCTGACACTAACCCGCGCCCTCACACGTACGCTCCACCTAAAGCGTTGTCGTACCCTCACCTGGACCCTAAACCGTCCCCGTCCCCTAACCCTAACCCTAGCCCGAACCCTAACCCTAACCCTTCCCCGAAGCCTGACCCTCACCCGTCCCCTAATCCTAACCCGTACGCTGACACTATCCCGCGCCCTCACACGTACGCTCCCCCTAAAGCGTTGTCGTACCCTCACCTGGACCCTAAACCGTCCCCATCCCCTAACCCTAACCCTAGCCCGAACCCTAACCCTAACCCTTCCCCGAAGCCTGACCCTCACCCGTCCCCTAATCCTAACCCGTACGCTGACACTAACCCGCGCCCTCACACGTACGCTCCCCCTAAAGCGTTGTCGTACCCTCACTTGGACCCTAAACCGTCCCCGTCCCCTAACCCTAACCCTAGCCCGAACCCTAACCCTAACGCTTCCCCGAAGCCTGACCCTCACCCGTCCCCTAATCCTAACCCGTACGCTGACACTAACCCGCACCCTCACACGTACGCTCCCCCTAAAGCGTTGTCGTACCCTCACCTGGACCCTAAACCGTCCCCGTCCCCTAACCCTAACCCTAGCCCGAACCCTAACCCTAACCCTTCCCCGAAGCCTGACCCTCACCCGTCCCCTAATCCTAACCCGTACGCTGACACTAACCCGCGCCCTCACACGTACGCTCCCCCTAAAGCGTTGTCGTACCCTCACCTGGACCCTAAACCGTCCCCGTCCCCTAACCCTAACCCTAGCCCGAACCCTAACCCTAACCCTTCCCCGAAGCCTGACCCTCACCCGTCCCCTAATCCTAACCCGTACGCTGACACTAACCCGCGCCCTCACACGTACGCTCCCCCTAAAGCGTTGTCGTACCCTCACCTGGACCCTAAACCGTCCCCGTCCCCTAACCCTAACCCTAGCCCGAACCCTAACCCTAACACTTCCCCGAAGCCTGACCCTCACCCGTCCCCTAATCCTAAGCCGTACGCTAACACTAACCCGCGCCCTCACACGTACACTCCCCCTAAAGCGTTGTCGTACCCTCACCTAGACCGTAAACCGTCCCCTAACCCTAACCCTAACCCTAGCCCGAACCCTAACCCTAACCCTTCCCCGAAGCCTGACCCTCACCCGTCCCCTAATCCTAACCCGTACGCTGACACTAACCCGCGCCCTCACACGTACGCTCCCCCTAGAGCTTTGTCGTACCCTCACCTGGACCCTAAACCGTCCCCGTACCCTAACCCTAACCCTAGCCCCGAGCCTAACCCTAACCCTTCCCCGAAGCCTGACCCTCACCCGTCCCCTAATCCTAATCCGTACCATGACACTAACCCGCGCCCTCACACGTACGCTCCCCCTAGAGCGTTGTCGTACCCTCACCTGGACCCTAAACCGTCCCCGTCCCCTAACCCTAACCCTAGCCCGAACCTTAACCCTAACCCTTCCCCGAAGCCTGACCCTCACCCGTCCCCTAATCCTAACCCGTACGCTGACACTAACCCGCGCCCTCACACGTACGCTCCCCCTAAAGCGTTGTCGTACCCTCACCTGGACCCTAAACCGTCCCCGTCCCCTAACCCTAACCCTAGCCCGAACCCTAACCCTAACTCTTCCCCGAAGCCTGACCCTCACCTGTCCCCTAATCCTAACCCGTACGCTGACACTAACCCGTGCCCTCACACGTACGCTCCCCCTAAAGCGTTGTCGTACCCTCACCTGGACCCTAAACCGTCCACGTCCCCTAACCCTAACCCTAGCCCGAACCCTAACCCTAACCCTTCCCCGAAGCCTGACCCTCACCCGTCCCCTAATCCTAACCCGTACGCTGACACTAACCCGCGCCCTCACACGTACGCTCCCCCTAAAGCGTTGTCGTACCCTCACCTGGAACCTAAACCGTCCCCGTCCCCAACCCTAACCCTAGCCCGAACCCTAACCCTAACCCTTCCCCGAAGCCTGACCCTCACCCGTCCCCTAATCCTAACCCGTACGCTGACACTATCCCGTGCCCTCACACGTTCGCTCCCCCTAAAGCGTTGTCGTACCCTCACCTGGACCGTAAACCTTCCCCGTCCCCTAACCCTAACCCTAGCCCGAACCCTAACCCTAACCCTTCCCCGAAGCCTGACCCTCACCTGTCCCCTAATCCTAACCCGTACGCTGACACTAACCCGTGCCCTCACACGTACGCTCCCCCTAAAGCGTTGTCGTACCCTCACCTGGAACCTAAACCGTCCCCGTCCCCTAACCCTAACCCTAGCCCGAACCCTAACCCTAACCCTTCCCCGAAGCCTGACCCTCACCCGTCCCCTAATCCTAACCCGTACGCTGACACTAACCCGCGCCCTCACACGTACGCTCCCCCTAAAGCGTTGTCGTACTCTCACCTGGAACCTAAACCGTCCCCGTCCCCTAACCCTAACCCTAGCCCGAACCCTAACCCTAACCCTTCCCCGAAGCCTGACCCTCACCCGTCCCCTAATCCTAACCCGTACGCTGACACTAACCCGCGCCCTCACACGTACGCTCCCCCTAAAGCGTTGTCGTACCCTCACCTGGACCCTAAACCGTCCCCGTCCCCTAACCCTAACCCTAACCCTAACCCTAACCCTAACCCTTCCCCGAAGCCTGACCCTCAGCCGTCCCCTAATCCTAACCCGTACGCTGACACTAACCCGCGCCCTCACACGTACACTCCCCCTAAAGCATTGTCGTACCCTCACCTGGATCCTAAACCGTCCCCATCCCCTAACCCTAAGCCTAGCCCGAACCCTAACCCTAACCCTTGCCCGAAGCCTGACCCTCACCTGTCCCCTAATCCTAACCCGTACGCTAACACTAACCCGCGCCCTCACACGTACGCTCCCCCTAAAGCGTTGTCGTACCCTCACCTGGACCCTAAACCGTCCCCGTCCCCTAACCCTAACCCTAGCCCGAACCCTAACTCTAACCCTTCCCCGAAGCCTGACCCTCACCCGTCCCCTAATCCTAACCCGTACGCTGACACTAACCCGCGCCCTCACACGTACGCTCCCCCTAAAGAGTTGTCGTACCCTCACCTGAACCCTAAACCGTCCCCGTCCCCTAACCCTAACCCTAGCCCGAACCCTAATCCTAACCCTTCCCGGAAGCCTGACCCTCACCCGTCCCCTAATCCTAACCCGTACGCTGACACTATCCCGTGCCCTCACACGTACGCTCCCCCTAAAGCGTTGTCGTACGCTCACCTGGACCCTAAACCGTCCCCGTCCCCTAACCCTAACGCTAGCCCGAACCCTAACCCTAACACTTCCCCGAAGCCTGACCCTCACCTGTCCCCTAATCCTAACCCGTACGCTAACACTAACCCGCGCCCTCACACGTATGCTCCCCCTAAAGCGTTGTCGTACCCTCACCTGGACCCTAAACCGTCCCCGTCCCCTAACCCTAACCCTAGCCCGAATCCTAATCCTAACCCTTCCCCAAAGCATGACCCTCACCCGTCCGCTAATCCTAACCCATACGCTAACACTAACCCGCGCCCTCACACGTACGCTCCTCCTAAAGCGTTGTCGTACGCTCATCTGGACCCTAAACCGTCCCCGTCCCCTAACCCTAACCCTAGACCGAACCCTAAGCCTAACACTTCCCCGAAGCATGACCCTCACCCGTCCCCTAATCCTAACCCTTACACTAACACTAACCTGCGCCCTCACACGTATGCTCCCCCTAAAGCGTTGTCGTACCCTCACCTGGGCCCTAAACAGTCCCCGTCCCCTAAACCTAACCCTAGCCCGAACCCTAACACTAACCCTTCCCCGAAGCCTGACCCTCACCCGTCCCCTAATCCTAACCCGTACGCTAACACTAACCCGCGCCCTCACACGTACGCTCCCGCTAAAGCGTTGTCGTACCCTCATCTGGACCCTAAACCGTCCCCGTCCCCTAACCCTAACCCTAGCCCGAACCCTAACCCTAACACTTGCCCGAAGCCTGACCCTCACCCGTACCCTAATCCTAACCCGTACGTTAACACTAACCCGCGCCCTCACACGTACGCTCCCCCTAAAGCGTTGTCGTACCCTCACCTGGACCCTAAACCGTCCCCGTCCCCTAACCCTAGCCCGAACTTTAAGCCTAACCCTAACCCTTCCCTGAAGCCTTACCCTCACCCGTCCCCTAATCCTAACCTGTAATCTAACGCTAACCCGCGCCCTCACACGTACGCTCCACGTAAAGCGTTGTCATACCCTCAACTGGACCCTAAACCGTCCCCGTCCCCTAACCCTAACCCTAGCCCGAACCCTAACCCTAACCCTGCCCCGAAGCCTGACCCTCAACCGTCCCCTAATCCTAACCCGTACGCTAACACTAACCCGTGCCCGCACACGTACGCTCACCCTAAACCGTTGTCGTACCTTCACCTGGACCCTAAACCGTCCCCGTCCCCTAACCTTAACACTAGCCCCAACCCTAACCCTAACATTTCCCCGAAGCCTTACCCTCACCCGTCCCCTAATCCTAACCCGTACTCTAACGCTAACCCGCGCCCTCACACGTACGCTCCCCCTAAAGCGTTGTCGTACCCTCACATGGACCCTGAACCGTCCCCGTCCCCTAACCTTAACCCTAGACCGAACCCTAACCCAACCCTTCCCCGAAGCCTTACCCTCACCCGTCCCCTAATCCTAACCCGTACGCTAACGCTAACCCGCGCCCTCACACGTACGCTCCCCCTAAAGCGTTTTCGTACCCTCACCTGGACCCTAAACCGTCCCCGTCCCCTAACCCTAACCCTAGCCCGAACCCTAACCCTAACCCTTCCCCCAATTCTTACCCTCACCCGTCCCCTAATCCTAACCCGTACGCTAACGCTAACCCGTGCCCTCACACGTACGCTCCCCCTAAAGCATTGTCGTACCCTCACCTGGACCCTAAACCGTCCCCGTCCCCTAACCCTAACCCTAGCCCGAACCCTAACCCTAACACTTCCCCGAAGCCTTACCCTCACCCGTCCCTTAATCCAAACCCGTACGCTAACACTAACCCGTGCCCTCACACGTACGCTCACCCTAAAGCGTTGTCGTACCCACACCTGGACCCTAAACCGTCCCCGTCCACAAACCCTAACCCTAGCCCGAACCCTATCACTAACCCTTCCCCGAAGCCTTACCCTCACCCGTCCCCTAATCCTAACCCGTACGCTAACACTAACCCGTGCCCTCACACGTATGCTCACCCTAAACCGTTGTCGTACCCTCACCTGGACCCTAAACCGTCCCAATCCCCTAACCCTAACCCTAGCCCGAACCCTAACCCTAACCCTTCCCCGAAGCGTGACACTCACCCGTCGACTAACGCTAACCCGTACGCTAACACTAACCCGTGCCCTCACACGTACGCTCCCCCTAAAGCGTTGTCGTACCCTCACCAGGACCCTAAACCGTCCACGTCCCCTAACCCTAAACCTAGCCCGAAACCTAACCCTAACACTTCCCCGAAGCCTTACCCTTACCCGACCCCTAATCCTAACCCGTACGCTAACACTAACCCGTGCCCTCACACGTACGCTCACGCTAAAGCGTTGTCGTACCCTCACCTGGACCCTAAACCGTCCCCGTCCCCTAACCCTAACGCTAGCCCAAACCCTAACCCTAACCCTTCCCCGATTCCTTACCCTCACCCGTCTCCTACTCCTAACACGTACGCTAACACTAACCCATGCCCTCACACGTACGCTCACCCTAAAGCGTTGTCGTACACTCACCTGGACCCTAAACCGTCCCCGTCCCCTAACCCTCACCCTAGCCCGAACCCTAAAGCTAACGCTTCCCCGAAGCCTTACCCTCACCCGTCCCCTAATCCTAACCCGTACGCTAACACTAACCCGCGCCCTCACACGGACGCTCACCCTAAACCGTTTTCGTACCCTCACCTGAACCCTAAACCGTCCCCGTCCCCTAACCCTAACCCTAGCCCGAACCCTAACCCTAACCCTTCCCCGAAGCCTTACCCTCACCCATCCCCTAATCCTAACGCGTACGCTAACACTAACCCGCGCCCTCACACATACGCTCCCCCTTAAGCGTTGTCGTACCCTTACCTGGACCCTAAACCGTCCCCGTCCCCTAACCCTAACGCTAGCCCGAACCCTAACTCTAACCCTTCCCCGAAGCCTGACCCTCACCCGTCCCCAATCCTAACCCGTACGCTGACACTAACCCGTGACCTCACACGTACGCTCCCCCTAAAGCGTTGTCGTACCCTCACCTGGACCCTAAACCGTCCCCGTCCCCTAACCCTAACCCTAGCCCATACCCTAACCCTAACCCGTCCCCGAAGCCTAACCCTCACCCGTCCCCTAATCCTAACCCGTACGCTAAAACTAACCTGTGCCCTCACACGTACGCTCACCCTAAACCGTTGTCGTACCCTCACCTGTACCCTAAACCGTCCCCGTCCCCTAACCCTAACACTAGCCCGAACCCTAACCCTAACCCTTCCCCGAAGCCTGACCCTCACCCGTCCCCTAATCCTAACCCGTACGCTAACACTAACCCCTGCCCTCACACGTACACTCACCCTAACCCGTTGTCATACCCTCACCTGGACCCTAAACCGGCCCAGTCCCCTAACCCTAACCCTAGCCCAAACCCTAACCCTAACCCTTCCCCGAAGCCTTACACTCACCCGTCCCCTAATCCTAAGGCGTACGCTAACACTAACCCGTGCCCTCACACGTACGCTCACCCTGAACCGTTGTCGTACCCACACCTGGACCCTAAACCGTCCCCGTCCCCTAACCCTAACCCTAGCCCGAACCCTAACCCTAACCCTTCCCCGAAGCCTGACCCTCAGCCGTCCCCTAATCCTAACCCGTACGCTGACACTAACCCGCGCCCTCACACGTACACTCACCCTAACCCGTTGTCATACCCTCACCTGGACCCTAAACCGTCCCCGTCCCCTAACCCTAACCCTAGCCCGAACCCTAAGCCTAACCCTTCCCCGAGGCCTTACCCTCACCCGTCCCCTAATCCTAACTCGTACGCTAACACTAACCCGTGCCCTCACACGTACGCTCACCCTAAAGTGTTGTCGTACCCTCACCTGGACCCTAAACCGTCCCCGTCCCCTAACCCTAACCCTAGCCCGAACCCTAACCCTAACCCTTCCCCGAAGCGTTACCCTCAGCCGTCCCCTAATCCTAACCCGTACGCTAACACTAACCCGTGCCCTCACATGTACGCTCACCCTAAAGCGTTGTCGTACCCACACCTGGACCCTGAACCGTCCCCGTCCCTTAACCCTAACCCTATCCCGAACCCTAACCCTAACACTTCCCCGAAGCCTTACCCTCAGCCGTCCCCTAAACCTAACCCGTACGCTAACACTAACCCGTGCCCTCACACGTACGCTCACCCTAAACCGTTTTCATACCCTAACCTGTACCCTAAACCGTCCCCGTCCCCTAACCCTAACCCTAACCCTAACCCTTACCCGAAGCCTTACCCTAATCTGTCCCCTAATCCTAACCCGTACTCTAACACTAACCCATGCCCTCACACGTATGCTCACCCTCAACCGTTTTCGTACCCTAACCTGTACCCTAAACCGTCCCCATCCCCTAACCCTAACCCTACCCGTAACCCCAAAAGCGTACCCTAACCCTAACCCGTATCCTAACCCTAACCCGTACCCTAATACTAACCCGTACCCTAACCCGTACCCTAACTCTAACCTGTAGCCATACCCTGAACTGTACCCGAAACCTAACCCTAACCCATACCCTAATCCTTCCGCTAATCCTCCACCGGACCCTAACACTAACCCGTACCCTAACTCGTACCCTAACCCTAACCCTTTGCCATACCCTAGCCTGTACCCTAAACCGTACCCGTTCCCTAACCCTAACCCTAATCCTCACGCTAACCTGTATCCTAATCCTAACCTGTACACTAACACTAACCTGTACCCTAAAACGTACCCTAACCCTAACCCGTACCCATACCCTAAACTGTACCCTAACCGTAACCTGTACCCTAATCCTAACCAATACCCTAACCCGTACCATAACCGTAACCCGTACCCTAACCCTAACTCTAAACCGTACCCTAACCCGTACCCTAACCCATACCCTAACCCTAAACCGTAGTCATACCCTAAACTGTACCCTATCCTGTACCCTAACCCTAACCCCTACCCTTACCCGTACCCTAACCCTAACCTGTACCCTAACCCTAACCCGTACCCTAACCCATACCATAACCCTAACCCGTAGCCATACCCTAACCCGTACCCTAACCCTAAACCTAGCCCTAACCTGTACCCTAATACTAACCTGTATCCTAACCCTAACCCGTACCCTAAACCCTAATCCTTATCCGTGACTTAATTTTTTCTTTTGTATTTTAAAAAATATTTTTCTGGGGTTAAAACAAATTAGCAAAAAAACAAAATAAATCAGAAAGTAACCTGAGTGTCCCTCAAAAGCTCAGTCTGAAATACTTGGAACTTCTGTTCTACGGACTGTTATGTAGCCTATAAAAGGTGTGAGAGCTAAGTCTGTTTTTCTACAGTGAGAAACATGATGTTCCACATGTAAGGAGCACCTGCATAAAATGAGAAAGCTACACATTGTGCTGGTCGTTTCAGGGAGTGGGAAAGGAGGGCAAGTGGTAAAATATTATCTTTCCCTTTAATCCTTTAAAATTTCACTGGTTACAAAGCATTGAATTATAATTGTACTTTTAAAAAGTAACAATGGAAATTTAAAAGAAAAAATATGTATTGTTTTTAATTACATTTCATAGAATTATTATCCCTGAATCATAATTCTGTTAGTACACCAGTATAGAGATTATTTCTTAATATTTAGGTGAGAACCATTTCCTTCCGTTTTTGAGAATAATTCTGTAAACTAATTTCCAGTAATGGCACTCTTCCCCAAATCAAAGGTTTAACAAGGGAGATGCAAGCAGAATAATCATGAACACACAAAGCAATACAACAGGAACAAACAATTTCTAACTTCCAATAACAGTTCAATTTAGAAGAGGGTTTATATCTTCAGAACAAAAGCATTCCTCCTTGACTTTCTAACCAGTCAAAATCTGTGTATTCCACAGAAAACTGTGATGTTATTCCCATAAAACTACCCTTTACTGCTTCTGCCTCCATTAAATTTCCTAGGCACTAGTGTTTTAATGTACAGGTTAAAAACAAAATCCTAGTGTGATTTATTTATAATGCGTGTGTTCTTTGTCTTATCCTAGTGTCTAAAGTCTTCTCCATGGCTGGACCCCAAATAATATTCCTTTACGTGCTAAGTGACATCTGGAGAGTGGGAGAGGTTTAATAAATACCTTAACCCTAAAGCATACCCTAACCCGTACCCTAACCCTAATCCTAACCCGTACCCCAACCCATACCCTATCCCGTACCCTAACCCGTACCCTAAACCCTAACCCTAACCCTAACTCCTAAACCCTAACCCCCAACCCTAACCCTAACGCTAAACTCTAACCCTAACCCTTACCCCCTAACCCCAGCCCCGACCCCCGACCCCCGACCCCTGACCCCTGACCCTGACCCTCACCCTCGCCTGTAAAAACAAGGTCATATGACAATAATTCATTCCAGGAACACAACCATATTGAGGGAGAAAGGAAATAGCTACTCTAAGCTCTGGATGATAGACCAAAAACCATATTTAAAGAAAACTATGTCATTGCTGTTTTCTACTCCAACAGACGGGTATAATGAAGCAAGGAATCCCCCTGGCCCTCCAGGATCTGCCTGGGGACCTAATCTGGGAAATTCTTATACATCAAGAGATGGCTCTGAGCTGAATTTCTGCAAAACAAGACAATCCCGTGCAAAGAACAACCCAGTAGAGCTTTGTATCCCATCAGCTACAGGAAGAGAATGGCTGCAGGCTACTGAAAGCCAGCAGCATTTACAACTTAACTCCCATGGCCTCTGCAGTGGTACGTCTGAGTTTTCTGTTTGCTTCCCTTTTCTGACTCTCTTCTCAATAAATGCACATTTCTTAATATAATGTCATAGTGGAAGCAAAACAGACCTTCAATTTTTAGATCTCAATTTATAAAACACTTAGAGTTTCTAGGGGTTTTGCTTTTAAATTCAAGTACCACATAATTTGAAAATTGTACAAGTTCTAATTATTCAGTTCCAATACACCAAACACTGGAGAGGTCCCTCTCAGCAGGAGCGCCACCGATTCCACAATGAAAGGGTAACAAGGCGCCCTCCTCCCTTCTCTTCTGCCAGAGTGACCACTATGTGTTTAAATCCACGCCCCCTGGCAAGTTTCTAAGGTGAAATTCTGACACCCTTCCCTTTCCCATCCCAGCAGGTGGCCAAGGGCCGGCTGGGGCTGGAGAAGTGCAGTAACCAAGGCTGGGCCAGCTGGCCAGAGTGGGGGTTGGCGGGGCGGGGGGGCGGGGGGTCCCAGCACGTGAAATCACCATGCAGGATAAATCCCTTGGGCTTCCCATGGGCCAAGGGTGAGTCTCTCAAGGCACCGGCCCCTCTCAGGTTCTGCTTGCAGAGACATCGCGGGGGAGGGGCACTTGGCTGCTTAGGAAAACCGCGCACGAGTGAGCTTTACACCTGCAGATGTTCTGTAAAACGGGAGTGAGTAGGTTCGGGCTCGTCCTCAAAGCCTTTACTCCAAAGGCGAGCCCTTCCTGCTGCCGCCAGGTTAGGTAGCTCCGCGACTGTACCAAACAGCTCTGGTGTAATTCGTCGTTCCTTCCTCCACCCACCCCACCGAGCCCCTGTCCCCTTACCTGCGGTCCGCGGCCCTCCGCTCCGCGCTCGGATGCCGCTGGGGTGCCAGGGACCCACGGGACGGGTCGTTCCCAGCCGCCGCGCGCTGGCTCCTTAGACCCCCGCCGGCTCGCGCGGCGCCGACGGCGAGGAGCCCCGAGGACGCCCCGCGCCAGGTGCGCTCTGGCCGGGACGCCCGCTTCCGGGAGAGGCGCGCAGACCGCCGCAGCCAATGCCGACCAAAACCCGCCCCGGCAGCGCCGCGTCCGCGCGGCACAGCACGATCTCGGCGCTCTGGGCACGGGCGCCGCGGGCCGAGCGTCTCCTCTCCTGAGAGGCCGCTACGGAGGCCCCGGCGCGTGGGCCCCTGCGGCGCGGAAGACCGCTCCAGGCCGGACTCACCAACACCAAAACCGCCAGGAGGAGCGCTTGGCGGGACTCGGCAAACAACCCAACGTTTTAAATGGAAAAAGGACTTGAAAAGACCCTTCTCCAAATAAGACATACAAATGGTCAACAAGCACATGAAGAGACGTTAATCATCATGAGCCGTGATGAAATGCAAGTTAACACCACAGCGCCATACACCCCTCCACACACTAGAAGGCCTACAATCAAGAAAGCTAAAAATAACAGATGTTGGCAAAAATTTAGAGAAACTGATACAGAATTTCCCACAGGGAAAATGAATGAGTTCTGGAGGAGGATGCTGAGAATATTTGTACAACAACGTGAATGTAGTTAATGCCATGGACTGTATGCTCAAAACGATTTAAATGGCAAATGTTATGTTATGTGGGGGTGGGTGGGTAACATAATTTAACCCCTGCTTTATACCAGACCCCAGAGTCAAAGCTTCTCATCCATTTTCTCGCTTTTACTTAACCTCCTAGGATCTTCACACTCCCATTTAACAGACGAAGCTGAGCCTGAGAGGTTAAACTAAGTGACTTGCCCAAGGCTCACTCGGCCAAGTCTACACTGTTCAATGTTACTGTATTTACTGAGCACCTACTAGAGCACCTACTGAGCAATACCTCCAGCACCTGCTAGAGACATTGTGGGAGGACCAGGGTGAACGGGGGCTGAAAGCAGATTACAAAACATGGGTAGATCCTGGGGCCCTGGTCTCAGACACTGAAGTTTCTTGGAGTGGAGGGGATGGCCTGTGTCACACTTGTGGAGCCTTTTATTCCACCCCACCGCACCCCCAGAGGAGGGAAGCAGCTGGCCTGATACTGAATATTAGCTCAGCTGGGGAGGAGGCCTGGGGCTCTGGAGAAGGCACCTCCTGCCCCACTCCCCACATTGCCCCCTAGAGTCCAGTACGTGGGCACAAGCATCCCTGTGGCGGGGCAGGAGGCACATCTCATGGCACCCCTCTCCTCCCGCCCTGCAGTGGTGACACTGAACCCATACACGCGCCAGAAGGACGACGAACTCTCCTTCTCTGAGGGCACCATTATCTGCATCACCCGCCGCTACTCCGATGGCTGGTGTGAGGGCATCGGCTCAGAGGGGTCTGGATTCCTCCCCGGGAACTATGTGCAGGCCAGCTGCTGACGCCTGGGATCTCTGGGATGCTGACCCAGGCACCGCCTTCAGTGAGCCTCTTGAGTCCCACTCCAAAGCCTGCTCCAGTCAAGACTGGACCAGTCCTGCACGCCTCCTGGGCTGTGAGCTGTGTCTGTTCCTTCCCCCCAGTGCAGTGGGAAGGGGTCCTGGTAAAGACAGAGGAGGCACCCAGAGGCCTGCTGGAGACAGGAAAGAACTGGAAGCCAGGGAGTTTGGTGCCCTTATCCACAGGGGACCCTTACGCCATGAAGACAGGGTCTCCAGCTGCAAGTGCCGACTTTGAATACAATCCTGACGACCTCCTGATGGTTGTCCTGCAGGGCTAGCGGCCGAGGGACTGAAAGGCAGCCCACTTGCACGGCTCCCGCTAATTGAGCCTCCTCTGCCTGCCCTAAGCAGCAGAATCTCCCATGTCCTCGGTGCTCACGGAGCCTCCACACTAGACCCCTGTGCCCCTCCGCTCTCCCATGTCCTCCGTGCTCACGGAGCCTCCACACTAGACCCCTGTGCCCCTCCGCTCTCCCATGTCCTCGGTGCTCACGGAGCCTCCACACTAGACCCCTGTGCCCCTCCGCTCTCCCATGTCCTCGGTGCTCACGGAGCCTCCACACTAGACCCCTGTGCCCCTCCGCTCTCCCATGTCCTCGGTGCTCACGGAGCCTCCACACTAGACCCCTGTGCCCCTCCGCTCTCCCATCTCCTCGGTGCTCACGGAGCCTCCACACTAGACCCCTGTGCCCCTCCGCTCTCCCATCTCCTCGGTGCTCACGGAGCCTCCACACTAGACCCCTGTGCCCCTCCGCTCTCCCATGTCCTCGGTGCTCACGGAGCCTCCACACTAGACCCCTGTGCCCCTCCGCTCTCCCATGTCCTCGGTGCTCACGGAGCCTCCACACTAGACCCCTGTGCCCCTCCGCTCTCCCATCTCCTCGGTGCTCACGGAGCCTCCACACTAGACCCCTGTGCCCCTCCGCTCTCCCATGTCCTCGGTGCTCACGGAGCCTCCACACTAGACCCCTGTGCCCCTCCGCTCTCCCATCTCCTCGGTGCTCACGGAGCCTCCACACTAGACCCCTGTGCCCCTCCGCTCTCCCATCTCCTCGGTGCTCACGGAGCCTCCACACTAGACCCCTGTGCCCCTCCGCTCTCCCATGTCCTCGGTGCTCACGGAGCCTCCACGCTAGACCCCTGTGCCCCTCCACTCTCCCATCTCCTCGGTGCTCGCGGGGCCTCCACACTAGACCCCTGTGCCCCTCTGCGGAGGTGGGCTGCACCCTGCTCTTCTGCCTGCTGCCTGCTTTGTTGTGTATTCAGGCTTGGTTCCCCAAGCTGGGCACTCCTCCAAGAGTGGGGACCAGCTCTCTCACTTAAGTGGGGCTCTCTGAGAGCAGAGATCACCTCGCCCTCGTCCCTCAGACTGCAGCGTGAGAGATCTCGCTCACCTCTGCCCCTTCACCTCCTTTACAGCTCTGAAACACCAAAAGAGGGAGGTGGGCCTTGGGTTTCCACTGGCTCTGCTTTAGAGCATCATGGCTTTCTGTTCCATACGGGAGGAGGGGGACTCAGAGGGCCCCGTCAGTGGGGTGACTTTGGTTAAGTCCCTGGTTTCTTGCTGCATAGACGAGGCTGGGGTGCGAGGAGACACCGTCGGGCTCTGTGAGGTCCCTGGCTGGCCAGACCCGAGCCCCGGGACAGTGTGCTACCTCTTTCCACCAGCAGGAGGGGACCGTTCCCTCCAGCTTTTTTTCCTGTGGGGATGCGACAGAGTGGGGGCGGGGAGGGAGACAAGGAGTGTAGTGTAGGGTCACAGTAGGTAAAGCGAGATCTAGGCCTGGGACCGTCGGCAGGGAGCGCCACCTCTCTCCGCAGGGAGTCCGGTGCGGGGGAGGTCGCGGGGGGGCATTTCGGGGCCTGGGTCCCCTGGACAGAAGACTGGAGGAGGGAGGCCATGCAGCCCAAGGCAACAGTTTCCCGCGACGCGGCGGGACATGTTCCTTCTCTACCCTGACAGGGAACCCCGTCCTCCCAGCTGGGAGGACAAGGTTTTTGGAAACACTGCTGCCTGCTCAGATATGCGCGCCACCCTGGTGCGGCCAGACCCCGGAATTCGCTTGCAGTGGAACTGGGGGAGGCAGCCGAGCTGGGTTAACTGCACAGATGGGGACAGCTCCCAGCTCCCTCCTCCAGTCCCCAAATGGACCACCCTGGGATTCCAGGAAATCCCGGAGGGATATACCAAAACGAAAGGGAGAGGGAGTAATAAAACTAGCTTTCTCTTTCCCGACCCCCACCGCCCCACCCTCTCCCCGCCCGGGTGCCCTCTGCAGGCCACGTCCTCAGCACCTGTTGCAGGTGTAGGCACACTTCGGTGGAGGTTTCCCAGGGCACCACCCTGGCGCGGAAGGAGCTGGACTCGGCCTTCTGCGCCTCCTGCGTAAGGCGGTGCATGCGTAGCGGTGGCGCAGGAAGGCCACGTCGCCGCCTGCCAGCAGCCCCATGGGGCAGAAGTCGTTGGCGCCGCCGCTCACGTAGAAAAGGCGCTCGAAGTGCACGCCGTCGTGGGCCCGCTCGCGCAGGTAGTCGCTGAGCACCTTGTGCTTGCACATGTTGGCGGGGTAGCGAGCGCAGCTGTGCGCGTGGAAGGGCCGCAGCGCCAGCAGCCCCCAAGGGTCGCGTCCCGACGGGTTGCTGAAGATGCGCCGGAACAGGCCGTGGTGGCCGGCGGCGCGCAGCGCACTCTCCACGCCAAAGGTGTTGGCGTCTGAGATGAGAATAGCCTCAAAGCAGGCGCCCTGCTTGGCCACAAACTGCAGCAGCTCGCCCATGCCGGGCGACAGGGGGATGGCCTCGTAGATGGCGCGCAGGTCCCGCGGCCGCACGCCCTACTCGCCCAGGTACTGGAAGACGCGCTGCATGTACTCGTTGTAGAAGCCCTCGCGCTAGGTGGCACGCAGGCTCTCAGGCAGCCGCTGGCCCGCCGCGGCCCGCGCACGACAGACTCGTCGCTGTTTTCGTCCACGATAGTCTCGTCAAAGTCGAAGGTCAGGAGGAAGCGCGGCACGCCCGGCGCAGCCATCCCGCTGTCCTCTACCAGCTTTGTCCTGAGCGAGCGAATCCTTTTGTGGTCACCAAAAAGAGTCCCTCCGAGGAAAGGGGGACAGGACCTCTGAGCTTCACCTTCAGGGTGGGGAGCGGCGGCTGCAGAGGTCTGTCCTGGCTGAGTTTGGAGTGTAAAGAGTGGGGAGAGCGCCTAGCTGAGGTATTTGGGCGCAGGATGGAGCAAGGGGTGCTTACGGGAATTGGAGGGGACGCTGTGTCTTATCCATCCCCGGATTTCTGGGCTCCGGCTCTCACGAGTCCCTCCAGTCCAGAGGGTCCGTGAATGATGTGCATGTGGGCCATTCCCTCCACTTGCCCCCCATCCCCATGTTATGTATTTTTAACCACAATAAAAAAAATGAATGAAGCACTGATAATACATGTTACAACATGGATAAACATTGAAAACATTCTAAGTCAAAGAAGTCATACTGAAAAGGCCACTCATATCACAATCATCTTGTGTGCTTTAAATCCATAGCAGTTTTGAAAATGAGGGGATGGGACTTCCCTGGTGGTCCAGTGGTTAAGACTCTGCGCTCCCAATGTAGGGGGCACAGGTTCGATCCTTGGTCGGGGAACTAAAATCCCGCTTGCACAGCATGGCCAAAAAATAAAATAAAATAAAATAAACGTCATTGGCCTGGTTTTGGGTCATAGCATCGCCCTTGAACCATCAGAGCACCCATAAGGTGTACCATGGGATTGGCTAGATGTGGATCATACGCCCATCTTCAAGGTGGGTGGAACGTAGCATCAGCCCTCTGGAACTGTTTGGACTGGAAACAGGTAAGAAGTGCCCAGAGGAAAGCTGAGGTTCTGGACTTTGGCATGAGAACAGATGCTGGCTTGGGGAAAGCGGCAGATTCAATTGCCCAGCAGCATGGTCAGCTCAGTAATTGGCCACAGAGGCTTGACGGGGACCAGACTGGCCTGAGCTGGAGGACCACAGATGCCTGCCTGTGTGGTCAGAGGTCAAGGGCTGTCCTGAGACTTGATGTCTGTTGATGCCCACTCAGATGGGACAAAGGATGCCTGCAGTCCCAGGAGGGCCCCACCAGCCCTCAGGAGGCAGCATCTGGGGGCTGGTAGGTCGCTGCACCAAGTTCTGTATAAATTCATAACATGACCATGGAGTGACCTCAGCCAGGCCTGTGCTGGACCGGGGCTGCCCAGGCCAAGTGGGGCCAGCACTACTCTTTCCAGTTCAGATGGTAGGAGGAAACCCTGTGGACTTCTGAGGCCCTAACAACTGTTGACTGAGGTTGAGTTGGATTTGAAACAGTCAGTGACCGGAGCAGACATTTCATTCTTCTGCTATCAGGTTCCAGGACGGGGGGTAGATAACCAGCGGTCCAGGTGAACCCCACACTCATGAGTGACCCAGGGCAAGTCCTGTCCATCCTAGAGGACTCAGAGGTGTGGGGTTGGGGGGGTCGTGGGCCAGTTATCCTTAACACTAACCCACTAACCCTAATGCCCAAATCTCTACTGTTAACTCCCTAACCCTAACCTCCTAATCTCTAAACCTAAACCCTAATACTCCTAACCCCTAGCCCCTATATACTCGACCTTGCCCTGTAAACTCCTAACCCTTACCCTGACCCTGACTCAGACAATCTAACCTAACCCTCTAACCCTGACCCTCTAGCCTGCATCCTTTAACTCTAATCCCTCCAAACCTCATCCTCTTTTTTTGTTGTTTTTTTGTTGCACCTGGTCTTTAGTTGCAGCAGGCAGGCTCCTTAGTCGTGGCTCGTGGGCTCCTTAGTTACAGCTTGCCAACTCCTTAGTTGTGGCATGCGGTCTCCCTAGTTGTGGCATGCAAACTCTTAGTTGTGGCATGAATGTGGGATCTAGGGCCCTGACCAGGGATTTGACCCAGGCCCCCTGCACTGGAAGCACGGAGTCCTATCCACTGCGCCACCAGGGAAGCCCTTCATCCTCTTAATGTACCCTCTAATTCTGCCCCTGAGCCTCTAACCCTGACCCTGACCCTACATTCTAACCCTGAGCCCTGAGCCTGAATTTCTATCCTTACTCCTGACCCTCTAACTCTGAACCTTACTCTACTCCTAACCCTAACCTCTGAGCCTGACCATGATCCTACACCACCCTTAACCCTAATCCGAATATAGGTCCATATTAGAACAGATTGAAAATTTGAACCCTACTCCAATCCCTTTTCCCTGTGTAATCAGAACCATAATTTTCATTTTTGGCTGAAACCTAAGCCTGTTCAATTACGCCTTTT
This sequence comes from Globicephala melas, assembly GCF_963455315.2. NCBI lineage: Eukaryota > Metazoa > Chordata > Mammalia > Artiodactyla > Delphinidae > Globicephala > Globicephala melas. Next base: position 30,017 of record NW_027207508.1, on the reverse strand, counting down.
CTAAATGAACTCTAATATACAGTAAACTGAACAAAACCTTAGTTCTTATACCCACATAACCCTACACTGTTAGTGGTTATATAGACAAACCCTTTGCCTGTAACCTAACCCTAACCTCTAATTCCTAACCCCAACTCTAACTTACATCCCAACCTCAACCCCAAACCTAACTCTAACCTCTAACCGTTAACCCACCCAACACAGCCACCCCAAACCTCAGCCAATGCCTGCTCAACTCCCAAACTGTATTCCTAACCCTAAAACAACCACATCCCCCATGAGTCCTTATCCTGGCTCCTCCAGCCACAAGCCTACCCTGATCCTCACCATGACGCTGGGCCTAATCCACCCTTGCATCCTATCAGCCCCAGAGCAAGTTGAAGAGGTTCTCACCTTCTTCTGAGCCCTGTGCCCTCCGCCCCCGAGCCCTGTACCCACGGAGATGGCTCATCCGCCTGGCTCCGCACCCCTTGCATATATCACCCAGCAGCATGGTGGTGTTTTGTTTTTTGCTAAGTTTTATTTTAATCCAAGGACTTTGCTTCATACAAAATGTCATTGTAGAAACAATAGCAGAATCCAAAGTTTGGCTGATAAATATTACTCAGGCAGCAAACTAGTCAATCACAGAATTTTTTTTAAAGCAAGTCCCAGTTGTGGTGCATGGTTGGGACTTCTCTTTTTGTTTTTGTTTTTTTTAAACACTGTTCTTAAATATAAAGTTTTGCAACAAACCCTTGATTTATATCAAATATAATTAAAAATTAACAAATGAATACATTTTATCAAAAAGTACGAAGATATACATGTCATGCACATACTTGAATATATGTATATATGTATATATTTTACATGCACACAGAACTTATTCAAACTACAGCCACTGCTTGACTGGTTCCAGATGCAGACAACTGGTTGATGCTCTTCAAATTTGGCAACTCACTATGAGATTTGGGGGGAAACGTGACAGCTGAGAAGAGACAGTACAGAAACAAAACGCAGAGTCGGGAAAACAAGACAGTATATCCCCTGCTCTCTGTAATTTTCACCAATTCCAGTGTCTAGAAGAATCCAGACAAGCCAGCATGGCTGGGTGGGTCCAGAAAAGTGGATTCTCTGCCCAACATGGCCTGGGGAAGCAGCTGTGGTTCTGCACAGAATGAATACACTCAAAATAATGTGGGCAGAGGGACCAGAGACAAAACATCTACCAAAATACACAAGCTTCTGCTCTGCAGCAGGAGCCAGGGATGACATGCACAGCCCGAGATTCCGATTTTAATTATATCTTACTTGAGTAAAATACTCTGTTATTTTAAAGTTTCAGAGTGTTGTGCCTTCGAGTAAGGAAATTCTATAAAATGGTTTGGTCACAATCATGCTCAAACCCTAGAACAGGTGGCGGTCTTGTGTGTTTTATTTCTAATATAAAACGTGTGTCTTTCGTTGCATAGCCCTATGGGTTAACGGCGTCCACTCACGGGGACACACAGACACGCACACACACACATCACACTCCAAGTCTCTTTAGGAGAATCATGGGGTAAAAGCCAATGGGAACACTCAAATGGTCCGGCAAAGAGATCATCTCACATTTCAAACTGCGGAGGACACACCCGAATCTACTCATCTAAATGCTCCTTTTGTTCACAAAACAGAGGCTCTCCAGTGCTTTATGCACCACGTCCCAACAGTGGCCTTTTTTGAATGTGGCCCTGAAGCGGGGCTTCGTTTGGCTGCCTGCTTTCCCACCTCTTGTGCCAGAAAGAGTGTGGGCTCAGACGCCCAGCTCAGCAGCTGCAGCAGCTGCTGCTTCCTCCGAGCTCCGGCCTCATTTCCGTTTGGTTCCCAGCTGCCCTCATCCGCTCAGACGCGGGCACTCCTCCTGCCCCCACCCATCCAACCTCCCCCGCTTCCCCCCAGCCTCTCCCCGATGCGTCTTCTGTGAAAAGAAACTTGCACAGCTACAGAGATTGCGCCCTGCCTGTCAGGCACCCCGTCCCTGAGAATCGGGTGTAGAAAGACTGGCCGGCCCGCGCGGGCCATGCTACACGTGCCCTGCAGCCTCTACTGGTTCGAGGAAAAAGGGCAAACGGCCGCTTCATTCCAACTACGACGGACCTACTGCATGTTTTCTGCACGTTCTCCATTACATCCGCTTTCTACTCAGTTGCTGTTTGCAACAGTTTCCACAAAGCCCACTCGCAGTCCACACAGGCCTCCCGTCCCGCCCCCGGGGGCCCGCGCGAGGGGCTAGGAGGTCAGGCACTTGGTCGAGAGCCGCGGGAGCCGGGGTGGTCTGGTCGGCCGCCTGGACTGGACACAGAGCATGTCCTCCAGCAAGCCGAGAACACACATCCTGAGAGGCTGAGGTCCTCCTATAGGTTTCATGTTTTACAGTCATGTTAACATTCCCTTCCCCATTATTCTGGTTTTTTATTTTTATTTTCTGATCAAGTATATAGAGTCAACAAACGAGTGAAGGGTGTCGTGACTAAAAATCAAAACCAACAGCAAGAACGTTGTCCAGATTTGGTCCCTGTCAGGGCTGACTGTGTCTGGGAGAGGACAGAGCATCGGCGTGTGTTTCTAGTGCCTATTTGCCATTTTAGGTACGAAGGGCGCCACCGGACTGTTGGTGTGCGGGGACTGACGAGACCTGCTCGGTTTACCACCGACTCTGTCCTGAGGTCTCGCCCGCCCCTCTGCACCACACGTTTGCATGAAGGATGATCCTCACAAGATTCAGACCTCCTGCAAAACGTTCCCAGCACACACCTCGGATGCTGGGTCCTCCACCCAGTGCCGCTCAGCACACACAGCCGCGTCCTGTGTAGGCTCTGAGCTGTGAGACCCAGGGAGGCAGCGCGGGAGGGGGAGAGGGGGAGCCACATCCCTCTACAAACCGCTCCACCCAGCGCGAGGGAGGAGACGCAGGGGCGAGGCGGTCCTCCCGGGGCTGCGGCCCCCGCCTCAGCGCCCGAGCGCCCCCGGAGCCCAGCGCGGATGATAAAACTCATCACCTGGGACGCGCCCGCCGGTCGCGGTGCGGCTAGCACCAGTGGTCTTGGTCGGGGTGGTGGTAGCTGCGCCGCCCCCGGCCGGCCCCGCCAGAGCTGAGCCCCAGAGTGCAGTGGTAGCCGTTGGGCACCCGGCGGAGGGGGTGCGACTGGGAGGTCAGGGAGGACACGTAGGAAGTCCGGGACGAGCGGCCCGAGTTGGTGGCCACGGCCTCCTCGAAGGTGAGCGTGTCCTCAGGTTGGGTGCGGGCAGCAGCCTCGCTGTCCAGACGCCGCCCCAGGTACGGGTCGGAGCCGATCCGAGAGCTGGCGGCCAGGGGCTGGCTGAGGGGTCTCTCTGGAGCAGGGCGTTGTGTTCTGAAAGGCCACGGCTAAGCCGGCCGGGGGAGAAGGCAGGGAGGCTGGTCTGAGCCCCAGCAAAGTGGACGGGTGAGGAGTTGGCCGTCTTATAGGCGACGCTGGGACGGAGCGTCAGCGGGGTCTGGGGCAGCTGCCTCCGCCCGCCGCGGCCAGGGGTGCTAGCACCAGATGTTGGCAGCAGGGGGCTCCCGTTCGCTGAAGCACTGCCCTGCAGGAAACGGGAACACAGCAACCCCCAGTCAAAGGACAGGGCGAACAGAGCACAGCGCAGCGGAGAGCCATGGCGGGGGGGCGGGGGCGGGCAGCTGGGATGGACCCGGGGCGGCCCCAAGAGAGTCGGATGGCAGTCTGGGGATGGTGGTGACAGCAAGGGATAGGCACAGGGCCAGGGACCAGGAGACCACAGCCCAGCCCAGCTCAGTCAGAAGGAAAGCAAAGAAGGGACTGGACAGCGGGAGGGCCAGGGCTCCGCCCGGCAGGATGGACGGGCCCGGGAAGCAAGGAGGGCAGGCTTGGGCCTAGGAACCAGGACGGGAAGCGGCTCCCTCCCGGACCCCAGGGAGCGCGGGCGAGGCGGGGTCCTGAGGCCCACGTACCTGTCTCGGGGGTCCTGGCTCCTGCCCAGCGGTTGGCGACGCAGGGTGACTGCTGAGGGAGGGCTGGGGCTGTGGCGGCTCACGGCCCCCAAAGCGGTCGCAGGAGTAGAAGCGCTGCTTCTCGGAGGAGGCGGAGGGCTGCCTTCGCTCCTGGGACCGGCCCCGCTCCTGCCTGCGCTCCCGCCGGCAGCCTGCTGGCCCGTCCCCCGGGGGGCGGCCCTGGCCCCGCGGCGCTGTTGGGTGCTGGCGCGGGGAGAGGAGAAGTCAGCACAGCCAAGCCGGCGGCGAGACAGACCCCACCCCGGCCTGGCCCCCCAGGGCCAGCAGAGGGTCCCAGAGCAGAGCTGGGTGGGGGGCTCCTGCCTGGTCTCAGGCTCAGGGCTGGCTGTGGGGTTGTGAGGTGCAGAAAGGAAGAGGGTTCCCATGTGCTCTTGAACCCCCAACTCGAGCCACCGCCCCTCGAGAGACCCCTCGCACGCACCGCCATCTATGTCTGCGGACAGGCTGGGCCCCTTCTCCAGGGACCTCGGCTTCCTGTCCCTGCGGCGATGGCAGCGGTGGTGATGGTGGGGGGCGGCCTGGCTGGCCGGAGCGCGGTCCAGGGCGGCGTTGCACAAACGAGCCACGGGGGGACGCTGGGGCGCCAGAGTGGAGATGGAGCGCTTCATGGGGCTGGCGTCTGGGGCCGGCTGCGGGCGGGGACAGGGGTGCGCGCACGGCCTGAGAGTGGGGTCCAGGGAGGCCCAGGGTGGCGGGGAAGCCGCCATGACCCGGGGCTGGGCAGACCACAGGACACGTCCCATCGGGAGGAATGGGCCTGGGACTCTATCCCTGAAGTTGGGGCGTCTCCCCAGACAAGGGAGGCTGTGCCCCAGAGTGCTGGGGGGGGAGGGGGGAGCATGGCGCCACGGAGGGCCTGGCCTGCGGTCTGGCAGGGTCCCTGGGGAGGCCCACTGCGGGGCTGGGGTTCAGGGACCACCAAGCCCCGCCCTCTCCCTGGACTGGTCTTGCTCATCAGAGACCCACCGCTTCTTCAGAAGCGCTCTTTGCACAAAATGCTGTTTGTGTGCCTGTCTGTCTCTCCCAGGCCGGGCGGGGCCCAGGAGGCCTCTTGGCCTCAGCGTCCCTACAGGACAGGGAGGTGCAAGGAAGAGGGAGCCTATTGGCCTGGCTGGAAGGATCCCGGGGCGGGGGGGGGGGGGGGGGGGGCAGAGCTTCCTCAGCGGCCTCGGTGAGACCACTGTGCCAGCCCTTCCGTCCATCCAGCACCGTGAGGCTGCTCCCCCAGGGCTGAAAGCACACGGAAACCCACGGAAATGGGCTCACCCAGAGCCACTGCTCGGGCTCAAGCAGCAAGGAGGGAGAAGAGGCGCCAGCTTGGCACCGAAGGGACGTGGCCAGGCCAGGAGGGCACCAGGCGCAGTGGGCAGAGACGGGGGAGTGAGGGCTTGGAAGAGGAATGCTCAACCCAGGGGCTGAGCCCGGGAAACAGTGCTGTAGCCCCCTGGCCAGGGGCTTCCTGCCAGGTGGTCAAGCGAGTCCCAGAGAAAGAACGTCCAGTGTCCAGAGAGGGAGCAGGGTCACCCCCAGGGCTCCGAGAGGACATGAGGGAAAAGGGTGGCTTGAGGAGGCCCTGTGTGTGATCTCTGGGGGAGTGAAGAGCTGGAGTGGGAGCGGCGTGTCCCAGAGACAGGGAAGGGCTGGGTCAGTGACGGGGCAGTGGGGACTCTTGCTGGCCTGGCCACACCTCTCGAGGCCAGCACCGTGTTCTGAGGGTTCCAGACAGGGCCGGTGGTGTCCAGGCTACAGTGCATTCGGGGAGGCTCCACCCCAGCAAAGCCCGCATGTGGGACACAAGCTCCTCCACGCCAAGTCTCCTCACCCCCAACCCCCTCCCATGACCCCAGCCCTCCCAGGCCACCCACCTGAGTCTCTGCTGCCAGGCGAGGCATGGAGGCCGCTCGGCCCTGGCTCTCCAGCCCGGGTTGGGGCTCCCCGTCAGGGCCTCTCAGGGGCATGCTCTGCATCTGGACATCCACAGCCTGGGGGGACAGAAGCCCCACAGTCACACCCACCCCCATCACACTCTCACCTTCTCCCCCATGCCAGCCTCCCCCCATCCTGCTCTCGCCCTCACCCTCCCACTCTCACCCCACCCCCAACTCGGCCCCCAGCCCTGGGAGCCCTCACCGGTTTTCCTGTCTGCACTACCGGGATCTCCGCGGAGTGGCCACGCTCCAGGGGCGTCGTCACCTCGCAGGGCACCTCCTGGGTCCTCTGAGTGCCCCAGGAGACCGACTCCTTTATGCCACCCTCTTGGGTATGTCTGTGGAGGAGAGAGGATTGTCCTGTGGGCCTGGAGGTCCATGGGCCACAGAACCTGGCTCCCACCCGCCAGAAACCTCCACCCCGACCCTGTTCTGGGCTAGAAGGAGCCCAGAGGAAGGAGGCCCCTTGAGTGTGGCCACTCTCCAGTGGAGGTACAGCAGTGGTCGTGCCCGCTCAGAGTTAATGGGCAGAGAGCCAGGAATCTCAGGGAGCAGCAGAGGGGCGAGACCAGGGCAAACAGACAGGAGTCTCTGCCTGGGCCTAGACCCTCTTGGACATGGCACTCTGTGCATCTCCTGACCCTCCCCAGCTCACCAAGCCCATCCACTTCCACCCACCACGAGACCTCACCTGGTCTCTTCACTGCCAGAACCTGGAGTTAGCCAGCACACCCGGGGAGGAACTCCAAAGGCTACCCCGTCACGGCCCTGGCTGCCCACCCTGGCCCCAGGTGTCAGTGTGGACACAGCTCTCCTTCTTGGGGACAAAGCTACAGCCTTTCATGCACGGCCTCCAGGCAGGCTCGACTCACATGCCGGGCAGGGGAGGACCAAGGAAGACACTAGAGGCGTCTGCATATGGCCTGGAGGAGCCACTTAGCTCCCAGAGGCTGTGCTGAGCCAGGGGAGAGATGCAAGCCCAGAATCGAGCACAGAGACAGACAGCGTGGACAGAATCAGAAAGATGAAAGCTCTGGTGGGAAGCCTATTCAGAGAGGGAGACAGCAGTCAGGCCCCAGACACTTGCTGGCTGAGTCTCCGGAGCACTGAGGCTCTTGAGAGGGCGGAGCGCTGGAGGGATGGGAGGTGCTTACTCACCAAGGGGGTGACGGAGGATGCAGGGGCAGGTGGGAGCAGGCTTGGGGATGGGGCCATGTGGCCTGCTCGCCCACCCGGGAGGGAGGCCTGGCGGTGTCCTCAGTTTACCCCCCTCCTTGCAGCTCAGCCGCTGGGCCCTCAGCAGCAGGGTGGGAGGGACATGGGACCGCCCAGGCCCCAGAGGCTGTTCTCACCCCACAGGGCCCTCCGGAGCCCCAGGAATGAAGGCAGGATGCCTCTCTCCAGCACCCTTCCTTCTTAAGGCTCCGTGAACCCACGAAGCCCTAGAGACAACGCTCCCTCCCCAGCCCGGGAAGTTCTGCACATGCGGGGCTGGGGGCAGGCTCCTCAGGTGCACCCTGCAGAGACCTTGCAGGCCGCTGCTCCCCCAGGGTCGGACCCTCAGGGCTAGACAACTCCACCCACATCAGGGGCTTAGGGGACAGAGGAGCAGAGTGTGGTCCTGAGCTCGGAACAAAAACAGGCTCTGTCAAAAAAGCTGGTCTGTCCCCTCCTTTCTAGGGAAGAGAAGGGAAGGAGAAGAGGCAGCTGGTGGGCTCCAGCTCCATGTTCCCGAGCCTCCCCGGGGGCTCTCAGAGGGGCAGCCCTGGGGGACAAGGGGCCAGTGCAGGGACACCTCGTGGTGTCTGCTTCCCTCTGTTTGGGAAGGAAGCAGAGATGTTCGGGGCAGAGAAGAGAAAGAAACAGTGAGACAACACAGCAGCAGACAAACAGATGGACAAGCCCCAGAAGAGACACGGGAGCCCGGCCGCAGCACAGACAGCCTGCAGGGTGTGGGCGAGGGGTCTACCTTGTATGCAACTCGAGCAGGGCATTTCTTCCCCAGCCCCAGGGGCGGGGACATGTGTTTCAGCATCTCAAACATATCATTGTAACAGATGCGCCCACTGGAGGCCCGGCCCACAGGACAGAGGCAGAGTGGGGTCCACGGGAGGGGCGCAGCAGGAGGGAAGGGGGAGGAAGCAGACAAGAAAACAGAGCCAGTTAACCAGCGTCGGATTAAACGAAAAAACAGGTCAAATGAGGGATTTCTCTGCTGGGCTCGATCCCCTCCTTGCCCCAGCCTCACCTCCGCACTCTGGTCCCACGCAGGGAGCGGGCGGGGGGGCATCTGAGCTAATGAACATGGAGGGAATGACAGGCTGCATCGGGGCGGCTTTGGGTTGTCAACTCTGATTTTACACTTTCAGAAGCCATGGGTAATGCCAAATTGGAAAAGAGCTGTTTCACCATGCCAGGGCAGCTGGCAGAGTTAAGTGACCAGCAGGGCCGGCTGGAGACCCACAGCAGAGACGTCAGCTTGCCTGATGAGCCAATTCACGCTCAATTGGCTTCCAAGCTAGCCGAGAGGCTTAAGAAGTGGAGAAAAGTCTGAAGCAGGCCAGAAAACGAGAGCGAGAACCACGCTGTTCTGCAGGGAGCCCCGAGGCTCTAGAGACGAAGTCCACGGGGCCAAGGCCAGCTCCAGGCCCAGAGACACCCGAGGCCGGCCCGGGGCAGGGCTGCTGCTGGGTCACGGCTGGGTGGGAAATGGGAGACTGCAGAGGGGGCGGGGGGGCAGCTGGGGTGAGATGTGGCTTGGTGCCACTCTTGTACCCTCCTGACAGCACGCCAGGAAGGGCTGGGACCAACATAAGGGATAAGGCTTCAGACTCAGGGAGGTGTCCAGGGGTTCTTGACTGTGTCTCCTCCGAGGCAGACGGGCCACCAGTCCTGAAGCCTCACCTCCACCCCTGGGATGGCTGCCTACGGGACCTGCTTGGGCTCCCAGAGACACAGGCGGGTTCAGGCCACCGAAGAGAGAAGGCGGACAGCCTTCTCCTGGCAGGTGGATCCACCCCAGGGTCTGGCCCTCCTCCCAGGGCTCCTGGCCTCAGCTGAGTGGCCCCATCCAGAGGTGAAGCAGGACCTGTCTTTGGGCCCCACGGCCTCCGCCCTCTCCTCCCCCCAGCAACCAGAAAGCCCTGGGCTGTTGGACTCTCCTGACCAGAGGGGCAGCTGCTCCTGGTCTACCTGCGCCCACACCCCCTCCATGGGCGCCCTCGGCCTCTGGACTGTCTGGCCTTCAGTCCACCTTCAAGAGCCCAGAGGCAAATCCGGGTGAGACGCCTGCTTCCTTGGCACAGGTGGGACCCGGTCCCCATCCTCACGGCCCGGCCAGAAAGCTCTGTGCGCACCGTCTCGTGAGGCTGCCTGTCCCCAGCCAGCTGGAGGGGTCGGGAGTCAGATGGGGAACCGAAGTGTCCAGGAGGTTGGAGTGCAGGCAGGACAGGGCAGGAGGGGCGAGAGGTGAGGTGTCATCATTCCCAAACCAGGCAGGGAGTGTGTGCTGTGTCTGCATTTCGGGCAGGGAAGGGTATGTCAGTTGGAGTAGCACACCTGGCTGGCCAACCTACGAGGGCAGTTCTTCCCTGAGCCAACGGGTGGCGCAAGACAACGCAACAAACTGTACATATCCTTATAATGAATCCGGCAACTGGAAAGGAAACGTCACAGGTCATGGCAACGGAGGCACGAGGAGCCCGTCCCAACCGTCCAGCCTTGCGCAGTCCGGAGGTGGAGCCGGGGCAGGCTGGACAGGCGGCTCCCGGCTGGGGCCTGGACCAGAGAGCCCCAGGAGGAGCGGCGGCCCGCAGACAGTTTCCAGAGCCCACTGCAGCCGGGAGACGTTCCCTACAGAACAGCCTCGGGCCCTGTGTGTCCACCCTGCACACAGCACAACCGTTGGTCCGTCGACCCCTGGGCCTCGTTCACGGCTGTCTGGCCGCCCCTCCCCTCACTCCCTGAGTGCCTGAGCCCCCAGGGCCCCTTTGGCCGAGCCTTCTCTGCACACCTGGCTCTCCTGACTATCCCTGCCTCTCTGAGCACACCGTGTCCTTCCCTGGGGTCTGCGGGTCTGGCTAAGGGTCCCCCTTGTCCCCGGGTGGGCACCCCAGCCCACACTGACACTTGCCTTTCTGGCAAGATGGCCCCCTCAGTCTCACCAACTTCAAACTGTGTTGCGTTTACTTCTGGGAAAGAGGGATTGAAGACGAAGCCTCATTCCGGCCTCACACAAGGTGCTTGCTAACCTTGTGGACCCAAGGGACCAGCACAAATTGGCTGGAAGCCTGGCGGAGGCACAGCCCCTACCGTCACCCCTGTTCCTCGGCCCATCTTCTCTCTTCTGCCATCAAACCCCTCAGCCGCCACCAGAGGAAAAGTGGGGGCCTGATCCTGTAAAGCTGGCTCTAAAGCTGTTCTCTCTGTCTATAAAACGAAGTCAAAGCTAGCTGTTTGGCCACCCCTGCAGCCCCTCTGCGATGCGCCCTCCCCGCGAGCCAGGCACCCAGCCCCTTCCCGTGCCCCCGCCCCCACCCTCCTCTAGAGCAAGCTCCGTCCACCCCGCTCCTTCAGTTCAGCTCAGCTGCCACCTCCGCTGACCCACCAGCCAGAGGTAAGCTCTCCCTCCGCAGACACGCCTGGCCTGCAGCTCCTCTGCCCCACGCCCGGCTGGGCCGAGCAGAGCTGAGAGCACACGCCTGCTCCCCCGTGGGCCCCAGGTCCCAGCACATGGCACAGGCTCAGAGACATTTACTGGACAGATGGGTGACCATGAGGGTGAGCAGACAGATCGCTCACGGTAGCGGGTAGTGACCCTCCTGCTGAGTCTCCACACTTCACCACGAAGCACTGAGGCAACAGCAAAACGGAGGGTGGGGGAAGGCGGCGCCAGAAAGCAACAACTCCACGCCTTCCTCATCCCCCCACAGCATACATGTGTACACACACATGTGCACGTACACGCCCAAGCACACCTGCATTCACACACACATACACACACACATGCAATGATGCGCTGCAGTCACATGCACACATGCACGCAATCACACGTGCTGCTGCACATGCAAAAACACGTGCATACACACATATGTGCCTGCCTGCACGTAAACACACTCACATGCACTCGGGTGTACACAGACCTGTGCACAGACAGCACACACATGCACATGCTTGTGCACACTCACGTAACACACACACATACACACAAAAGCTCAGGAAATTTCATAAAGTTTGTTTTTGTTTCAGCCTCCCCAAGAATGAGGAGACAGAAGATGGTCCCTGGAAAATAAAGATGGTCATGGTCCTGCAGCTGTCACAGAGGCTAGTTGAAGGCTCAAGCACGCTCTGCCCTGCCAGTCGTGGGGTACAGACCCAGCCTGCTCAGCTGCCTCAGCCGAGCCTTCCGCTGCCCCAGCCGCTCGTGGGAGAAGCACGTCTGAGTGTCAGTTGCAGGTCATGCCTGTGCTACTTCTGGACTGGGGGTCTTGTGTTATCCTGCTGGTATCTTGCTCTGGGCTGAGGCTTACATTTTGCTATCTACTCTTCTATAAGCACTTCACCATATTCCTGAATGCCTATGCCTTCCAGAGGCCCCAGTTCTAGAACCCTGGATTTGGGAAACAGTCAGCCGTCTCTGTGCACAATCACAAAGCTGCCGTCTGACCCAAGTCCACTTCTTGTATGTCTTAATTCTGCTCCACCTGGGGCTGATTGGGGAGGTGCTGGGTCTACAGTCCATAGAGATCTGGGAGATATGATCCCCCTCTCGCAGGCCTGCACTGACTTGCCTTTGCCTGTTAGTCCAAGTCATGCTCTATACAACATCTGTGTTTTTCTCCTCTAGAAAAATATATGCCCAGAAGCAGCAGCATCTCTTCAGACCACAGTCAGGATGGCCCTCCTGGAATGAGCCTCAATCCTGCCTCAACTGGACTCCCTCCCGCCCTCTGCCTGACAAGGACCAGGCCTTGGGTGTGGTCAGTCTCCCCTCCGGTCTGACTGGGCCTTCCTGACCAGAGAACCCAGGAATACCCCTGAGCCTGTGGACTCAAGCATGTGCTGTGGGCAAATGTGCTGATGCATCAGAAAAATGCTGGGACTCTCCAAGACCATGAAAAATCACACACAACACGAACCATAAATAACAGCCAGGCTTGTTCTACACTGTGTGAAAACTGTCAATTTTTCACTACACTGGAACACACTCAGAGATGCTCTGGGCCTGGAAGAGCCCCAGGGCCCTGGTGCTGCCCAGACCGGAAAGGGCCTCACATAACGCCTTCTGGATCTTCACTGTGATGGGATGGGGGCTCCAGGGAGACTGCATAAGAAGTGGGTACGGGAGCGCAGCCAAGCACCCAGGATTTTGGGGCCTGGAAAGCTCCAGAGTATTCCCCTTGCTGAACGTGGATTCAGAGTCCCAGGTGCTCTGTGGGTAGCAGGATGCTCCCATGAGGACGCTGACCATCTCCTCCAGACCTCTGCCACACAAAGAGTGACCAAACACAGAGCTGCGCCACAGGGACGCGGGCAGGCCAGGGAGCCTGAGGGAGAGGAGGCGGGAAGCGGCGGCACCCCAGTTCCATGGTCTTCTCGTCCCCCTGGAGCCCCTGCCCTGGGGCACAGTTCACTCCCGGGCTCACCGTGAGTGACGCGCTGAGCAGGCCTGAGTCTTACCGACGGCCAGGTCTCTCGGGCCCTCTGCGTCCTGTGTTTTGCTGCAGAGAGTGCACCCTTAGTAACTCCTCAAGTCACAGATCGAGAGGGTGAATGAATGAATGAGCAAGGGAATGAGTGAGCGATGAAGGAACAGACAAATCGGCAGATGGTGGATCCGTGCTGCCGTGCTGACCCCGAGGACGAAATGTCACAGGTGTGCAAGCATCTCCCACGAAACACAGTCTCCGCCTCCTGACCCCAAGCCACTCCATTCAGGACACCCTTGCTCCACACCCTAAACTATAACCTAACCCTAACAAGAAGCCTATCCCTAACCCTAACCTGTACCCTAACCCTAACCCTAACGCTAACCCTAACCCAAACCCTAACCCTAACCCTAACCTGTACCCTAACCCTAACCCTAACCCGTACCCTAACACTAACCCGTACCCTAACCCATACCCTAACCCTAACCCATCACCGTACCCTAACCTGTACCCTAACCCATACACTAACCCATACCCTAACCCTAACCCTAACCCTAATCCTAACCTGTACCCTAACCCTAACCCGTGCCCTAACCCATACCCTAATCCTAACCCATACCCTAACTCTAACCCATACCCTAACCCTAAACCGTAGCCATACCCTAAACTGTACCCTAACCCGTACCCTAACCCTAACCCTAACCTGTACCCTAACACTAACCCATACACTAACCCTAACCCATACCCTAACCCTAACCTGTACCCTAACCCTAACCCGTACCCTAACCCGTACCCTAACCCTAACCCGTACCCTAACCCTAACTCTAACCCAAACCCATACCCTAAACAGTACCCTAATCCTAACCCATACCCTAACCCTAACCCTAGCCTCCTGACCCCAAGCCACTCCATTCAGGACACCCTTGCTCCACACCCTAAACTATAACCTAACCCTAACAAGAAGCCTATCCCTAACCCTAACCTGTACCCTAACCCAAACCCTAACCCTAACCCTAACCTGTACCCTAACCCTAACCCTAACCCGTACCCTAACACTAACCCGTACCCTAACCCATACCCTAACCCTAACCCATCACCGTACCCTAACCTGTACCCTAACCCATACACTAACCCATACCCTAACCCGTAACCTAACCCGTACCCTAATCCTAACCCATACCCTAACCCTAACCCGTGCCCTAACCCATACCCTAATCCTAACCCATACCCTAACACTAACCCGTACCCTAACCCTAAACCGTAGCCATACCCTAAACTGTACGCTAACCCTAACCCGTACCCTAACCCTAACTCTAACCCAAACCCATACCCTAAACAGTACCCTAATCCTAACCCGTACCCTAACCCTAACCGTCGCCGTACCCTAACCTGTACCCTAAATCGTATCCGTACCCTAACCCTAACCCATACCCTAACCCGTACCCTAATCCTAACCCATACCCTAACACCAACCCATACCCTAACTGGTATCCTAACCCTAACCCGTAGCCATACCTAACCTGTACCCTAAACAGTACCCTAAACCTAACCCTAACCTGTACCCTAACACTAACCCATACACTAACCTTAACCCGTACCCTAACCCTAACCTGTACCCTAACCCTAACCCGTACCCTAACCCATACCATAACCCTAACCCGTAGCCATACCCTAACCCGTACCCTAACCCTAAACCTAGCCCTAACCTGTACCCTAATACTAACCTGTATCCTAACCCTAACCCGTACCCTAAACCCTAATCCTTATCCGTGACTTAATTTTTTCTTTTGTATTTTAAAAAATATTTTTCTGGGGTTAAAACAAATTAGCAAAAAAACAAAATAAAACAGAAAGTAACCTGAGTGTCCCTCAAAAGCTCAGTCTGAAATACTTGGAACTTCTGTTCTACGGACTGTTATGTAGCCTATAAAAGGTGTGAGAGCTAAGTCTGTTTTTCTACAGTGAGAAACATGATGTTCCACATGTAAGGAGCACCTGCATAAAATGAGAAAGCTACACATTGTGCTGGTCGTTTCAGGGAGTGGGAAAGGAGGGCAAGTGGTAAAATATTATCTTTCCCTTTAATCCTTTAAAATTTCACTTGTTACAAAGCATTGAATTATAATTGTACTTTTAAAAAGTAACAATGGAAATGTAAAAGAAAGAAATATATATTGTGTGTTTAATTACATTTCATAGAATTATTATCCCTGAATCATAATTCTGTTAGTACACCAGTATAGAAGTATAGAGATTATTTCTTAATATTTAGGTGAGAACCATTTCCTTCCGTTTTTGAGAATAATTCTGTAAACTCATTTCCAGTAACGGCACTCTTCCCCAAATCAAAGGTTTAACAAGGGAGATGCAAGCAGAATAATCATGAAAACACAAAGCAATACAACAGCAACAAAAAATTCCTAACTTCCAATAACAGCTCAATTTAGAAGAAGGTTTATATCTTCAGAACAAAAGCATTCCTCCTTGACTTTCTACCCAGTCAAAATCTGTGTATTCTACAGAAAACTGTGATGTTATTCCCATAAAACTACCCTTTACTGCTTCTGCCTCCATTAGATTTCCTAAGCACTAGTGTTTTAATGTACAGGTTAAAAACAAAATCCTAATGTGATTTATTTATAATATGTGTGTTCTTTGTGTTATCCTAGTATCTGAAGTCTTCTCCATGGCTGGAACCCAAATAATATTCCTTTAGTTGCTAAGTGGTATCTAGAGAGTGGGAGAGGTTTAATTAATACCCTAACCCTAAAGCATACCCTAACCCTAACCCTAACCCGTACCGTAACCCATACCCTAACCCGTACCCTAACCCTAACCCAAAAACCTGTTAGAACCAAAAAGTGAATTCAGTAAAGCTGCAGGGTAAAAAATCAGTACATAAAAATCACTTTTCTTTCTTTTTTTTTATAAATTTTTAAAAATATTTATTCATTTATTTATCTTTGGCTGCATTGGGTCTTCGTTGCTGTGCACGGCCTTTCTCTAGCTGCAGCGGGCGGGGCCCTCTCTTCATTGCGGTGCACGGGCTTCTCATTGCGGTGGCTTCTCTTGTTGCAGAGCATGGGCTCTAGGTGCGTGGGCTTCAGTAGTTGTGGCACACGACCTCAGTAGTTGTGGCTCGCGGGCTTTAGAGCACAGGCTCAGTAGTTGTGCTGCACGGGCTTAGTTGCTCCATGGCATGTGGGATCTTCCCGGACCAGGGCTCGAACCCGTGTTCCCTGTATTGGCAGGCACATTCTTAACCACCGAGCCACCAAGGAAGCCCTAAAAGTCACTTGTCTTTCTATACACTAATAATGTGCCAGCCATCAGAAAGAGAAATTGAGAAAACAATCCCATTTACAATTGCATCCAAAAAATACTTAGGAATAAATTGAACCAAGGATGTGAAAGCACACTGAAAACTGTAAAACACTGATGAAAGAAACTGAACGGACACAAATGAATGGAAAGATATCCCGTGCTCATGGATGCAAAGAACATTGTTAAAATGTCCATTCTACCAAAACCAATATTCAAATGCAAAGCAAGCCTGGTCAGAACTCCAATGGCATTCTTCACAGAAATATAGCAAACGTTCCTAACATTTGTGTGGAAACACAAAGGCCCCTGAATAGCCAAAGGGAGTCTGAGAAAGGAGAACTGGTTGGAGGCATCTCCCTCCCTGACTTCACACTACATTACGAAGCTACAGTCATCAAAAAGTGTGGAATTCACACAAAAACAGGCACGCAGACCAGAGGAACAGAACAGAGACCCAAGAAATAAACCTACGGTTATGCGGTCAGTTAATTCACAAGACAACAGCCAAGAACATACACTGGGGAAACAACAGTCCCCTCAATAAATGGTGCTGGCAAAACTGGACACCACACACCAAAGAACACTGCACTCTGTCTACACCACACAAAAACTGGCTAAAAACCCAGTGTTCCGCATCAAGCCCTTCCTCTCTTGGGTCCTCTGAGGACAGACACCCTCAGCAGTGAACCAGACACAAGAACCTTCTCCCCCACTTTTCCTCACCTTTTCCTTTAGCAGCATCACCTCCCAGCAGGTCCAGAGGAGACCTGGCTCCTGTCAGCGTGAACCGGACCCCACAGTGTCCCAAAGCCCCAGTGGGTCCTGAGGAGACCCGGCTTCTGTAGGCGAGGACTCGGCCCCGGGTTGTCCTGAAGCCCAGGCCGTCAGCATGGACTTGGCCCTGCGTGTTCCCGAAACCAAAGCCCCAGTAGGGCTTGAGGAGACCGGGCTCCCATCAGCTGCGCGCAGAGCCAGGTCCGCAGGCAGAACACGCATTTGCCAATCGAGTCAGGGAGGCGGGCTCGCGCTCCCCGCCAGCCAATGGGAAAGGGCAGACCAAGCGCCCCGCCAGTTCAGCAGAGGCCCCGCCCCCGGAGGGCAGTTCTGCTCCATCCGTTATGCTGTGGAAGTTCAAATTGAAATAGAGCCAAATGACCCATGAATTCTCCAAAATAGTTAAGGAGCAATTAACTCCTTAACCGTAAGAAATGAAATGACTATAGACACAGGCTTTACTTTTTTTTTTTTAATATTTATTTATTTAGCTTCACTGCGTCTTAGCTGTGTCACATGGGACCTTTTTTTTTTTTTTTTAAGTTGCAGCATGCGAACTCTTAGTTGAGGCATGTGGGATCTAGTTCCATGACCGGGAATGAAACCCAGGCCCCCTGCACTGGGAGCGCGGAGTCTTAGCCACGGGACCACCAGGGAAGTCCCTAGACAAGAACTTTAAAACTTATGCCAAATTCACACAAATGTATTCACAGACATTTCAAGTGCAAGGCTATCAAAATTACAGAGAAACGTAGAAGAAAATCTACATGACCTTGGGTTTCGGCTATAGATCATGAGTTTTGAGTTTTAACATACAAAGGCCAATCACAGAAGATAAAAACATGGTGGACTTCATAAAATTAAATATTTCTACTCTGAAAGACCTTATTCAGAAAGTCCAAACGAGGCAGGAGATAAATGCTCCAGCCTCCACATTTACAACTGGCCTCCTGTTCCCACTCCCCGGGGTGAGAAAAAATGGGCTCCAGGCTGGACATTCATTCCCAGCCCCCGGTTTACTTCTCCTGAAGCAAGAGACAAACGGGCTCCAGGACTACACAGTTATGACCGCACTCCTGTCTATACTTCGAGATCTGCACCTCGATATAAAAACCAGCAACAGAAATAGGGTAAATAACCAGACATTGGACATGTTTATGGGAGGAACAGAGTGGGACTAAACCCTGTTAAAAGATCAAGAGGTCACACATTTCCCTTCCTTGGGGCAAAGGAAACATTGCACATGTGCAGAAAGGCTCCTTGGGGGTCAAAAAGGAAGGGGCACCACCCCATAATAGGTGATGCTAAGGTCGTCCCATAGACCTCTGGGCTGTAATCCATCTTAGAAAAAAGTTCCGCACGCATGTTGGGGAGGGTCTTAGGGCAGGGCAAGTGTGGAAAAAGAAACCAGATAACTGGCCAGAGGTGAACAGAGACCCGGAAGAAGTGCCCCGTATACATGACAAAACCGCCCCTTTACTGCATTCCTCCTCATTGGGGGGCGCCCACACCCTTTCTCTCCGGTGTGCATCTCTGCCTTGCTTCTGTCTTAACTAAACAAACTGCTTCTCTGTGTGCTCTCCCTTGTTGTTGTGCTATGTCTCTAATAATAAACTTTGTATCTGTTTTTAGTTTTTACCTCTAAGAAATGCATTTTTCACGGGGGGCAAGAGCTTGTGGGGGTAGGGGGCTAGGATTCCTGGTTTTCATCCAGGCTACCCAGGTTCAATTCCTGGGCAGGGAATGAAGATCTCGCTTCATGCCACTACTCACTGCTGCCTCTCCAAGATCAAAAAAACAAGCCACAAATTGGGAGAAAAATACTTGTAAACCACATATCCAGTAAAGGATTTGGACTTAAAATAGACAAAGACCTCTAAAACAGCCCCATTTTAAAAATGGGTAAGGATTTGAACACACATCTGGCCAAAAAATATATACAGATAATAAAAATCATACAAAGATTGGGCTTCCCTGGTGGCGCAGTGGTTGACAGTCCGCCTGCCGATGCAGGGGACACGGGTTTGTGCCCCGGTCCGGGAAGATCCCACATGCCGCGGAGCGGCTGGGCCCGTGAGCCATGGCCGCTGAGCCTGCGCGTCCGGAGCCTGTGCTCCGCAACGGGAGAGGCCACAACAGTGAGAGGCCCGCGTACCGAAAAAAAAAAAAATCATACAAAAATTATACAAAAATATCATATACTATTAGGGATTTCCAAATTAAAATCGTGAGCTACCACAGCACGCCTACTAGGATGGCTAAACTCCAAAACTATGGCAATACCGACTGCTGGCGGGTGAGGAGAAACAGGAACGTCCCCTCATAGCTGGGGGTGCATGCACAGCCACGTTGCAAGGCAGTTTCGCAGCTTTTTTCCACGACTAATCAAGTCTCCCCTTGGGGTCCAACAATTATGCGTCCAGGATGTAAGCAACTGCTTTGAAAATCTATGTCCAAAAGTAGACAAGGATGCAATTATGCACAGCAGCACTATTTATAATGGCTAAAAGCCTGAAGAAATCAGGATATCCTTCACTAGATGACTGCGTAAGCAAAGTGGAGTACATCCACGTCAAGGGGAGCAGAATATACGGCGCCAAAATATGCCTCTCTGGCATAAGGATTATTTCAGTCTCATTCAAAAAAAGAAAGAAAGAAAAAACTGAGTAGAGACTGACCTTTCATGAAGGACATTTATAATAAGGAAATCTCCATTTGTAAGGGCGTGTCCCTCTGTGCACCAGAAATAGAAGGACGATTAAATCTCAAGTCACCCTTATCAAGGGAGAAGTCCCGACTTAAATCTGCATACAGTACCCTTGTTTACTGTGCTTTGCATGATAACCTGCCGTTATTGGCTTCCCCCCTTCCCCAAGGTCTTTTGTTTTTATCTGAAGATGGTATTTGGTATTTAAGGTGATGGCTTTGGCCATTTCAGGGAGTGACTCAGTTTTTCTGGGTAGCTCCCCTGTATACAGGAGGTATACATGCTGTTAAACTTCTGTTTTTCTCCTGTTAATTGTCTTTTATTACGGGGCGGGGGTGGGGCTCAACCAAGAACCTAGAAGGACAGAATGAAAATTGTTTTTCCTCCCATACACATGCCACGGAATACTACTCAGCAGTAGAAAGGAATGAACCATCAACCCATTGAAAGACACGGATAAATCCTCAGTATATATTGTTAAGTGAAAGAATCCGGTCTGCGGAGGCTGCACACAGTATGACCCCATTTACGACATTCTGGGAAAGGCGAAGCCACATAGATGATAAGCCGATCATGGGGTGGGGGGTTTGAAGTGTTCCATGTGATACTCTAGGGTGGACACCTGTCACTATGCATTTGTCTAAGCCCATAGGTGTGTATAGCCCAAGGGATCAATCAAACTCTATTCAAATTTAGTTATTTATGGTGTAGCAGTATTACAGGATGGAATACTCAACGTGACAGAATCTAACTGTATTAGAAATGCATGGAAAAAACTCATTGTAGGAGACGGGATAAAAGGCGCTGACCAAAGTTAACTTTGGAAATGAACGCAGCCTCTAGACTAAACGCAGAATGGGCTGTACACAAACAGTGGGCTTTATTCTACGAAGTTCTTGCCAGGGTGTAGCAGCTAACAATTCTGAAACCTCTGCACATGTAACCTGGAAAGGAGCAATGCACACATAAATGGCAGATGGTGGGAGCCAGGCTCCTTGCTGTGGGGGCGGGAAGTTACAGATAAGCGAGGGGAGAGCCTCTGCCCTCATAACACCTGGCTGAGCTTCCCGGGAGGATGGTGTGGGGAGCTCACTGGCGGCAGGAAATGCACAGATCTTTACACTGGGAAGGCCCTGCAGACATAGGAACCTCACACCCCATCCTCCACCCATACCTGCTGCAAACACTCAGCCCTCTGGAACCAGCCAGTTGCAGCTTTTTAGACATTCTCGCCCCCAGGCAGATAAAGGAGCATAAGGGTCTTGCTTACCCCTAAGCTGTCCCAGAGTCCAGGCCCTGGGGATGAAGCCAGGATGGGGCTGCCTAGACCTCTGACCAGCAGGTGAGAGGAGGGAGGAAGACCCGTCCTGAGGGCAGAGGTTCCCTGAAGCCTGTGAGCCCCGGAGCCCTGATGGGATTCACCCCCAGTGGGGACATGGGTGGGGCCTGCAGTGGTTCCGTTTTCCACCTGGGCCCCTTTGATGAAACCACGGCAGCAATGGGCCCAGACATCTCCTGGTGGTGTCTCAAACTGACACAGCAGTTTTACAAAGGAACGGGAGAACGAAGCTGAGCTCCTGACAGCCACTCCTTCTGGCTCTGAGTTGCTTCTATCAGGCCCACAGACACATCCGTGGAGTCTGCTGTAACCCGCCTTCCCCCACCTGGTCTTTCCTCTTCCTCCCTGTGATGATTCCAGTGACATTTCCAGCCCGGGCCCCTCTCCCAGGCCAGACGCCTCTGTCCAGCCACTGCATCCCCGTCTCCCTTGGGGGCTAACAGGCCCCTCAGAGGAGTGGGATCCCACAGCCCCCCACACCCAGGAGCAGCCCCACCTTCCCAGGACAGACCCCTCCCCCACATGCTCTGCTGTAGCTCCTCTCTGAAGTACCCGGATAACAGTGTCTAATGCACGCTTCCTGAGTTGTTTTACAGATTTCTACCAGATGGAAGACATTACCTACTGTACTTGATGATCAAGAGCCCCCAGACCTACTGGCACCTAAGGATTGATACTGTTCACCACCCTGTTAGCTCACCATCAACCAACCAGAGAATTGTGCACCAGCTGATCTCATACCCCGTGACCCCCTCCTCCAAATTCACACTAATTCCCCTCTACGCCCACAGCCCTGGCCCAAGCCCGATCTTGTGCCTGGTTCCTCCATCAGGCCTGACAAAGCTCCCTGCCCGCACGGTGCGTCTCACATCCCACCCCAACCTGGTCCTTCTGAAGCATAAACGAGACTGACTCTCTCCCGCCTGTAATCCCCCAAATGTTTCCCCACTTTCGCTAGGGTATCTGCCGGGAGGACATCTGCCAAGGCCCTGAGAGTCCCCGGCATCCCCACTAGGCTGCTGGCTCCTGAGCTCCCTGACAATGAGCACCTCAGCAGGCTGGGAGACACAGCAGGAAACCCCAGAACTGCTCACCTCAGGACTGGGCCGGCACTGCCACGGCCTGCTCAGAGAGAGCAGAGAAGGGGTCCCCAGCTGGGACACACACTCTGCACGAGTGGCCTCTCCTTGAGCCATTACATCAACTCGTGTGACTTGAGGGAAGGAAGGACTGAAGCACACTTGGTTCCTAAGGAGGATGGTATAGGCTCAGTCACGTCCCTCCAAATTCACATGCTGAATCCCTAACCCCCAGGACCCCAGGACGTGGCTGTATTTGGAGATGGGATTTTTAAAGAGGTGATCAAGGTAAAA
The DNA here is from genome assembly GCF_963455315.2 of Globicephala melas. Lineage (NCBI taxonomy): Eukaryota > Metazoa > Chordata > Mammalia > Artiodactyla > Delphinidae > Globicephala > Globicephala melas. The sequence goes on along the minus strand of NW_027207508.1, from coordinate 7,889 downwards.
TGAGGTCAGTAGGGTGGATCCTAATCCAATAGGATTGATGTCCTACAAGAAGAGATTAGGACACAGAAGATCATGTGAGGAGAAGATGGCTGTTTACATGCCAAGCAGAGAAGCCTCAAGGAGAAGCCAGCCTGCAGACACCTTGATCTCAGACAGCATCCAGGACTGGGAGGTAGGTCTGTTGTTCAAGCTGCCCTGTCTGTGGTATTCGTTATGGCAGCCCCGAGCACACTCACACACAGGGTAAAGCAGGTCTCACACTAGACAGACCACTCTCCATTCCCCTGTATGTGAGTTACAGGAGCCTCAGGAACTGAGGAAGGTGTCCCCGAGGAGAGGCACAAGATATGAGATTTTAGGCATAACACGACTGCACTGACCTTAAATGAGCCTTATCTACATTCACACGAGATGGTTTTGTGCTGTATATACACCCACATTAGCACCTTCAGTCTGAAGTGCAGACCTTTCGCTTCACCAACTCCACTGAGAGCATTACCTTAATCTGCTCTGAGCCACCTCCTATAGGATTTCCACAACCACAAAGCATCAAAGACTGCATGCCGATGCGTAATCATGTTTCACAGGACCCAGAGACTGTGCGCTAGCTTCCGGGTGGCCCTGCCACCGCAGAGCCGCCCAGCTGCCCACCAGAACCCATGGCCCTTTTTCCTGTTCACAGCCACCCTGCACCTCCCAGCTTTCCCACCCATTGCAGCTCGAAGGGGAAGCGGTGGAGGTGGTGAGGGCCTTGGCCAGCCTGTGTCCTAGGATGGAGGGCATGGTGCCATGTGGTCACCCCATCCCCTGCTGGTTGGAGCCCTCCACCTGAAAGCAGGGAAGAGAAACAAGGAGGACGGAGCCTGGGCTCCAGCACCCACCTGCCCTGAAGTATCACATGAAGGGGACAGAGACATCTTGAGCTTCAGCCCATTTTGGGGGGACACTTTGTTCCAGTAACAAACCTTTGCTTTAAAAACCAAGGTGCTTTACAGATCCCTCCCCAACTATAACAGAAAGTGAGGCTTAAGTTCCTCACAGAATAAAGTTATGAGGAACTTACAGGCCTAAGAAACTTAGCTTTGGGACACTCAGTTAGTGGAGAATCTAAACAGAGTTTTGGCTTGGGGGCAGTAAATTGAAGAAGTACCAAGGGTTGTTCATACAGGCTTCTGTACCTTTCACATGGGAGGCTTATTTCCTGCTTTCAAGAAGATAGAGAGTCAGAGTGTCCCTCTTGCATCAGCCATTTATTAAGGAACTGTAATTCAAAATAATCGATATGCCACTGTGGAGCAGTCCTCCCTGAGACCCAACAATACACAGAGGTGGGGATACATGCATATATTTCCTTGCATTATCAGCTGAGCACTTTTAGCTCCTATATGTAACTTTTTAATAACATTCTCTAGTAAAAGGAACCAGAGCTCTTTGAAATAATGGCTGACACTAGGACTGACACAGTAACTATATGAGCCAGGACAATCTTGAATCTTATATCAGAAAATAAGGAAATACCGAGAGAAAAAATCCACAGGATGGAATGATGTCAAAGAAAGACAGGAACCAATGGAAAGAGCTCTCAATAGCCAAAGCAGGAATGAATTTAGCAACAAAATCTGGACTGCTGGATTATAACAAAAGTTAAAATAACAAAGCAAAACAAAAAATACTATCCCCAGGTGTCCATGCTGGTAAAAATAAGTAACTGCACAGGTTTTGTTTGTTTGTTTGTTTTAATGAATAGGGTTGAATAGAAATCTCCTATGTGGAAGTCCAAATAATTGATGTGGACACTCAGCCATCCACGGAGTGTGGAGGTGGAGATAACTCCTGTCTCCATAAGTGCTGGTTCCCAAAGCAGCTTCCTCCTAAAGAAGACACACAGTATGGAAATGGGAAAAACTTAACTTCATTGTGGGGGAATCTGACAAAGTGCCTCAGCCAGGTGACCAAAGTTAATATTAACAGTGATAAGTTGCCCTGAGAGCCTGTTCCCTCCATACAAAGTGATGAGAAAGCACTTTACCTCTGTGATCTGCTTACTCAACACCCATAACTCAAGCCTAATCCTGAGAAAGACACCAAGTAAATTCCAATGTGGGACAGTCAACAAAATAGCTGACCAGTACTTCTCACCAATGTCAAGGTCATAGAAACAAGGAGAGTCTCAGAAACTGTGAAAGCCCAGAGAAGCCTGAACAGACATGATGACTAAATGTCACATGATACCCCTGGATGGCATCCTGGAAGAGAAAAAGTTAGAATGAAGGAAACCCAAGTGAAATATGGATGTCAGTTAATAACAAGGTATTGATATTTCATCATTAATTGTGACAATTCGGTTGAAAACTAGAATGAGAAACCTATGGCATCACACTAGAAATCTAGACGAAATGGGTAACTTCCTAGTAAAAACACACATTAACAAAATGGAACGTAACAAAGGAAAATACAAACAGAACAGTTAGCCACCAAAAGACCTCTTCCCCATTTTGCTTCTCCTTTCATTGTTCCGAGATTTCACTCGCCTGGGACAGGGAAGGAATGGAGACAGAGCAACCTGGCAGCTCCCCTAAGTTCGGACCGCTCTCGGTGTCTTCATCTCGCCCAGCCATGCCCCATCCAGTAGGGCACCCAAGGGAGTCTCAGGGATTACTGGTTCTGATGTTATCAGCTATGACTTTTGTGATTCCAATGGACTGGACACACTTACTAAAGTAAAATAAATCATTATTTTTTAATGATATAAATAAATGAATAACTGCAAGAGACAGGTTTAAGAGTGGATGTGGACCTGGCAGTTCTGGTGGCTCACTCTCTTGCAGTGTGGTCTGGTCTCTCTCCAATCCTTTGTCCTGTAAATGCCTTTGGGTGGCCCCATTCACAGGAACAGTCTCTCTTGCTGCATCCAGGGCTTCCAGAAACTCCAGGCGACACCCACTCAATGTCCATTTTAACAGAAAGGAAGAGGTTCAGTTAAGGTCAGGGGCTGTGGTCACCTATCCAGGGGTCTTGCTGTCCTCCCTTGATGGCAGGAAGCTCTTCCACTTGCTAAAATAGCAACTTTGCTGTTGGTGGTAAACTGAACACTCTTGCTTTGGGCATCGGGGCCTCACATCCGAGGCTGGCCCTGATTGCCTGTGTGCCTCAAAAGGCACACAGACTTCATTTGTGTCCCTGGGAGGTGGGAGCCCAGGAGTCACACCTGCCCTCTGTCTATATTAATCACCCATCTCCACAGAACACATTTGCTCATTTTCCTGTCTCTGCTCTCTCCTTTACAGAGAACAGAAACCAAATGGTAGGTGGTAAGGAAACTGTTACTCAATGGAGCAGTGTCTCAAGGATTATTCTATACCGTGGAATCCACAGTTGGCTGGCTTTCCGGAGGCCACAAGGACTGGATCCAGGATGCACACGGCTCCTGGAGACCACGTAGCCTCAGTGGGAAAACACCAGTTGGGAAGCCACTTCCTCCCATACCTTTGATTTTTCATGAGCATGAATGTGAAAGGTTTGCAACAACCCGAAGGCCAGGGGATTGCAGGGCCACGGTCTGCTGTATGCTGAGGGTGGCCAGGGCCACACTCAATGTCTGGAGGGTTATTTCCTCTCGGAAGGCTGGGGGGCTATGAGGGAGGAGGCCCTTTTCTCAATCACGTGGATGTAGGGAACTGAAACATCCCGAGGGGCCGTCTACGCTACCCAGGTAGCTGTTCAATTGCCCAGCAGTGAGGTCAGCTCAGTGATTGGCCACAGGGGCTTGACAGGGCCCAGGCGGGCCTGAGCTGGAGGACCACAGATGCCTGCCTGGGTGGTCAGCGGTCAAGGGATATTCTGAGGTTTTATTATCTGCTACTGCCCACTCAAATGGGACGAAGGATGCAGCCAGTCCTGAAGGGCACCGCCAGCCCTCAAGAAGGCAGCATATGGGGGCTGGCAGCGCTACAGCCTTGCATGCATGCCAACACGTCCCACTGAGTGCAGTGCATGTCAGAGCTGGGCTGGAACCTGGGTCTAGCCCCACACTCCCCATGTTGGCGGCGGGGACCTTCCCGACTTCTGAGGCCCTCCACAACCACAGACTGAGGTTAAGTTGGAGATGAAAGAGTCAGCAACCAGAGCAGACATTTCATCTTCTTTAGAGTCCAGGATGCAGAGAGGAAGCAGAGGCGGAGCAGAAAACCAACAGTCCAGCTTGACCCCGCATCACTTGCACCAGGTGAGTCCTGTCCATCGTGGAGGCTCAGATAGACGAGAGAGGGGAGAGCGAAGCAGGCCCATTAGATCGTGAACACTAGGTGTGTAAAGTCTGAGTACTTTCTGGTTTTCTTTTTATTTACAGGAATTTCTATTTTTCAGTCATTAAGATACGCTATTAGTAAAATGAAAAGATTAAAATTGTGTATACCTTTTCACACGCCCCTCACTAAATGTGAATTCTGTAGAAGGTACACAACTTCAGAAATCTCTTCTTACAAGAGTCACGGATTTACTTACTAAAAGCTGGCTGGAATCAACACAGGTGACTTTGCAGTTTCAGGATTGCCAGGGTCCCTGGCTTGCTGGGCTGCAGTTCATACTTTCCACCTCTGAAATATGCAGGTGGAGAAGCAAGGATGAGACCTGTCTCTCTATTGTTAGGGACGTTGTCCCTAACTCAGGCCCTGACGAAATTCCTGACTCAAAGCCTGTCACTCTCGCTAACTCAGGCTCTGATTCTGTCCCTACCTCTAGCCCTGATGCTCGTACTATTTGAGGCCCTGACACTGGTAGTAAATAAGGCCTTGATGCTCTCAATAACTAAGGTCTTGACACTATGCCTAGCTCATTTCCTGACACTATCCCTAGCCCTTAACCTGACACTGTCCCTAGCTAATGTCCTGCCTCTTATCCTAACTAAAGCTAGATTTACTACTCACCCTCTTATTGAAGAAAGTAAGCTGTGTGTTCAGCAATTCCTTCAGGAATGTCAGCCCCTCAGTTATCAGTTTCAAAGGCTTGAATGGCATTTTAGATCTATTCTTCCCAGCGTGTGGAATGAATTATAAAATTCTGCAAATCTTCCCCACACTCCAGTCTTGCATGTTTTCTCGCTTTCTTCCCAGCATTTCTAGAGGTTAGTTTACAGCTTTAGATCTACTCTTCCAGCCTTCATTATTGTGAATGGTGAGTGAGAAGCTAGCATCCCTTTCGAAGGAAGACAACAGGAGAGTGTCTGGGTGTCGCTGTTTCTGAAGCTCCCCAGGTGTGGGGTCCACATGACCAGAGGGGAGTGGGCGGCTGGGGGCCAGGACTGGAAGGGCAAGACTTTAGGTGGGGATCAGCTTTTGCTGAGTCCCATGGGGGCACAGCAAGCAGACAAACTAGGCTGGGACCCCAGGACACCAAGGTATGTGTAGTTGCAGGTGGACATAGCTGGGGCTCTGAAATCTCAGGGGCAGAATGCGCATCCCTGAGCCAAACCTGTCCAGGCATCCAGAGGGTGGGGGGCACACCTCCATTTTTCAGGAGACAGCAGGACTCAAAGTAAGGGGGAGGGCTTCCCTCTGCTGGAAGGAACACAGTCCTCAGAGCAGGCCATAGGGAACAGAGTAGGCGCTGATAAAATTTTGTAGGAAAAACAAATGGTCTGTTTTACTAAAAAGCAACGTGTACATTACATTTTACAAAACTGCATCCATTCTGACCTCTTGGCCCCTTCCCTAACTCCACAATAAAAGGGGGTACTCAGTGAGCTATGAGGACAGGTCCCTCCTACAATGCTCAAGGCTGCCCAGGCACCCCCGGAGCCCTGGTCCAGTGCACACAGGGATGTGGGAGCAGTGGAGCTAGCATACTGCTGCCACCAGCTCAGGACACCTAGAGCCTGTCCAGAGTCCTCGCCGCCATCCCAGGTGAGGGTCCTGCCAGGACCACAGACACAGTGACCCACAGGCTGAACCTCAACTGGATTCACAAGTGGGCCCTGCCTGGGTGGCTCCAAGCGGCAGGAGGAAGACACCAGGCAGCACAATTGTGGTCAGCACTGCCCGGGGCCAGTGCAGGGACAGGCAGGGTTTCCATCCCAGCGCCTCCTTCTCCAGGCAGGATTAAAGAAGTCCAAGATATAGCTGATCTAGAAGGGGGCGAGAGAGCTGACTGGATGGGGACCTGGGTGGAAACAAGGAACCTGGCGGGGGGGGGGGGCAGGCGACGACGGGTTTCTTAAAGGTAGGAGGCAGATGTCTCCAGAAGGAGCAGGAGTGGGACACTAGGTAGAGAGCGGGGTGCAGGGAGCCCACGAGTGCAAGGGTACTGAGTGTGCGGAGCAGTGAGAAGAGTCGGGCCTGGGGGCGGGGCAGGCAGAGCGGGACACTGCGGGAAGAGCAGGCTGGGGAAGACTGTCTTCTCAGAGCAGGAAGGAGAAGAGGATGAGAGGGGCCCCAGGAAAGCAGGGACTAGAAAAGAAATAGGGTCCCTGAGTGGGGTCACTGGGCAACTGGGGTGGGGGTCGGGGGGCTCACAGTGTGGCTGGACACCAGCACCCCTGCAGGGGTCAGACCAGGAGGACATCGTCCAGGGGTTTGTGTCACGCATGTGGGTGTAGCTCACACAGAGGGCAAAGGCCACCTGGAGGATCTGCAGGTGAGCCGCTAAGCCGTGGAGCTGGTGTCGGCCTGAGACCCCCACCCCACACCACACCAGGACCTGCTGCACAGACCAGAACACGCTAAAGAGCATGGCAGGTGGGTGAGGGCCTCCAGTTCACGTTGCCCACCACTACCGCCACCCACCCCATGCGCAGATGGCTGAACAGAGGACAGAGGAAGGGATGTGACTTAGCTGTAGCTGCGCAACAAAAAAGTCACAGATGGAACCCCACCAAGACCACCACTGGGTACAGGCCAAAGAAGGCGCATCCCAAGTAGAAAGATGATACAAGACTGGAGAGGGCGGCCTAGCTGACTGCACACCCAGAGGCCAGGCAGCTCCCCCATATCTCTGGTCTCCAAATGCGTCCTGTTTCCTTGTCCCGTGTTTCCCAAAGTCCAGGACCTGCTGCAGGTGGACTCTCTATGGAACCTGCTGCGCTGCACCTCAGAGCTGCTCACCTCTGTGTGCCCCTCCCCAGCTCAAACTGAGCAGTGACAGGGTGGAGTTACTTCTCCATCAAAGCCATTTACTCTCCAGAGGCCAGTCCTGCTAAGATCTGAAGGAAGAACAATCAGGCAAAGGGAGCAGCAGAACTGAAGACCTTTAAGCAGGATTCAGTTGGTTGCCTCAGGAGCAGACAGGAAGCCAGCAAGGCAGGAATGCGGGTGGCGGGGAGGGAGCCACATCACAGGGCGTCAGGGGCCTACATGTGTGCAGGCCCTGTGTGCGGCCTCACCCACCAGCCTTCATATGGTGCCCTAGGCACGACCACGTCACTGGGCCAGAGGACAGAGCCCAACACACATGGAGGACGAACTCTAGCTGGTGAACAGACAGGAGGCAAGAGTGGCAGTCAGAGGGGACTCACACCTGGAGGACCACGCAGTATTCAGGGTGAGAGATCTGGCCAGGATGAGAATACTTAGCAGAGAAGACAAAGAAAGCACAGAAGATCTGAGATTTATTTTGAAGACGGAGCTCGTACCAGCTGAAGTACTGAACACATGTGGGGAGAAAGGGCAACAGGGCACACATACCGCGATTTATAAGAAATGTATGTATATGCATATATGCGTGCGTTTCGTTCAAATGATCAAAATATTTCTCACGTGTACTTGGTCTTCAACCACAGTTCCTGGCTCACTGCTCCAAAAAACCTTTGGAATTTTCTGAGGAACAATGGCGATAGGCTATTTGGTCTCTTGTCCTCAGTTCCTGAAAAACACTTCAGGGAAGGTGACTTTCAAATT